>NC_041393.1:99731367-99922174 GCF_002162155.2 Triticum dicoccoides
TGTTGGTCCGAACTAGAGCCCTGTGCAGCGCCCCCTCGGGGAAACTCGAGGTTTGGTTTTAGTTGTACGGATTGCTCATCTGAGTGTGCCCTGAGAAAGAGAAATGTGCAGCTCCTATCGGGATTTGTCGGCACATTCGGGCGGTGTTGCTGGTTTAGTTTTACCCTGTCGAAATGTCTTGTTGTACCGGGATACCGAGTCTGATCGGAACGTCTCGGGTGGAGGTCTATTCCTTCGTTGACCGTGAGAGCTTGTGATGGGCTAAGTTGGGACACCCCTGCAGGGTATTATCTTTCGAAAGCCGTGCCCGCGGTTATGGGCAGATGGGAATTTGTTAACGTCCGGTTATAGAAACCCGAAGTTGACCTTATTTAAAATACATCAACCGCGTGTGTAACCGTGATGGTCTCTTCTCGGCGGAGTCCGGGAAGTGAACACGGTGTTGGAGTTATGCTTGACGTAGGTTGCTATAGGATCACTTCTTGATCATACTTTTATCGACCGTGCTTTGCCTTCTCTTCTCGCTCTCTTTTGCGATTGTAGCCACCATATATGCTAGTCGCTTGCTGCAGCTCCACCTCATTACTCCATCCTTCCTATAAGCTTAAATAGTCTTGATCTCGCGGGTGCGAGATTGCTGAGTCCCTGTGGCTCACAGATACTTCCAAAACCAGTTTGCAGGTGCCGATGAGTCCGTGCAGATGACGCAACCAAGCTCAGGAGGAGCTCGATGAAGATCTTGCCCTTTGTGTTGTTTCGTTCTAGTTGATCAGTAGCGGAGCCCA
The DNA here is from genome assembly GCF_002162155.2 of Triticum dicoccoides. NCBI lineage: Eukaryota > Viridiplantae > Streptophyta > Magnoliopsida > Poales > Poaceae > Triticum > Triticum dicoccoides. The sequence continues at coordinate 99,732,153 of NC_041393.1, forward strand.
GTTGGGGTCGATCGGGGACCTTTGTCGCATTTGGGGTTCTTCTTTTATTTTGATTCCGTAGTCGGACCTTGATTGTATCTGGATGATGTAATGCTTTATTCATGTAATTGTGTGAAGTGGCGATTGTAAGCCAACTATGTATCTCATTCCCTTATGTATTACATGGGTTGTGTGAAGATTACCTCACTTGCGACATTGCTTTCAATGCGGTTATGCCTCTAAGTCGTACTTCGACACGAGGGAGATATAGCCGCATCGAGGGTGTTACACAGGTGCAGCTCGCGTGTCTAGAAGCAGTGGTAAAAAGTGGCCAAGACATAAAGATCGAGGGCTCTCATAGGAAAACGGAACCTGGAAGCGTTATACGGCTGCTCGCCGACCTGTTGAATACCTGGAAGAGGTCGAGAGCAACACACCCCTGTACGTGTTTCCGGCCAGCGCTAAGTAATCCGTGCATGTACTCTGGCCAGATATATCTATCATCTAGTAGTAAGTATTGGTCATAAGAAGATGGACTCAGGAGGCCAATGAGCCACCGTTTCTCAGTTTTGAAAAAAAAGGACCCAACCTCTTTTTCAAATACTACAAAAATACCACAGTTTTAGAGATACTACGGTTTCTTAAACTGCAGTATTTTTTCTATCCAAACACCTCAAAGTATTTAATACTGAAGTTTTTTTTAGAAACCACAGTATTCCTACAAAACTTCAAAAATACTTAAGCTCCCAAACACACCCTAACTTATTTCTCTCAACATGCGACCAAGTCACCTGAACATGCAAAGCAAAAGGTTTTCCATTCATTTATGATATACTTATATTCAATAAATATTTTCCAACTATGAAAATCAAATACAATTAATAATTTGTGTTTTAGTTTCACTTCTGATATTATTAATTCAAATATTCATGTTCAATACAATCAAATCTCATTGGAACATATAATTATTATTTGAACTCCATGATGCAAAAGTACACACCTTTTGTACAAGAAACAAAGACAATAATGCATATAACCGGAATCCGTAATGGAATATGTTGTAGCTGATCGATGTAGAAGCTCACACACACACGAGAGAGAGAGAGAGAGAGAGAGAGAGAGAGAGAGAGAGAGAGAGAGAGAGAGAGAGAGAGAGAGAGAGTATTTTGTGCTGCGTGCAACTGTTGCAGCTTTTCTGGTTTCTCGTTTATTTAACAGCTCAACTGTCTAACAGAATGATCCTAAGTTTGTGCCACGACCAAGCTATTCGGACACGCCATCCCATAACCACGGCGACAAGATTACAAATATTCCAACAAAATATTCTTTAATTCATAGGTATTAAACAACAAGAACATTTATACACAATAAAATAAAGTTACTTTCTCATCCAGCCAAACGGAAAGAAAAACTAAACTTATAGTCACATGGGTCTCAACTATGCTTAAATAATAAAGATGTACTAAAGCAATGATAAAATCAATCAACTAAATAACTTTTTTTTTGGCTTGATTGTGCTGCACATTTCTCCCTTTTGCCATTTGGATTATTTAGCAGGTAGGCATGTTCTGAGGCGGAGGCAACATTTTAGCTTCAGGAGCCTTGCCATCCTTCACGATGAAGACGGTGTTCATTCCCCACACCACATGGCGATCAAAATGGCAATGCATAAACCACACACCTAAACAAGAGCACATACACAAACTATTAGAGATTGGCACTTGACTAATTCGCTCCAACGAAATTCGAAGGCATAGCCCAAAACATGAATATGAAGTTGACTCACCAGGATTTATTGCACGGAATCGGATTGCGGCCCAGCCAGCTTTGGGCACGGAGACCGTGTTCTGGTGCGGCGGGTCGACCAAGTTATAGGTTGCCGGGTCCTTCTGCTCGTCAAAATTACCGAACCCTCTCCCTACCACGTAGAACGTGTAGCCGTGCAGGTGCATGGGGTGGTTCTCGGCGCCAAGGATGGACGTGTCCTGGAACACCACCTCCACGACGGTGCCGTACTCCACCACCTTCACCTTGGTGCCGCGCTTGGTGGCCCAGCGCTCGATGGGGTCGTTGTCGACGTCCGTGAAGTTGAAAAAGAAGGGCGGCTTGTTGGGGAAGTCCGCCTCAAACACGCCATGGACGGAGCGGTAGTAGGCGCCGAGGATGTCGACGGACGGGTTCGTGAAGCTGACGTTGTTGAGGCTCGCCGCGAAGCGGTTGCCGGCGGGGCCCCCGCATGTTTCGTTGGGTGGGCAGGGGAGCACGTTGACGGCGATGGTGACGAGCATGCGCTCGTCGACCTGCCTCGGCACGTCCACTGGGTGGTCCTTGCTGCTCAGGGACCGGAGCTGCGCCGTGTACGCCGTTGCCGAGTCGATGTCGTTGACGCCCGGAAGGTTGGCAGGGAACGCCGGCGGGCCACGCGCCGGTGTGTCGTTCATGTACTCCACGATGGCGGTGGCGGTGCTGTTGTTGACCTCGATGTTGGGGTTGGACGCGAACGTCCTCGCGGCCATGTAGTACCGGCCGCCATCGGCGCGGTTGGCCTCGAGAAGCGCGTCCATGGTTTGACCTGGCGCGATCATGATGTGCTTGACGGTGAACGGCTTAGTGTAGTGGCCGTCGGTGCCGACCACGGTGAGGTTGTGCCCGGCGATGGCGAAGAAGAGGTCGTTGGAGAGCCCCGCGTTGATGATCCGGAGCAGGTACGTCTTACCGTGTTGCACCGGTATCTTGTAGGTGCTGGCCTTGGAGCACGGGAACAGGTCCCCTGGCTGGCCGTTGATGGTGTTCGCGTCTGAGATATTGATCTCGCCGCCGGTCCGCTCCGCCTCCTCGAGTAGATGGTTCACGTCGGCCTTCCACCACTCACCTGCATGCATGAGATTGAACATATCAAGTTAACGACAACTTAGCTTAGTTATAAGCATGGATGAAAGCAACGGAGTATTATATACCGAGTATGACGGGTATCTCCTTGTGTGGCTTCTTGAAGGGGAAGGTGGTTCCGAGCTTGGGGTGGATGACAATGGCGCCGTGGATTGTGGTGCGGTCGAAGTCGCTGTGCGCGTGCCACCAAAGCGTTCCCTCTTCCTCAGACAAGATGACACGGTAGGTGAAGTTGCCGCCGGGGCGGATGGGACACTGGGTAATGTACTCCGGCCCGTCGGACCACGGGTTGCGTGGCTGGTCCACACCATGCCTGTGTACACGAACATACATATCGCGCGAGAAGTTAAGTTTAGCGGATGGTTACTTCCAGCAAACGGCCGATCGACTGCCAGGCTAACTAACTTACCAGTGGATGGTGATGTTTTTATCGCCTTGGTTGTAGACGTTGACGATGACGAGGTCGCCCTTGCGCGAGTAGATGGTAGGGCCGGGGAACTGGCCGTTAACGGTGAGGACAGTCCTCTCCTTGCATAGCCTTGTGTAGTTGCTCTCCTTAATCTGCAAAATATGATGAACGAACGCCGCAAGTAAGTTTATGATATGCTAATTAAGACGGCATATGTACATGTTAAGATAAATAAATTAGTATGGTATGCAAGCAGACTTACAAAGAAATCGTGGTGACGAGTCTTGGCGCCCTGAGCAGGGCTAATGGAAACTCCCAGCGCTAACACTGCCCCAAGTAACCAAATCACAGCAGGTATCTTAGCTATACCCATGCCGGCCGACGGCCGTCACCACTCACCGAGCTAGCTCAGCTCGACCGTGAACCGTCGGAGATCAAGAAGCTAGCTAGCCACAACGCACGCTAGCTGCTGCTTGAGCAATTCTGAAAACTAATGTGTGGGATGGATGGACTGATGATGGCAATTCCAAGCAGACGCACGGGGTATTTATAGGTCATATGGGGAGGGGGACAAGATCGAGCCCGGTCGACGATGCGTTTGTGCATGGTTTCATATGATTAGCTTCTTGTCAAATTTAATCGGTAGAAAGGCGGAGGCTTTGGCCAAGCCGCCCACCGCGACGACGTGAAATGCATGTGCATGCAGTTATCCCTGAATTGATTATTCGTTGGTTGGTCGCTGTCATGCATGCTGCCTGTGACGACGACAGCGTCAAGGCCTTGAGCCCTTCGCAGCAACTGCCCGCAGAATTTAGTTCCAGTAGATTAATGTATCCAAACACACGTACTTTCCGAAAATTAATCAGAAAATCAACACGAGCTTTTGGAACATGCGGTGGATGCATGCATCCAGTCCTGCTTTCGATGCTATCGTTGTTACTCCCTCCGTTCAGAAACATAAAATGTTACAACTTTTTTTCTAAATTAAATATATATAGACATATTTTAGTGTGTTCATCACTCATCTCATCCAGTATGTAGTTCATATTAAATATCTAAAATATCTTATATTTGCGAACAGAGAAAGTAGAATTTTGACCACTTTGTGTCTGTTTCTTTAGCAGAAATGAGGAAGCTAATCAACGCGTGTGGAAATGCAGGCCAAGCTAAAATTTATGGTGGGCTAATCATTGTGGGAGCCAGTAAGACATCGCCGGTGCCTAGAAACGGGATAAGGCGAAGACATGCACGCCGGCGAATTTTACCCAAGTTTGGGGCTCTCCTAGGAGATAACACACCTAGTCCTGCTCTGCAGGGTCTCCGCATGATCACTAAATCAGCAAGTAGCTACAAGATGCTCCTTGAGCTGTTTGGCTGGAGAAAGAAGAAGGGCAGAGCTAGCTCTCCTCTTCTCTCTATGTGGTGTGTGTAGTTCTAATGAATCAACCCTTTGCATGGGTGTCCTGGGGGGTTTATATAGGCGTACCCCCTAGGGGTACAATGGTAATCCGGCTGGATGTGGGTCGAGGCCGTCAGTCTCTACGGTCGCCGGCTTCTCCGCCGGCCGCTGGGGCCCGCCGACTGGTGGGCCCCGCAGGCTGCCGGCCTCTTGGGCGACAGGCTGGGCCCACCGCTCGAGGGCCTTGTCGGCTGCTAGTTACTGTAGCCTCACTCTTGGTGATGATGGCTTTGTCGGGGTAAGCATGGCTACAGTACCGCCGCCTGGTGAGCATTCACTGTAGCCTTACCCCGTCTCGCCTGCTTAATGGTGCACAAACTTCTAGGGCAGGGGCAGGCCGGTTGTTGGGAGCCGGCCTCCCCCTGTGTTGACTGGTCAAGTCCAGCCGCCCTCTGGTAGCTCTTTGGCAGGAGGGACCCGCCGCCTGCGGGCCGTACTGACAGCTTGTCGTGGGTGACGTCACGGTCAACGTGGCAACAGTGCTGCGCCGGACTGGGGATGGCCGCCCAGTACGATGCACTGTGGCCACACTTGCTCCGGGATTCGGGGGTGGCAGGCTTTACTGTAGCCACGCCCTGTCTTATCGCCGTTATGTGGGTGCAAACTTTGAGGGTATAGTCAGGCCGCCTGCTAGGAGTCGGCCTACTTCGGGAGGGATTGTCGAGCCTCACCGCCTTCCAGCAGCCGGCCAATAGGACAGCCAGCCAGGAGAAGGCGGCCATGCATCTTGGATGTTTGAGGGCCTAGTCGGCCCGATGTTTTTTGAAGAACCAGGGGGAGCCGATTAGGCTACCCATGGTCATTTACTCCGACAGTAGTCCCCGAAGCTGGTGGGGCTTCGCAGCTGAACGGGGAATGAGAAGCCCAAGCAGCTTCCCACTCTGAAGAGCCGACAGCTAGGAGTCGGCCACAACCAGACGCGCCGTCTGGAAGATTTTGAAGCCCGAAGGCAGGAACCAGATGGCACGCGTGCCGGGCGTCGGGCCAGCCGCCTGCTGCCCGCGTGCCACACGGCACCTACCGGCTGGACCAGCCTGCCAGCCCACGCGCGCGACGAGACGTCGCCATAGGCTGGGGCATGCCACTACCACGCCTCGGCCCACGTGTGGATCCTTTGTGGCCGAGGCGGGCGGTTGGCATTCCAACTGCAGTTACTACACGTCGTTAAGGCGCAATAATCGCGAGGTTGTTGTGGAGTGGGTGCAGTTAATCCCACGACCCCCACTCCCCGTCCCCTCGGCTTCGTTGCTCCGCGACTATAAATAGGGGGAGGAGGGGGAGCAGCAGACGCACGCGCGCTCATCTCCTCCTCCGCCGCTCTCCTCTTCTTCTTCTTCTTCCCGTCGCTGCTGCTGTCCGTCGCCGCATCGGGCCTCCGGCCACCTTGCTGCGCCGCGGTTTGCTGCCGCGGGGTTGCGCACACGTTGCCGCTGCGCTTTCCTCGTCGAGCTTCTTGTCCTCATGGCGCGCACCGGAGCTTGGGACGGCTCCAACGCCCACGAAGACCACATCGACTTTCTCCGCCGGATGCGGCGGCCTGGCGAAGACTACATGAAAGTCCGCCTCGCGCCGGAGCGGGAGATCTCGCCGGCGCCGGAGGAGGGCGAGCGCGTCATCTTCAGGTCGCACTGCTTGCGCGGCCTCAGTCTGCTGGCGAGCGGCTTCTTCCGCGCCTTCCTCGATTTCTACGGCCTTCAGCCGCACCACCTCACCCCTAATACGGTGGTGCTGTTGTCCGCCTTCGTCACCCTGTGCGAGGGCTATCTTGGCGTCCTCCCCACCATCGAGCTTTGGGGCGAGTTCTTTTGCTCGAAGCTCGGCACCGTCGTCAAGAGCCTGGCGGTGTAGTGTGGAGCCTTTGTCGCGGTGCGGAGGCCGGCTGCTGAGAATCCGTTTCCCCCCATCACACTGATACATTCGGTGAAGACGTGGCAGCAGTCGTACTTCTATGTGAAGAGCGTCTTCCCGAAGGGCGACTGGGTCAATCTGCCGGCTTACGTAGCCGGCCCGCCGACTGGGAAGCGGCCTAATTGGTCGTATCAGGCCAGGTCGCTATCGGCCTCCGGAGCCGCCGCCGTTGCGCGGCTCAGGGTGATGGTGAGGCCGGAGGGCCTTACCGGGCCCGACTTGCTGACCGCCTTCGTGGCACGCCGGGTGCTCCCGCTCCAAGGCCGCCCTCATATGATATGTCAGATGAGCAAGCATCGAGACCCAAGCCGGTTGTGCACCAAGGAGATGCCTCACACGGAGGTAGCTCACTTGGTGAACTATTTCTCGAACTGCAAGCTCTCGGAGGAGTGGCGGTTTGGCAAGGAGCCGTACTCGTCCGCGAATCCGCTGCCAGCGGTAAGTCTTCTTTTCTTCTTTTCTCTTTAGTTTCCAAGTTCTCCATGGCCGTCTTGACCAATCGGCCATGAACAGAGCGTCCTCCTCCACCAGCAGCCGGCACCGCAGGGCCGGAGCGTCAGTTCCTTCCTGACCGGGAGGAGAGCGACATGGATGACCCCGACTTGGGGGCGGCCGCCCTGGACGAGGACGCCACAGGAGGAGGGGGTGATGCAGGCGGCTCGGGAGTCGGGGCCGGCCTCGAGGACTAGCCGGATGATGATGAGGGAGAGGTCGCTCCGCGCCGCCAGCCGGCGTCCGACCAGCAGGGCGCAAGCTCATCTGCCGCGCCGGCTACCCGAGGCGGTGCGCAGAAGTGCCGGGCCGCGTCGTTGCTACGTCTTGAGCTTGTGTTGGTTTTCCTTGAAGAGGAAAGGGTGATGCAACAATAGTAGCGTAAGTATTTCCCTCAGTTTTTGAGAACCAAGGTATCAATCCAGTAGGAGGCTCCTCAAAAGTCCCACACACCTACACAAACAAACAAAGAACTCGCAACCAACGCAATAAAGGGGTTGTCAATCCCTTCACGGCCACTTGCGAAAGTGAGATCTGATAGAGATAGTATGATAAGATAAATATATTTTTGGTATTTTATAATATAGATGCAAAAAGTAAAGATGCAAATAGAAGTAGATTGAAAGCAAATATGATAAAAGATAGACCCGGGGGCCATAGGTTTCACTAGTGGCTTCTCTCAAGATAGCATAAGTATTACGGTGGGTGAACAAATTACTGTCGAGCAATTGATAGAAAAGCGAATAATTATGAGATTATCTAGGCATGATCATGTATATAGGCATCATGTCCGCGACAAATAGACCGACTCCTGCCTGCATCTACTACTATTACTCCACACATCGACTGACTCCTGCCTGCATCTAGAGAATTAAGTTCATAAAGAACAGAGTAACACCTTAAGCAAGATGACATGATGTAGAGGGATAAACTCATGCAATATGATATAAACCCCATCTTTTTATCCTCGATGGCAACAATACAATACGTGCCTTGCTGCCCCTGCTGTCACTGGGAAAGGACACCGCAAGATTGAACCCAAAGCTAAGCACTTCTCCCATGGCAAGAAAGATCAATCTAGTAGGCCAGACCAAACTGATAATTCTAAGAGACTTGCAAAGATAACTCAATCATAAATAAAAGAATTCAGAGGAGATTCAAATATTTATCATAGATAAACTTGATCATAAACCCACAATTCATCGGATCTCGACAAACACACCGCAAAAAGAGTTTACATCGAATAGATCTCCACAAGAGAGGGGGAGAACATTGTATTGAGATCCAAAAAGAGAGAAGAAGCCATCTAGCTAATAACTATGGACCCGAAGGTTTGTGGTAAACTACTCACAACTCATCGGAGGGGCTATGGTGTTTATGTAGAAGCCCTCCATGGTCGATTCCCCCTCCAGCGAAGCGCCGGCGAAGGCTCCAAGATGGGATCTCGCGGATACAGAAGGTTACGGTGGTGGAAATTGTGTTTCGTTGGCTCCCTGGATGTTTTCGGGGTACGTAGGCTTATATAGGAGGAAGAAGTACGTCGGTGGCCGCCCAAGGGGCCCACGAGATAGGGGGGTGCGCCCAGAGGGGGTGGGCGCGCCCTCCTGTCTCGTGGCCGCCTCGGTTGCTTCTTGACTTGCACTCCAAGTCCTCTGGATCACGTTCGTTCCAAAAATCATGCTCCCGAAGGTTTCATTCCGTTTGGACTCCGTTTGATATTCCTTTTCTTCGAAATACTGAAATAGGCAAAAAAACAACAATACGGGCTGGGCCTCCGGTTAGTAGGTTAGTCCCAAAAATGATATAAATGTGTAAAATAAAGCCCATAAACATCCAAAAGGGGTAATATAATAGCATGGAACAATAAAAAATTATAGATACGTTGGAGACGTATCAAGCATCCCCAAGCTTAATTCCTGCTCATCCTTGAGTAGGTAAATGATAAAAACAGAATTTTTGATGTGGAATGCTACCTAGCATAATTCTCAATGTAATTTTCTTTATTGTGGCATGAATGTTCAGATCCAAATGATTCAAGATAAAAGCTTATAAAACATAAAAATAATAATGCTTCAAAGCATACTAACAAATAATCATGTCCTATCAAAATAACATAGCCAAAGAAAGCTTATCCCTACAAAATCATATAGTTAGGCCATGCTTCATTTTCATTACACAAATTACTCCCATCACGCACAACCCCGATGACGAGACGAGCAATTGTTTCATACTTTTTAACGCGCTTCAGCCTTTGTCAACTCTTACGCAATACATGAGCGTAAGCCATAGACATAGCACTAAGGTGGTATATGATGGTGGTTGTGAGGAAAAAAAGAGGGAGAAGATAGTCTCACATCAACTAGGCGTATCAACGGGCTATGGAGATGCCCATCAATAGATATCAATGTGAGTGAGTAGGGATTGCCATGCAACGGATGCACTAGAGCTATAAATATATGAAAGCTCAACAAAAGAAACTAAGTGGGTGTGCATCCAACTCGCTTGCTCACGAAGACCTAGGGCATTTTCAGGAAGCCCATCATTGGAATATACAAGACAAGTTCTATAACGAAAAATTCCCACTTAGTATATGAAAGTGACAACATAGGAGACTCTCTATCATGAAGATCATGGTGCTACGTACTTTGAAGCACAAGTGTGGAAAAGGAGATAGTAGCATTGTCCCTTCTCTCTTTTTCTCTCATTTTATTTTTTTCTTTTTTTTTTCTTTTTTCTTTTTTTCTTTTTTTTTCTTTGGCCTTTTTTTTCCTTTTTGGCCTTTTTCCCTTTCTTTTTTCTTTTTGTAAAGTTCGAAGTCTCATCCCGACTTGTGGGGGAATCATAGTCTTCATCATCCTTTCCTCACCGAGACAATGCTCTAATAATGAAGATCATCACACTTTTATGGATTTACAACTCAAGAATTACAACTCAAAGCTAGAACAAGATATGACTCTATATGAATGCCTTTGGTGGTGTACCGGGATATGCAATGAATCAAGAGCGACATATATGAAAATTATGAAGGTGGCCTTGCCACAAATACGATGTCAACTACATGATCATGCAAAGAGCAATATAACAATGATGGAACATGTCATAATAAATAGAACGGTGGAAAGTTGCATGGCAATATATCTTAGAATGGCTATGGAAATGCCATAATAGGTAGGTACGGTGGCTGTTTTGAGGAAGGTAAATAAAGGGTTCATGATACCGGCGAAAGTTGCGCGGTAATAATAGAGGCTAGCAAAGTGGAAGGATGAGTGTGCGTATATCCATGGACTCACATTAGTCATAAAGAACTCATATACTTATTGCAAAAGTCTACTTAGCCCTTGAAGCAAAGTACTACTACGCATGCCCCAAGAGGGATAGATTGGTAGGAAAAGACCATCGCTCGTCTCCGACTGCCACTCATAAGGAAGACAATCAAAAGAGCACCTCATGCAACAAATTTGTCACACAACTTTTACCATACGTGCATGCTACGGGACTTGCCAACTTCAAAAAAAGCATTTCTCAATTTCATAATTACCCACTAGCATGACCCTAACATTACTACCTTTATATCTCAAAACAATTATCAAGCAAGAAATTGATCATAGCATCCAATTCACTTCCTATGATAGTTTTTATTATACCCAACTTGGATGCTCATCATTCTAGGACCAAATTTGTAACCAAAGCAAATACCATGCTGTTATAAAAGACTCTCAAAATAATATAAGTGAAGCATGATAGACTAGCAATTTCTTCAAAATTATGCCACCGCCGTTCTCTAAAAGATATAAGTGAAGCACTAGAGCAAAAACTATCAAGCTCAAAAGATATAAGTGAAGCACATAGAGTATTCTAGCAAATTCTGATCAAGTAGGCTTCTCCCAAAAGGTGTGTATAGCAAGGATGATTGTGGTAAACTAAAAATCAAAGACTAATATAATACACAACGCTCCAAGCAAAACACATATCATGTGGCGAATAAAAATATAGCTCCAAGTAAAGTTACCAATGAACGAAGAAGAAAGAGGGGATGCCTTCCCGTGGCATCCCCAAGCTTAGGCTTTTGGCTACTCTTGAATATCTTGGGGTGCCATGGGCATCCCCAAGCTTAGGCTCTTTCCACTCCTTATTCCATAGTCCATAAAAGCTTTACCCAAAACTTGAAAACTTCACAACACAAAACTCAACAGGAAATCTTATAAGCTCCGTTAGTGAAAGAAAACAAAACCACCACATAAGGTACTGTAATGAACTCATTTTTTATTTATTTTGGTGTTAAACCTACTGTATTCCAACTTCTCTATGGTTTATAAACTATTTTACTAGCCATAGATGCATCAAAATAAGCAAACAACACACGAAAAACAGAATCTGTCAAAAACAGAACAGTCTGTAGCAATCTGTAACTAACGCAAACTTATGGAACTCTAAAAATCCTACCAAAATAGGAAGTCCTGGAAAAATTTATCTATTGATCAGCAGCAAAAAGAATCAACGCAAAAGCACGTTTCTGTGATTTAACAAAATTAAATTCGTGCGCATAAAGTTTCTGTTTTTCAGCAGAATCAAATGAACTATCATCATAGGTTATCCTATATGTCCTAGTTGGACCAAACACTAATTAAAAGATAAAAACACATCTAAACAGAAGGTAGATGCAAAATTTATTACTAAATAGGAACAAAAACAAAAAACACAAATAAAATTGGGTTGCCTCCCAACTAGCGCTATCGTTTAACGCCCCTAGCTAGGCATAAAAGTGAAGATAGATCTAAGTAGTGCCATCTTTGGCACTCAATTCATAAGTAGCTCGCATGATAGATTCATAAGGTAATTTGACTTTCTTTCTTGGAAAGTGCTCCATGCCTTTCCTTAATGGAAATTGGAATCTAATATTCCCTTCATTCATATCAATAATTGCACCAACCGTTCTAAGGAAAGGTCTACCAAGAATAATAGGGCAAGAAAGATTGCAATCTATATCAAGAACGATAAAATCTACGGGCACCAAATTTATATTTTCAACAATGAGAACATCATTGATCTTTCCCATTGGCTTTTTAATGGTGGAATCCACAAGGTGCAAATTTAAAGAGCAATCATCAAGATCATGGAAACCTAGAATATCACATAAAGTTTTCGGAATCATGGAAACACTAGCACCCAAATCACATAAAGCAAAACACTCATGATCTTTAATTCTAATCTTTATAGTAGGTTCCCACTCATCATTAAGTTTTCTAGGTATAGAAACTTCCAAATTAAGTTTTTCATCATAAGATTGCATCAAGGCATCAATGATATGTTTGGTAAAAGCTTTATTTTGACTATAAGCATGAGGAGAATTAACAACGGATTGCAACAAGGAAATACAACCTTCTAAAGAACAATTACCATAATCAAATTCCTTGAAATCCGAGATAGTGGGTTCAATGCTATTTAAAGTCATGACCTCTCCAATCCCACTTTTACCAAATTTAGCATCAAGATCTAAAAACTCCGAATTCTTGGGACGCCTTCTAACTAAAGTTGAATCATCTCCAGTCCCATTATTATCAAGATTCATATTGCAAAACAAAGATCTAATAGGAGATGCATCAATAACTTTAAGATCTTCATCATTATTTTCATGGAAACTAGAAGAACACGCCTTTACAAAGCAATCTTTCTTAGCACGCAATCTAGCGGTTCTTTCCTTGCACTCATCAATGGAAATTCTCATTTCTTTGAGAGACTCATTGATATCATGCTTAGGAGAAGAAGATCTAAGTTTAATAGAATCAACATCAAGCGAAAGTCTATCAATGTTCCTAGCCAAATCATCAACTTTGAGCAATTTTTCTTCAAGCAAAGCATTAAAATTCTTTTGAGAAATCATAAATTCTTTCACACTATTCTCAAAATCAGAGGGCATCTTATTAAAATTACCATAAGAATTATTGTAGGAATTTCCATAATTATTAAAGGAATTACTAGGGAACGGTCTAGAATTAAAGTTTCCTCTATAAGCGTTGTTTCCAAAACTATTCCTACCAACAGAATTCACATCCATAGATTCATTATTATTCTCAACCAAAGTAGACAAAGGCATATCATTGGGATCAAGAGGAGTATTTCTAGTAGCAAACAATTTCATAAGTTCATCCATCTTTCCACTCAAAACATTGATTTCTTCTATAGCATGCACTTTTTTACTAGAAGATCTTTTGGTGTGCCATGGAGAATAATTAGCCATAATATTATCAAGAAGTTTTGTAGCATCTCCTAACATGATTTCCATAAAATTGCCTCCCACGGCCGAATCTAAGAGATTTCTAGAAGCAAAGTTCAAACCGGCATAAAATTTCTGTATGATCATCCATAAATTCAAACCATGAGTAGGGCAATTGCGAATCATCAATTTCATTCTTTCCCAAGATTGGGAAACATGCTCATGATCAAGTTGTTTAAAATTCATAATATCGTTCCTAAGAGTGATGATCTTAGCAGGAGGAAAATACTTAGAGATAAAAGCATCTTTGCACTTGTTCCAAGAATCAATACTATTTTTAGGCAAAGACGAAAACCAAACTTTAGCAGATCTCTAAGTGAAAACGGAAATAACTTCAATTTAACAATATCATTATTCGTATCTTTCTTCTTTTTCATATCACACAAATCAACAAAGTTGTTTAGATGAGTAGCGGCATCTTCACTAGGAAGGCCGACGAATTGATCTTTCATCACAAGATTCACCAAAGCAGTATTGATTTCACAAGACTCAACATCATTAAGAGGAGCAGTCGGAGTACTAAGGAAAACATTATTATTGGTATTGGAGAAATCACACAATTTGGTATTATCTTGCGCCATGGCAACGAGTAATCCAACACACAAGCAAACAGAAAAAGGCAAGCGAAAAGAGAGAGAGGAGGAGATTGGGAAAGAGAGGGCGAATAAAACGGCAAGGGTGAAGTGGGGGAGTGGAAAACGAGAGGCAAATGACAAATAATGTAAATGCGAGGGAGATGAGTTTGTGATGGGTACTTTGTATGTCTTGACTTGAGCGAAGACCTCCCCGGCAACGGCGCCAGAAATCCTTCTTGCTAGGTCTTGAGCTTGCATTGGTTTTCCTTGAAGAGGAAAGGGTGATGCAGCAATAGTAGCATAAGTATTTCCCTCAGTTTTTGAGAACCAAGGTATCAATCCAGTAGGAGGCTCCTCAAAACTCCCACGCACCTACACAAACAAACAAAGAACTCGCAACCAACGCAATAAAGGGGTTGTCAATCCCTTCACGGCCACTTGCGAAAGTGAGATCTGATAGAGATAGTATGATAAGATAAATATATTTTTGGTATTTTATAATATAGATGCAAAAAGTAAAGATGCAAATAAAAGTAGATTGAAAGCAAATATGATAAAAGATAGACCTGGGGGCCATAGGTTTCACTAGTGGCTTCTCTCAAGATAGCATAAGTATTACAGTGGGAGAACAAATTACTGTCGAGCAATTGATCGAAAAGCGAATAATTATGAGATTACCTAGGCATGATCATGTATATAGGCATCACATCCGCGACAAGTAGACCGACTCCTGCCTGCATCTACTACTATTACTCCACACATCGACCGACTCCTGCCTGCATCTAGAGTATTAAGTTCATAAAGAACAGAGTAATGCCTTAAGCAAGATGACATGATGTAGAGGGATAAACTCATGCAATATGATATAAACCCCATCTTTTTATCCTCGATGGCAACAATACAATACGTGCCTTGCTGCCCTTGCTGTCACTGGGAAAGGACACCGCAAGATTGAACCCAAAGCTAAGCACTTCTCCCATGGCAAGAAAGATCAATCTAGTAGGCCAAACCAAACTGATAATTCGAAGAGACTTGCAAAGATAACTCAATCATACATAAAAGAATTCAGAGGAGATTCAAATATTTATCATAGATAAACTTGATCATAAACCCACAATTCATCGGATCTCGACAAACACACCGCAAAAAGAGTTTACATCGAATAGATCTCCACAAGAGAGGGGGAGAACATTGTATTGAGATCCAAAAAGAGAGAAGAAGCCATCTAGCTAATAACCATGGACCCGAAGGTGTGTGGTAAACTACTCACAACTCATCGGAGGGGCTATGGTATTGATGTAGAAGCCCTCCGTGGTCGATTCCCCCTCCGGCGGAGCGCCGACGAAGGCTCCAAGATGGGATCTCGCGGATACAGAAGGTTACGGTGGTGGAAATTGTGTTTCGTTGGCTCCCTGGATGTTTTCAGGGTACGTAGGCTTATATAGGAGGAAGAAGTACGTCGGTGGTCGCCCGAGGAGCCCACGAGATAGGGGGCGCGCCCAAAGGGGGTGGGCGCGCCCTCCTGTCTCGTGGCCGCCTCGGCTGCTTCTTGACTTGCAGTCCAAGTCCTCTGGATCACATTCGTTCCAAAAATCACGCTCCCGAAGGTTTCATTCCGTTTGGACTCCGTGTGATATTCCTTTTCTTCAAAATACTGAAATAGGCAAAAAAACAACAATACGGGCTGGGCCTCCGGTTAGTAGGTTAGTCCCAAAAATGATATAAATGTGTAAAATAAAGCCCATAAACATCCAAAAGGGGTAATATAATAGCATGGAACAATCAAAAATTATAGATACGTTGGAGAGATATCAGCCGTCCATGTTCGGCAGCCGGCCGAAGAAGCCCAAGAGCTCGGCTTCGGCGACCAAGCGGAAGGAACTGGCCGCGAAGGCAACCCGTTTCCGCAAGGTGGTGAAGGAGTCACAGATGGTTTCCGCTTAAGTGCCGATTCCCTCATGCATTCTTTCTTCTTTCTTGCAAGTGCTCTTCTGATTTTTCTTTGTTTTCTCAAAATAGAGCTCCGCTCTCTCTTGAGCGGTCAGCCGCCGCCTCTATGGTTGGGGCGGCGGGAGGCTCTGCCAGTGCCCACTACGTGGACCCTCGCGCCAAGCTTCAGGCGGCGACAGAGAGGAACACACGGGAGGCGCATGAGGAGCAGGAGGCGGAGCAGCAGAGGGCGGCAGACCTCGTGGTCCGGTCTTTGGCGCGCCATCTCATGGAGAAGGCGGCCTCGGTGCCATACCCGCAAAGGGATAGGGGCTCCAGCTCGTCGACCCAGGAGCTGGAGATGGCGAGTGTCAGCTCGCCGGACTGGACATCGGGAGGCAGGACGACCATGCTGAACGAGGCGGCACAGGACGTCTGGGCTCAACTTCAGGCTCAGGCCGCCGCCTTGAAGAACTACAACCAGGAGTTCCTGGCGACGCAGACGGCCATTCAGGTAAGCCTCTTACTTTTTGCTTTTTGCTCTTGTATTCTTCTATGGGGGCGCGTCAGCGCGCATCCACTGGGTGTAGTCCCCGAGTTCTGGGTCGGCTGCTGAGTAGGCGGCCTGGAACTTCTAAGTAGCCTCGGGTGCTGACTTGTCCTTATCTGCTTGTCTATCCTTTTTTTAGGACTATCATAACCTCCGTGCGGCCTCCTTCAACTCCCATGTCCGGGAGCTGACTCAAAAGACCGCCGACCTGTCTGAAAGCCGGAGTAAGTGTTCTGCCTTCTATCTCTCATGGGGGCACGTTAGTGCACCCACTGGGTGTAGTCCCTGAGATTCGGGCCGACTGCTGAGCAGTCGGGTCGGATCTTTTCTGGCTCTTTACTATTTATTCTTATTTGCTGTCTTTGCAGAGGCCAACGCCGCCCTGCAGCAGCAACTGGGTGAAGCCCAGACCGCGCTGCGTGCCAAGGAGGTGGAGTGCAGTGCCGCGGCTCAAGAGCGCGACTGCCTGGCCAAGAAGCTGGCTGACCAGGAGGAGAGTCATAAGACGGCTCTGTAGGCGGTGAAGGACAGCGAGGCCGCCCTCCAAGCCGAGTACAAGACCGAGGCGGCGAACTGGGCCGAGTCGAGGCGGGCACTGAACGACGGCTATGGTCAAATCGAAGACATGGTTGATGGTAAGCTGCCTTCCTCTTTTTTTCCCTTTGTTTGCCGCCTGTTGCTTGGTCTGACTTCTGACTTGGTATTCTCTTTTCTTCTTCGTGCAGAGTACTTCTCCGGCTACTCTGTTTCTGCCAGCCAGGTCATCGAGGCCCACCGCAATGCGCAAAGGCAGGCTGGTGCTGAAATCGTGACAAATGCTCGCTGAACGCTTGAGGAGCAGCTCTTGGCCATCCAGGCTCGTCTCCAGCCGGCCCACCGGATGCTCCGCCGCCTTCAGCGTGTTGGAGCTCATGTGCTTTCCGCCCTCTAGCCTGATGACGCGATTCCCCGCACACCTAGTCGTACTGCCGACTGGCTAGAGGTGGCATTCGGTCGTTCGAGGCTTGGAAGGCTTCTGCGGCCCGGGCAGGCGCCAGGCGGGCGTTGGAGTTCGTCCGAGCGTGGTACCCTGGGTTGGACCTATCCCAGCTGGCCATGTTCCGGCAGGAGGCCCATGAGGAGCTGGTGGTGGTGCGGCTGGCTATCATTCATCGCGCCACGACGATTACCGAGTACACCGACACCAGCGTCTTCATCCCCGACCTAAACGACGACGATGCTGAGCTGCCGGCGGACTGGTTTGGGCTGAACCCGACAGATGGTGAAGACTCGGCAGAGGAGATCGACTCCAGCGACGAGGGTGAGGAGGAGGAAGAGGACGGTGAAGACGCCACGCCAGATGGTGGAGCGGCCGACCAGCCCAGCCTGACCGTGCCTCCAGCAACGAGGTACTGTAGCGGGCAATGATCAAGCCGAGACTCACCACCCGACCACTCCTCCAGCCAGCACTGCCGTCTCCACTGACGTGCCAAGCTCGCCTGTTGCTCCCTTGGTCTGAGCGGCCAATTTTATCTTTATCTTCCTGCTCGTCAGTCTTTTGAACAATATTTGTTAAATTTGCGCAGTTCCACCCACTGGGGATGTATTCAAACTAAGTTGAATCCTGGCCTTCGAAGGCCTTTTGTGTAAATATAATCTCGCATGTGCTATGCTGGTGTTGACTTCCGACTTTGCTTTCTTTAAATCCTTTTCCGGCTATTTCCTTTGCCGCCCTCCCTTCGTCGCCACCTTCCCAGCCGGACAACTACTCTGCAGTCTGTGGCTGGGAAAGTACTTGGCCGTGTGGGAAGGCAAGTACTTTAGCTTTCTTAGACTGTGGCAAGGTGAGTGGGAAGCAGGCCAGCCGGCTGCTTAGCAGTCAGTTGGCAGGGTGGGGAGCTGGCTTGTGTTATGTAAGCTCATTGGTCCTTAGCCGTTTTTCGTGTGGGCATCATTTCCTGCCTTTAACTCTTGCTTGTTGAATGGCCGCTTCTACGAGCTGCGACTTTCAGCAAGAGAGGGCTTAGGTGTCAGCACACTACTTGTCTGACTGCAGGTAGTGCTTAACATAATTCAAGGCGGCAAGTCCCCGGGCCGACTGGTCGAACCCGGTGCCGGACGAAAGAACAAATGTACTAACACATTCATAGGCATGATACTCATCATATAGATAAAGGAAGGGTAGTCCCCGAGTGCTCCTCGGGGGACCCAATGTCTTGTACTTAATACAAAAGATAGCATGGTACATACTGCATTAACTATAAAATCTTTGAGGAGATTGGCGTTCCATGGGCGTTTCAACTCCTTGCCGGAATCATCTCTCTTGCGTGCCTTGGGCTTCTGTGCATCGATCAGGTAGTAGGAGTCGTTGCCAAAGGCCTTGCTGATGACGAAGGGGCCTTCCCAAGGGGTTGAGAGCTTGTGCTAGCCGTCTGTTCGCTGGATCAGCTGGAGCACAAGGTCGCCCTCTTGGAAGGATCTTGGCTTGACCTTCCGACTATGGTAGCGACGCAAACCCTGCTGGTAGATGGCGGACCGGCTGAGTGCTAACAGCCGGCCCTCTTCCAGCAGGTCAACACCGTCTTCTCGTGCTTCCTTCACCTCCGCTTCCATGTACATGGTGACTCGAGGTGAGTCGAACTCGATGTCAATTGGGATGACAGCCTCGACACCATAAGGAAGAAGGGAGTGAAGCCGGTTGATTTATTCGGAGTGGTACGCTAGCTCCAGAGGATGGCCGACAGCTCCTTGAGCTAGCACCCGACCGAACGCTCCAGTGGCTCAACCAATCGGGACTTGATGCCGGATAGGATGAGGCCGTTTGCTCGCTCAACTAGGCCGTTTGACTGCGGATGAGCAACGGACTCTAAGTACAGTCTGATGCCCTTGATACGTCTTCGTCGTATCTATAATTTTTGATCGTTCCATGCCAATATTCTACAACTTTCATATACTTTTGGCAACTTTTTATATTATTTTTGGGACTAACATATTGATCCAGTGCCCAGTGCCAGTTCCTGTTTGTTGCATGTTTTATGTTTTGCAGAAACCCCATATCAAACGGAGTCCAAACGGGATAAAAACGGACGGAGAATATTTTTGGAATATTTATGATTTTCTGGAAGAAAAATCAACGCGAGACGGTGCCCAAGGGGGCCACGAGGCAGGGGGCGCGCCCCAGGGGGGCAGGCGCGCCCCTGACCCTCGTGGGCACCCCGTAAGGCGGTTGATGCTCTTCTTTTGCCGCAAGAAAGCTAATTTTCGGAGAAAAATCTGGGCGAAGTTTTCAATCCAATCGGAGTTACGAATCTCCGGATATATAAGAAACAGTGACAGAGCAGAATCTGAGAATGCAGAAACAGAGAGACAAATCCAATCTCGGAGGGGCTCTCGCCCCTCCCAAGCCATGGAGGCCATGGACCAGAGGGTAAACCCTTCTCCCATCTAGGGAGAAGGTCAAGGAAGAAGAAGAAGAAGGGGTGCTCTCTCCCCCTTGCTTCTGGTGGCGCCGGAACGCTGCCGGGGGCCATCATCATCACCGCGATCTACACCAACACCTCCGCCATATTCACCAACATCTCCATCACCTTCCCCCATCTATATTCAGCGGTCCACTCTCTCGCAACCTGCTGTACCCTCTACTTGAACATGGTGCTTTATGCTTCATATTATTATCCAATGATGTGTTGCCATCCTATGATGTTTGAGTAGATTTTCGTTGTCCTATCAGTGATTGGTGATTTGCTATGATTGGTTTAATTTGTTTGTGGTTATGTTGCTGTCCTATTGTGCCCTCCGTGTCGCACAAGCATGAGGGATTCCCGCTGTAGGGTGTTGCAATATGTTCATGATTCGCTTATAGTGGGTTGCTTGAGTGACAGAAGCATAAACCCGGGTAAGGGGATTGTGGCGTATGGGATAAAGGGGACTTGATGCTTTAATGCTATGGTTGGGTTTTACCATAATGAGCTTTAGTAGTTGCTGATGCTTGATAGAGTTCCAATCATAAGTGCATATGATCCAAGAAGAGAAAGTATGTTAGCTTATGCCTCTCCCACATAAAACTTGCTATCAGTCTAGTAAAGTAGTCAATTGCTTAGGGACAATTTCACAACTCCTACCACCACTTTTCCACACTCGCTATATTTACTTTATTGCTTCTTTATCTAAACAGCCCCTACTTTTTATTTACGTGCTCTTTATTATCTTGCAAACCTATCCAACAACACCTACAAAGTACTTCTAGTTCCATACTTGTTCTAGGTAAAGCGAACGTCAAGCATGCGTAGAGTTGTATCGATGGTCGATAGAATTTGAGGGAATATTAGTTCTACCTTTAGCTCCTCGTTGGGTTCGACACTCTTACTTATCGAAAGAGGCTACAATTGATCCCCTATACTTGTGGGTTATCAAGACCTTTTTCTAGCGCCGTTGCCGGGGAGTCATGGCGTGGGGTGAATATTCTCGTGTGTGCTTGTTTGCTTTATCACTACGTAATTTTTATTTGTTGTTCTTAGTTGTTCTCTATCTTTAGTTATGGATATGGAACACAAAATACCAAAAAAATTAGGTGTACTTGCTACTCATGGAGATGGGGAACCTCCTAAAACCCTCGATGCTGGTTATGTGAAAAATATTGTGTACTACTTTGATAATCCTGAGAAAACCCCATTATTATGTTATGGGAGACACGTTGGATCAACGTGAATACTTTAGGGATTATCGCTTGACTCAGAAAGGGAAACTATTATGGGATCAAATTCATATGTTGCATTGGTATGCTCGGGAACTATGCTAGAGATATGATTATACTTGTTGCTCTAGGATGAAAGCTCCACACCTTTCCTTTTCATGCAAATTTAATGATAATGAAACCTTGGCTTCTTATGCTAATGGTATATATGATTACTATGATGTGGAACAAATAGAAGAATTTGTTGCTTTTATGGGTGCTTATGAAATTGAATCTTTGTTTAAAACGTGTGAAAATCTTGATGATGTTGTTTACAGACCTGAAAATTTGGCTATACTTAGATATTGCTATGAGAATTATGAATATAATGCCGATATTGATGCATTCATTGAGCAAGTGTCCGCTGTCCAAGAAGAGAGTAATATTTTGCAGGAGTCTATGGAAGAAGAAATTGATGGAACTGTGAGCTCATTGGATGAAAAAGATGATGAGGAGAGCGAAGAACAAACGGAGGAAGAGCGGATTAGCTACCCATGCCCACCTTCTAATGAGAGTAACTCTTCAACTCATACATTGTTTAATTTCCCTTCGTGCTTACCGAAGAATGATTGCTATGATGATTGTTATGATCCATTCTCTTGAAATATCCCTTTTTGATGATGCTTGCTATGCTTGCGGCTAAGATGCCAATATGAATTATGCTTATGGAGATGAACTTGCTATAGTTCCTTATGATAAACATGAAATTGTTGCTATTGCACCCACGCATGATAGTCCTATTATCCTTTTGAATTCTCCCGACTACACTATATCGGAGAAGTTTGTGCTTATTAAGGATTATATTGATGGGTTGCTGTTGGTGGGAAACGACACCTATGGGATCACAAGAATCCCTACTACGGTTGCGGGGCGTGGGGTTGTGAGAAGAGCAGGATTAGCAATTGGCATGAGGATCGTTTACCCAGGTTCGGGCCGCGAGGATGCGTAAAACCCTAGTCCTTCTTGGTGGATGTATTGAGTGTTCTTGAGCTCTCGAACTAGCTATGGGTGCTGTGTGGTTCGAAAGAGCCGAATCCTTTTCCTGTCTGCCTTGGGCCTCCTTTTATAGGCGAAAGGGGCTGCCACAGTGGCACACAGAAGGTGGAAAGGCCTACAGTGCTGTGAGCTTATCGCTCGTATTACAGGACGAGACGCATTTAATGCATGGCTTAGGTGTCCCTTCACTTTATCAGGGACTGGAGCGAGGCCCGTCCCATCCGTCGCCGCTTCTCCTCACTTCGACACGCGCCCTGGCCAGCGATGCATGCGGTGCCATGTAGGTAGGCAAGCAGCTGAGGTGGCGTGGTGGTGGAGCCTCCACGAAGATCCGCATTCCACCACGCAGGTGTGTGTTGAGTTGTCCTAGAAGCTGCATGTTGCCACGCAGGTGCCTGCCCAGCTGGTTGGGCTGGCAGCTGCATGCGAACGGCAGCGGGAATATGGTTGGTGCGGGCCTGGCGGTGGCCCTGCCGTCGCCTCTGACAAGGGTCTTGTCGGGTGGACCGACAAGGGTCTTGCCGGGTAGCCCGGCAAGGGTCTTGCCATGGGGCGCTGGCGTCTCCGGCAAGGATCTTACCGGGGGTCTTGTGGGTTTCTTCGGTAAGGATCTTGACGGGGAGTGTTGCCCTCCAATCCTCATCTAATCTTGGCTATTCTTTGTCTTCACAAAGATCTGCATGCCACCATGGAGGTGCCTCCCGAGCCCTGGTCCAACGTGGTTGTTGACATTGGAGGCCGTGCGTCCAAGGGTGGCTCGCTCCGCTGGTGTGGGCGAGTTGCCCCGGCAAGGGGCTTGCCGGGGCTGCAGAGGCTACCTCGGCAAGGGCCTTGCCGGGGAAACCCGCTTCGCCCGTCTACACTTTGTGGCTTTGGTCCTTGATGTTTCCTTGTTTGTCTCGAGCCTTCGGCTTCTCTCCGGCTTCCCTCCTTTGCCCTGTTATGTGCGGCCATGGCGCATGGCTCTGACTGCCCGTGCACAAGTAAAGGGGTCAAAAGGGGAGCCCCTACTTTTGTACATCGACAGGAGCCCCCGGGTCTGGGCCATACATAAGCGCGACACGATGTTGGGCTAGGCCCAGAATGGTGCGTGGGCAGGGGGCGGGTTTTACTGCAGTAACTATTCCGTCTGCTGCACTTCCCCACGACCCGCGTTGAATGCGCGTTGTGGTGGAGCATGCGCGTGCGTGACGGAAGCATGCTGGCATCATCTTGTGGTGGACAGTATAGAGGCGGCTTGCGTGTCTCTTCGAGATCGCAGGGTTGCTGCTCATTTACTGCCCTCCCTTGGGAACTGTCGCTCCATGTGTCCCACTGCGCCCGTCCCTCGTGCCACGTTCGCTTCATGCACGATGCAGAGCGAACGACAGGCGCGCGGGATGCGGGAAGTCGCGCGCGCGTGGGTCGATTCCCACGTGCTTTCAGTGGGGCGGGGAGGGCGGTCGACGGCCCCGCTTGCTGTCACTTCAATGGACCGGATTGGCCGAGAGGGGGCGGCCGAGCCTTGCCCTCGCCCCTTTATAAAGAGGGGAGCGGGAGGAACGGCGCCTCTCAATCTTTCGTCATCTGCCTCTCCCCATTCCCGCTTCCTCCTTTCTTCTGTCATGGCGAGGGGGCGTGGCGATGCTTCATCGGTGGCGGCGAGGGTCTCGGCTAGACAACGCATCGCTCCTCCCCAAGAGCTCGTAGCGGCGGAGCCGGCTGTTAGAGGGAGGGGGAGGGGGCGAGGTCGAGGCCGTCGTGGCGCTCGAGGGAGAGGAGGACGGGGCGACAGGTCGGCCTCGCCTCCGCTAGCGGCCCCTCCTCCGGTGGAGGGCCACGTCGGGGACAACCCTTGCGAATTCTTCATCAGGCTGCGCCAGCCGCCGCGCCGTCGTCTTCGCCTCCCGACTCCATTTGCGCGGGAGATGGAGCTGGATCCGCCGCAGGCGTTGCGGCTGCATATGAGGGGTTGTGGGAACAATGGCACATGGGCCAACGTCGAATTCCCCGCCCCTCACGTCATGTATCTTCGTCGAGGGTGGAAAACTTTCGCTCGTATCCACAGCTTGGCGGAGGGGCTCACTCTCCATTTCAAACTAATGGAGAGTGGCCTCCTCTCCGTCAAGATCTTCGGGCACTTCGGGACTCGCGTAAGGTGCTGCATGGAGAGCTCTTCTGACGATGAAGATTCCTCCTCGAGTGAGAGTGGCGAGGAAGGCAACGGCAACGACAATGAGGGTAGCGGGCGGCAGGATGACGGGTCCGACTAGGCGTCGGGCGCCGCTCCCGGAGGCACCGGCGGCCCCATCATCCGTGTCGCCGGCTCCTTGAACTTCTCGGGGTCGTCTTTTTGGGCGGCTGGCGTTGGGAGGCTGCGGAAGAGGAAGAGGGCGGGCGGCAAGGCCGTCAAGTCAGAGTACGCGGGCACCGACGCCTTCATCGCGTATTGACATCCCGCCGCCGCATCTTCGAGCTCTTCCTCTGGCGCCGCCATCACCATCCAGCCTTTGTACGGCCACCGAGATGTTCTCTTGGCGCTTTCTGCCGCTCGTAGCTTGCCTAGGCACCCCTTTTGCCCTTTTGCTTTCTTGACCTGCCTCCTGAGGAGAGGGACAAGAAAGGGATTACAGGCATCTTATCTCTTTTTAGTCTTGTAAGCCTTCGGGCCTTCGTTAACTTTAGAACTTGTAATCCCCTTGCTCATGTTTTTCATTTCGTATGAACTGTACCTGTACGGGATGTTTTTTAATGAAAAAGGGATGTTTGCCGGGGTTTTCGTTCGTGGGTGGAACCCACGACAAGGAGCGAATCCTCGTTATTTTTTAAGATAAATGTTTTCTCGCCCGGCAACATGCCTTGCCGCCCCCCCACTTCGCTCGACCTTTCTCACGCCCTTGGCGGAGGCAGGGATGAGGTGGGCTTAGGCTCCTCGTTTCATTTCCTTGCTGCCGCGACTACGACCAGATTCAGCCCAGGAGATAGTCCTAGGGTACGGAAAGAGGGGAGCACGGTAGCCTAGGGATAAAATGAGGTTTCACATATCCCAGTCCATAACGAAATGCATTATAGAGGATAGAAGACTTATCTGGATCTGCAGCCCCCGGCAACCTTGGCTTGCCGCGGATGGATCCTTGTTCCTGCAGCCCCCGACAACTTTGGCTTGCCGGGGCCCGGACGCTGGTCCATCTCCTTTCTTCCAAAATAGCTCGACAGGAATACTTATGTGCCCTGCGAACCAAAGAAGACAGAGAAGAACAGAGAGACGCGCACTCGACCTCTAAGCTAGGGGTTAGCCGCCGCCAAGCACTATCAACCCTAACCAAGGAAGAGACTCGACCTAGCATGCATGCTATAACTTAGGGCACCGGCGCTTCGTTTATTTATGCTCAGGGTCTGCGCCTGGATTTGTACAAATGGTTACATGCCTTGCCGGCAAGGCTTGTACAAAAGCGTGGCTTGCCGGGAGGCCCAGCAGCCATGCCTTACGGGTAAAACTTGCGGAGATGCTCGATGTTCCAGGAGTAGCTCACTGGAATGGCATCTTCGGTCTCCAGCCGGACTGCGCCGGGCCTGGTGACTCGTGTTACCCGATAAGGGCCTTCCCACTTCGGCGTAAACTTGTTTGAATTCTTGGCCGACTGAACGTGCCAAAGAACAAGATCGCTGATACGTCTCCAACGTATCTATAATTTTTGATTGTTCCATGCTATTATATTACCCCTTTTGGATGTTTATGGGCTTTATTTTACACATTTATATCATTTTTGGGACTAACCTACTAATCAGAGGCCCAACTCGTATTGCTGTTTTTTTTGCCTATTTGAGTATTTTGGAGAAAAGGAATATCAAACGGAGTCCAAACGGAATGAAACCTTCGGGAGCGTGATTTTTGGAACGAACGTGATCCAGAGGACTTGGAGTGCAAGCCAAGAAGCAGCCGAGGCGGCCACGAGGGTGGGGGGCATGCCCACCCCTACAGGGCGTGCCCCTGTCTCGTGGGCCCCTCGGGCAGCCACTGACCTACTTCTTCCTCCTATATATACCCACGTACCCCGAAAACATCCAGGGAGCCAATGAAAAACAATTTCCACCGCCGTAACCTTCTATATCCGCGAGATCCCATCTTGGAGCCTTCACCGGCGCTCCGCCGGAGGGGGAATTGACCACGGAGGGCTTCTACATCAACACCATAGCCCCTCCGATGAGTTGTGAGTAGTTTACCATAGACCTTCGGGTCCATAGTTATTAGCTAGATGACTTCTTCTCTCTTTTTGGATCTCAATACCATGTTCTCCCCCTCTCTTGTGGAGATCTATTTGATGTAACTCTTTTTGCGGTGTGTTTGTCGAGATCCGATGAATTGTGGGTTTATGATCAAGTTTATCTATGAGAAATATTTGAATCTCCTCTGAATTCTTTTATGTATGATTGAGTTATCTTTGCAAGTCTCTTCGAATTATCAGTTTGGTTTGGCCTACTAGATTGATCTTTCTTGCCATGGGAGAAGTGCTTAGCTTTGGGTTCAATCTTGCGGTGCCCTTACCCAGTGACAGCAGGGGTTGCAAGGCACGTATTGTATTATTGCTATCGAGGATAAAAAGATGGGGTTTATATCATATTGCTTGAGTTTATCCCTCTACATCATGTCATCTTTCTTAATGCATTAATCTGTTCTTATGAACTTAATACTCTAGATGCATGCTGGATAGCGGTCGATGTGTGGAGTAATAGTAGTAGATGCAGGCAGGAGTCGGTCTACTTGTCATGGATGTGATACCTATATACATGATCATTCCTAGATAATCTCATAATTATTCGCTGTTCTATCAATTGCTTGACATTAATTTGTTCACCCACCGTAATACTTATGTTATCTTGAGAGAAGCCACTAGTGAAACCTATGGCCCTCGGGTCTATCTTTTATCATATAAGCTTTCAATCTACTTTTATTTGCATCTTTACTTTTCCAATCTATATTATAAAATACCAAAAATACATTTATCTTATCATACTATCTCTATCAGATCTCACTTTCGCAAGTGGCCGTGAAGGGATTGACAACCCCTTTATTGTGTTGGTTGCGAGTTCTTTTTTTGTTTGTGTAGGTGTGTGGGACTTCTGAGGAGCCTCCTACTGGATTGATACCTTGGTTCTGAAAAACTGAGGGAAATACTTACGCTACTATTGCTGCATCACCCTTTCCTCTTCAAGGAAAACCAACGCAAGCTCAAGACGTAGCAAGAAGGATTTCTGGCGCCGTTGCCGGGGAGGTCTTCGCTCAAGTCAAGACATACCAAGTACCCATCACAAACTCATCTCCCTCGCATTTACATTATTTGCCATTTGCCTCTCGTTTTCCTCTCCCCTACTTCCCCCTTGCCGTTTTATTCGCCCTCTCTTTCCCAATCTCCTCTCTTTTTCGTTTGCCTTTCCGTTGCCATGGCCGAATCTAAGAGAACCAAGGGTCTCTTCCAGGGTTCTAGTACCTTGGATAACCCCTCTATCCTCTCTAAGCTAATAAATAATGATGCTATGGAAAGACCCACCGAGGTCACCAATGAGGTCTTAAATAATTTTGATGAAGATGACTCCGGAATTTTTCGCTATTTGCTTGATGAGTCTTTAAAAGATGCTTGGGATAGGTTATCAAGGATTCGGGCTAGCTATGTGCCACAATATCAAATTGAAGTTTACCTAAAAAGTTTTTTTGTTGGCTTACCCGCTTCTTTCAAGCAAGTTCTAGATTCTATTTTTGAAGAAGGGTTCCTTAAGGGGGATGCAATAGATACCTATGAAAAAATGAAAACCATATTTGGGCACCCTATGAATGATAAGGTTGAATCAACTGCTCTCTTGTGCTTTTATCAAAATGAAATTATCAAAGAGATGAAGTCTAGTTTAGATGCAAATTTCCGCAACGTGCTTAATCTTACTTCATCCATTAATGGCAATGTGCTTACCCTAAATAGAAGAATGAATGCCTTAGAAAGGAGATCCTCTTTTCCCTTTCCGAGTGCCAAAGATGGCACTACTTAGATCTATCTTCGCTTTTATGCCTAGCTAGGGGCGTTAAATGATAGCGCTAGTTGGAGGCAACCCAATTTTATTTGTGTTTTTTGTTTTTGTTTCAGTTTAGTAATAAATTTTTCATCTACCTTCTGTTTAGATGTGTTTTTATGTTTTAATTAGTGTTTGTGACAAGTAGAACCTATAGGATAACCTATGGTAATAGTTGATTTGATTCTGCTGAAAAACAGAAACTTTGCACGCACGAAATTAGTTTTGTTAAATCACAGAAACGTGATTTTGCGTTGATTATTTTTGCTTATGATCAATAGACAAATTGCCCAGGACTTCCTATTTTGGTAGGATTTTTAGAGTTCGAGAAGTTTGCATTAGTTACAGATTGCTACAGACTATTCTGTTTTTGACAGATTCTGTTTTTCGTGTGTTGTTTGCTTATTTTGATGCATCTATGGCTAGTATTAAGTGGTATGAACCATAGAGAACTTGAAATACAGTAGGTTTAACACCAATATAAATAAAGAATGATTTCATTACAGTACCTTATGTGGTGGTTTTGTTTTCTTTCACTAACGGAGCTTATGAGATTTCCTGTTGAGTTTTGTGTTGTGAAGTTTTCAAGTTTTGGGTAAAGATTTGATGGACTATGGAATAAGGAGTGGCAAGAGCCTAAGCTTGGGGATGCCCAAGGCACCCCAAGATATTAAAGAATAGCCAAAAGCCTAAGCTTGGGGATGCCCCCGGAAGGCATCCCCTCTTTCGTCTTCGTTCATTGGTAACTTTACTTGGAGCTATATTTTTATTCGCCACATGATATGTGTTTTGCTTGGAGCGTCGTGTATAATATTAGTATTTGATTTCTACTTTTCCACAATCATCCTTGCTGTACACACCTTTTGGGAGAATCCTACTTGATTAGAATTTATTAGAATACTCTATGTGCTTTACTTATATCTTTTGAGCTAGATAGTTTTTGCTCTAGTGCTTCACTTATATCTTTTAGAGCACTGCGGTGGCTTAATTTTGTAGAAATTGCTAGTCTCTCATGATTCACTTATATTAATTTGAGAGTCTTTTAGAACAACATCGTATTCTATGGTTATAAAACTGGTGCTAGAATGGTAGGCATCCAAGTTGGGTAAAATAAAAACTATCATAGGAAGTGAATTGGATGCTATGATCAATTTGGTACTTGATAATTGTTTTGAGATATGGAGGTAGTGATAATAAAGTCATGCTAGTTGGGTGATTATGAATTTAAAGAATACTTGTGTTGAAGTTAGCAAGTCCCGTAGCATGCACGTATGGTTAAAGTTGTGTAACAAATTTGAAACATGAAGTGTACTTGGATTGTGCATCCTTATGAGTGGCGGTCGGGGACGAGCGATGGTCTTTTCCTACCAATCTATCCCTCTAGGAGCATGCGCGTAGTGCTTGGTTTTTGATGACTTCTAAATTTTTGCAATAAGTATATGAGTTCTTTTAACTAATGTTGAGTCCATGGATTATACACACTTTTACCTTTCCATCATTGCTAGCCTCTTCGGTACCGTGCATTGCCCTTTCTCACCTTGACAGTTGGTGCAAACTTAGCCGGTGCATGCAAACCCCGTGATATGATACACTCTATCACACATAAACCTCCTTATATCATCCTCAAAACAGCCACCATACCTACCTATTATGGCATTTCCATAGCCATTCCGAGATATATTTCCATGCAACTTTCCACCATTCTGTTTATCATCATGGCACATATTACTTTTGTCATATTGCCATTGCATGATCATGTAGCTGACATCGTATTTGTGGCAAAGCCACCATGCATAATTTTTCATACATGTCACTCTTGATTCATTGCACCATCCCGGTACACCGCCGGAGGCATTCATATAGAGTCATATCTTGTTCTAGTTTTGAGTTGTAATTCATATGTTGTAATCAATGGAAGTGTGATGATCATCATTATTAGAGCATTGTCCCAAAGAAAAAAAGGCCAAAAAAAAAGAAAAGCCAAAGAAAAAAAATAAGAAAGAAAGAAAAAGAAAAAAAGAAAGAAAAAGAATGAAAAAAAGAAAATAAATAAAAAGGGGCAACGTTACTATCTCTTTTTCCACACTTGTGCTTCAAAGTAGCACCATGTCCTTCATATAGCGAGTCTCATATATTGTGCTTCAAAGTAGCACCATGTTTTTCATATAGCGAGTCTCATATGTTGTCACTTTCATATACTAGTGGGAATTTTTCATTATAGAACTTGGCTTGTATATTCCTACGATGGGCTTCCTCAAATGCCCTAGGTCTTCGTGAGCAAGCAAGTTGGATGCACACCCACTAGTTTTCTTAGCTTTCATTCATTTATAGCTCTAGTGCATCCGTTGCATGGCAATCCCTACTCCTCATGTTGACATCAATTGATGGGCATCTCCATAGCCCATTGATCATCCTCGTCAATGTGAGACTTTCTCCTTTTTTGTCTTCTCCACACAATCCCCATCATCATATTCTATTCCACCCATAGTGCTATATCCATGGCTCACGCTCATGTATTGCGTGAAAGTTGAAATTTTTTGAGATTATTTAAGTACGAAACAATTGCTTGGCTTGTCATCGGGGTGTAGAATTTGGGAACATTTTTGTGTGACGAAAATGAAGCATAGGCTAACTATATGATTTTGTAGGGATGAACTTTCTTTAGCCATGTTATTTTGAGAAGACATGATTGCTTTGATTAGTATGCTTGAAGTATTACTATTTCTTTTGTCAATATGAACTTTTATTTTGAATCATTTGGATCTGAACATTCATGTCACAATAATGAAAATTACATTGAGAATTATGCTAGGTAGCATTCCACATCAAAAATTCTGTTTTTATCATTTACCTACTCTAGGACGGGCAGGAATTAAGCTTGGGGATGCTTGACACGTCTCCAACGTATCTATAATTTTTGATTGTTCCATGCTATTATATAACCCATTTTGGATGTTTATGGGCTTTATTTTACACATTTATATCATTTTAGGACTAACCTACTAACCGGAGGCCGAGCCCGTATTGCTGTTTTTTTGCCTATTTCAGTATTTCGGAGAAAAGGAATATCAAACGGAGTCCAAACGGAATGAAACCTTCGGGAGCGTGATTTTTGGAACGAACGTGATCCAGAGGACTTGGAGTGCAAGCCAAGAAGCAGTCGAGGCGACCACGAGGGTGGGGGGCGCGCCCACCCCTACAGGGCACGCCCCCTATCTCGTGGGCCGCTCGGGCGGCCACCGACCTACATCTTCCTCCTATGTATACCCACGTACCCCGAACACATCCAGGGAGCCAACGGAAAACAATTTCCATCGCCGTAACCTTATGTATCCGTGAGATCCCATCTTGGAGCCTTCGCCGGTGCTCCGCCGGAGGGGGAATCGACCATGGAGGGCTTCTACATCAACACCATAGCCCCTCCGATGAGTTGTGAGTAGTTTACCACAGACCTTCGGGTCCATAGTTATTAGCTAGATGGCTTCTTCTCTCTTTTTGGATCTCAATACCATGTTCTCCCCCTCTCTTGTGGAGATCTATTTGATGTAACTCTTTTTGCGGTGTGTTTGTCGAAATCCGATGAATTGTGGGTTTATGATCAAGTTTATCTATGAGAAATATTTTAATCTCCTCTGAATTCTTTTATGTATGATTGCGTTATCTTTGCAAGTCTCTTCGAATTATCAATTTGGTTTCGCCTACTAGATTGATCTTTCTTGCCATGGGAGAAGTGCTTAGCTTTGGGTTCAATCTTGCAGTGTCCTTACCCAGTGACAGTAGGGGTTGCAAGACACGTATGGTATTGTTGCCATCGAGGATAAAAAGATGGGGTTTATATCATATTGCTTGAGTTTACCCCTCTACATCATGTCATCTTTCTTAATGCATTACTCTGTTCTTATGAACTTAATACTCTAGATGCATGCTAGATAGCGGTCATGTATGGAGTAATAGTAGTAGATGCAGGCAGGAGTCGGTCTACTTGTCACGGACGTGATGCCTATATACATGATCATGCCTAGATAATCTCATAATTATTCGCTTTTCTATCAATTGCTCGACAGTAATTTGTTCACCCACCGTAATACTTATGCTATCTTGAGAGAAGCCACTAGTGAAACCTATGGCCCCCAGGTCTGTCTTTTATCATATAAGCTTTCAATCTACTTTTATTTGCATCTTTACTTTGCCAATCTATATTATAAAATACCAAAAATATATTTATCTTATCATACTATCTCTATTAGATCTCACTTTCGCAAGTGGCCGTGAAGGGATTGACAACCCCTTTTATTGCGTTGGTTGCGAGTTCTTTGTTTGTTTGTGTAGGTGCGTGGGACTTCTGAGGAGCCTCCTACTGGATTGATACCTTGGTTCTGAAAAACTGAGGGGAAATACTTACGCTACTATTGCTGCATCACCCTTTCCTCTTCAAGGAAAACCAACGCAAGCTCAAGATGTAGTAGTCGCCTTCCTCAAAGCTCCGGGCATGAACCTTGCGGCTATGGTAGCGGCGCAAGGCTTGTTGGTAGCCTGCTACTCTCACAGCCGCCCGGAGACGATTTTCCTCAAGGAGCGTCGCATCATCTTGCCGCAATCGCTCTTGCTCAAGATCATCATAAGCGAGCACTCGAGGTGACCCGTATATGAGTTCTGTGGGGAGAACTGCTTCTGCCCCGTAGACCAGGGCAAAGGGTGTCTGGCCAGTGGCTTGATTTGGCGTTGTTCTGATCGACCAAAGAACCACCGGCAACTCATCAATCCAGCGTCTTCCCCTCTTGCACAACCTGTCAAAAGTCTTCGTTCTTAAGCCTCGCAGAACTTTAGCATTTGCTCTCTCCGCTTGGCCGTTGCTCCATGGATGTGCCACGGAAGCAAAACAGACCCTGTTGCCGAGATCCTCAATGTATTGCATGAAGGCATGACTTGTGAACTTTGTGCCGTTGTCGGTGATGATCCTGTTGGGCACCCCAAAACGGCACACTAGTCCCTTGAAGAACGTGATGGCTGACTGCGCCGTCACCTTCCTCACTGCTTCCACTTCTGGCCACTTTGTGAACTTGTCGATTGCAACGTACAAGTACTCAAAGCCCCCGACAGCACGGGGGAAGGGGCCCAATATGTCGAGCCCCCAGACCGAGAAGGGCCAGGAGAGAGGGATAGTTTGAAGGGCTTGAGCTGGTTGATGAAGCTTCTTCGAATGGAACTAGCAAGCTTCACACTTGGTTACTAGTGCCGTCGCATGCTGGAGGGCGGTGGGCCAGAAGAAACCTTGCCAGAAAGGCTTTCCGGCAAGAGCCCTCGACCCTACGTGGGAGCCACATATGCCTTCATGTATCTCTGCCAACAGCTTTTGTCCTTCCTCCTGGGAGATACACTTCAATTTCACCCCATTCGGTCTTTTTCTGTACAATACGTTATCAACGAATTGGTATAGAGCAGACCGGCGGGCTACTCTTTCTGCCTCTTCCTGCTCCTCAGGAAGCTCTCCTTTTTGGAGGAATCGGACGGTGTGCTGTGCCCATGCCGGAGCCTGTGGCCCGGCGACAAGGACCAAAGGCATCTCTTCTGCCACGGGAGCGGCTGTCTCTACGGCCATGACCTGAGGCCCTGCCGGAGTCGGTTGCCCCGCGGCACCGACATCCACGGCAACATCTTCGCCAGCGGCTCCGGGGAGCTCGGTGGGGAAGTACTTGCCAGAGCCTAGCTTCCTCCGCTTGTTCTGCCCGGTTGACGGTTCGACGGATGGTTGAGTTAACTGAAGCACAAAAGTACCTGGTTCCACATGTAGCTTGAGGGCAGCGTGCTTTGACAGGTAGTCGGCGATGCCATTCTCCGTCTGAGGGACGTGCTCTACTTGTATACCGTCAAAGCGCTCTTCTAGTTTCCTCACTTCATCCACGTAAGCTTCCATCAATGGGCTTTGGTAATCTTTGTTGATTTGCCTGACGACGAGCTGCGAGTCGCCCGTGACGATGAGCTTTTTAACTCTGAGGTCCGCCGCGATCCTGAGACGGGCAAGCAAACCCTCGTACTCGGCGGTGTTGTTGGTTGACATCTCCCGGGGAAAGTGCATTTGGATGACATACTTGAGGTGCTCTCCGGTGGGTGCGACAAGTAGCACACCAGCACCGACGCCTTGTAGTGAGAAAGCCCCAACAAAGTACATGATCCAATTGCGGCTCGTTTCCTTGCCGGGGAGAGTGGTCTCCTGTTCCTCTTCATCGGGCATCGAGGTCCATTCTGCAACAAACTCCGCCAAGACTCTGCTCTGAATCGTCGAGGTGATTTCAAACTTTAAACCGAAACTTGACAGCTCCAGGGCCCATTCCATGATCCTCCCCGTTGCATCTGGGTTATGCAGTATCCGTTGCAATGGGAGGCGGGTGACCACAGTGATTTCGTGCGCTTGGAAGTAATGACGCAGCTTCCTTGAGGCCATAAGGAGGCCGAAGAGTAGCTTCTGCACACCTGAGTACCTCGACCTAGCCCCCTGCAAGAGGGAGCTGACGAAGTAAACTGGGTGTTGCACCATTTTCTTCTTCTGCACCTCTTCACCCGGTCGCGTGGGCCCTGTCGCACTGGTGTCAGCCTCTGCCGGGGACTCAGTCTTGCTGGGATCGAGCCCTGCCGGAGAGGGTTCCGGCTTGCCATCTGTTGACTCTGCCGCTGCCGCTGCCTCCTCGTCGACCTCTCTCTGCTCCACCAGTGTGGCGCTAACCACCTGATTTGTTGCCGCTAGATACAACAGCAATGGTTCTTGCGGTTTGGGCACAACCAGTACTGGGGTAGAGGAGAGGTATTTCTTCAAATCCTGCAGTGCTGCCTCGGCCTCCGGGGTCCACTCCACTGGCCCTGTTTTCTTCAAGATCTTGAAAAAAGGAAGGGCACGCTCCACGGACTTGGAGATGAATCGGCTCATGGCGGCAACGCAACCAGTGAGCCGACGCACGTCCTTAATCCGCTTGGGTGCCTCAATCTGCTCGATGGCCTTGATCTTATCTGGGTTTGCTTCAATCCCGTGCTGGGACACAAAGAATCCGAGAAGCTTGCCAGACGGGACACCGAAGACACACTTCTCAGGGTTAAATTTGAGGTTGATCTTGCGCAGGTTTGCAAATATTTCCTCCAGATCTTGCACAAGTGTTGCTTTGTCCTTGGTTTTGACCACTATGTCATCCATATAAGCTTCCATATTTCTATGTAGCTGGGTCTCAAAACCAATTTGGACCGCTCTTGCAAAGGTTGAGCCAGCACTCTTCAACCCGAAAGGCATCCGTAAAAAGCAATACGTACCACATGGGGTGATGAATGCTGTCTTCTCCTCGTCCTCTTTCGTCATGAAGATCTGGTGGTATCCCGAGTAGGCGTCGAGGAATGATAACAGGTCACACCCAGCCGTGGAGTCAACAGTCTGGTCAATGCATGGTAACAGGAAGGGATCCTTTGGACAAGCCTTATTGATGTCTGTGTAATCAATACACAGTCTCCACTTCCCGTTTGCCTTGCGCACCACTACCGGATTGGCCAACCACGTCGGATGGAGTACTCCTCTTACCAAGCCTGCCGCCTCTAGTTTTTTGATCTCCTCCGTGATGAACTCCTACCTTTCCAGAGCTTGCTTCCTAACCTTCTGCTTGACGGGCCATGCATGAGGACAAACAGCAAGATGGTGCTCAATCACTTCCCTGGGAATGGCGGGGATGTCGGGGGCTTGCCATGCAAACACATCGACATTTGCCCGCGGGAAAGTGACGAGCTCGCTTTCCTATTTGCTGTCGAGGGTGGAGCTTATGGTAAAAGCTCCCCCCGTGCCGTCCTCCCTAACGGGCACCTTCTTGGTCTCTGGTGGTGCAGCTCTGGACCTCTTGCTCTTGCCGGCGGAGCTCTCTGG
The DNA here is from genome assembly GCF_002162155.2 of Triticum dicoccoides. Lineage (NCBI taxonomy): Eukaryota > Viridiplantae > Streptophyta > Magnoliopsida > Poales > Poaceae > Triticum > Triticum dicoccoides. The sequence goes on from NC_041393.1 coordinate 99,768,257, forward strand.
CATGTCCTCAATGGGAGCACAACACCCCGAAGAGGTGCGCTTGCCGGAGTAGGTGCGAGGGGTCTCGCTAGTCTTCTTCCCTCCCGGGGCTCCATCGGCAGGAGCAGGTGCCTTGGTGGCAGCTGCTGCAACTGCTTCCCGGTAGAGTTGGTCGGTGCAAATCAACACATCTTTCTTGTCGGAGGGGATAGTGATGATGTTCATCGGCCCGGGCATCTTCAGCATGTTGTAGGCATAATGTGAAGCCACCATGAACTTGGCTAGTGCCGGGCGGCCGAGGATCCCGTTGTAGGGCAAGGGGATCTCGGCTACATCGAAGATAATCCTCTCCGTCCTGTAGTTCAGCTCACCTCCGAACGTCACGGGCAGCATGACCTTTCCTTTTGGCTGGCTCCTCCCTGGGTTGACCCCTTGGAACATGCCCGTCTCCTCGAGGTCTCCATCAGGGATTTCCAGCCTCTTGATCACAACAGGTGAGATCAAGTTCAGACCGGCCCCGCCATCAACCAGCATCTTCGTTACCTTGAGGTTGCGGATTGTTGGTGAGACCAACAACGTCAAGCACCTGACCGCAGTAGTGCAGTCAGGGTGGTCCTCGGTGTCGAAGATGATAGGCATGCTGGACCATCGGAGCGGCTTCCGTGCGTCGACCAACGACTCCATCGCTGTGATCTCACGTGCCCACTGCTTGAGCTGGTGGTGGGATGTATGCAGCGAGGCGCCACCGTCGATGCACATGACTTCTGTGGCTTTCTGAAACTCATGGTCGCCGAACTCATCGTCCTCGTCATGATCATCGTCTTCGTGCTTCTTGTCGCGGCCCCGGGCGGGCCTTTCCTACTGACTATCCTTGCCGCGGCGGCCTCCCTGGCTGCCATGCTTCTTGCCGGATCCCTCGGCACCCTCTTGGCCCTTCTCCTTGTCCCGCCGCTCATACTCGGCTTTCTGCTTCTCAGCGAGCAGCTCCACCTGCCGGTAGTTCTGGAAATCGTGGCCTTTGGTGCGGTGGATCTTGCAATACTGCTTGTCGGAGCCCCCTGGCTTATCGGCAGCCGCCAAGGCCCGGCAGGCGGCACACCCGGCAACCTCCTTGCTGGGGTCACTTGCCTTGGGTTTCTTGGTGGCGCCGGTATCATCGGACTCCTCGACGGCAAGCACGGTCTTGCTCCTACGCTTCCTATTACGGCACCGACCCTTCTTCGCCGGGGTGGCGGTATCATCCGTGGAGTCGGTTTCCGCATCGGCGTCTTCGCCGGGGTACTTCCTTCCCTCTTCAGCGCGAGCGCACCGATCGGCCAGAACATAAAGTTCGGCCACATCCCTGACATTGTTCATCGCCAGCTCTTCATGCATCTTACGATTGCGCACATTCTGATGGAATGCACTGATCACGGCGGCAGGATGAACGTCGGGGATGTTGTACTGCACTCGGCTGAACCTTTGGATGTACTTGCGCAAGTTTTCTCCTTCCTTCTGGGGGATGATATGCAGATCACTCGCCTGGCCATGAGCTTGGTGGCCTCCGGTAAAGGCGCCAACAAACTCATGACACAGATCCGCCCAAGAAGAAATGGAGTCTACCGGCAAGTGCATCAACCATGACATAACATTGGGCTTGAGTGCCAACGGAAATTAATTGGCAAGCACCTTGTCGTCGCGGGCCCCAGCAGCTTGCATCGCAATGGTGTAGATGTTGAGGAACTCTGACGGGTGAGTCTTGCCGTTGTACTTTTCGCCAACGTTGGGCTTGAACGTGTGGTGGGAGGGCCACTGGAACTGCCGCAGCTCACGGGTGAAGGCCGGACGACCTACCTTGTAAGGCAGGCCACCGTAGCCTCCCGGTGGTGGGTGGTCCGTAGTGGGCCCTGCCCGCCTGTCTGACCGCACGCCACTCGATAGTGGTTCGAGCGTCTTCATGAACTCGCTCCCGATGAACTTGGCTTTGGTCACGGTGGGTTCATGGGTCGGACGACGCTATGGAGATATCATCACGAGCGTCGTCGTGATGGACCGACAACCGCAGTGGTCGAGACGGAGGAGGGGAATGCACCGTGGCCGCATCGCCTCTGGCCCGGCCTCCGCTGGCGTGCGGTGGGGGGCCCCGCGCCGCCCGCGGGGGGCTCAACTCCGTCTCCGGAGCCCGCGATGCGTGGCTCGTCGCCCGCGTACGAACGACGCCGCTCACCAGGCATGGACTGCCAGGGTGATGTGGATGTTCGCGGGCTGCGCCACGGGTTCTCTCCGTGACTGGCCTGCTACTGGTCCGCACCGGTACTGGCAATCCGGTCCTGGACGAACGGATCGCCGTGGTCATCTTCTTCTTAGGATCCATGGCGATGAAGAACAACTAGGCCAACTACTAGACCGGATCCTCACAATTGCGCCCCCTACCTGGTGCGCCAAAGATGTCAGTGGGAAACAACACCTATGGGATCACAAGAATCCCTACTACGGTTGCGGGGCGCGGGGTTGTAAGAAGAGCAGGATTAGCAATTGGCATGAGGATCGTTTACCCAGGTTCGGGCCGCGAGGATGCGTAAAACCCTAGTCCTGATTGGTGGATGCATTGAGTGTTCTTGAGCTCTTGAACTAGCTATGGGTGCTGTGTGGTTCGAAAGAGCCGAATCCTTTTCCTGTCTGCCTTGGGCCTCCTTTTATAGGCGAAAGGGACTGCCACAGTGGCACACAAGAGGTGGAAAGGCCTACAGTGCCGCGAGCTTATCGCTCGTATTACAGGACAAGACACATTTAATGTGTGTCTTAGGTGTCCCTTCACTTTATCAGGGATGGGAGCGAGGCCCGTCCCAACCGTCGCCGCTTCTCCTCGCTTCGACACGCGCCCTGGTTAGTGATGCATGCCGTGCCATGTAGGCAGGCAAGCAGCTGAGGTGGCGCGGTGGTGGAGCCTCCACGAAGATCTGCATGCCGCCACGCAGTTGTGTGCTGAGTTGGCCTGGAAGCTGCATGTTGCCACGCAGGTGCCTGCCCAGCTGGTTGGGCTGGCAGCTGCATGCGAACGGCGGCAGGGGTATGGTTGGTGCGGGCCTGGCAGTGGCCCTGCTGTCGCCTCTAGCAAGGGTCTTGTCGGGTGGCCCGGCAAGGGTCTTGCCGTGGCGCGCTGGCGTCCGTGGCAAGGATCTTCCCGGGGGTCTTGTGGGTTTCTTCGGTAAGGATCTTGACGGGGAGTGTTGCCCTCCAATCCTCATCTGATCTTGGGTATTCTTTGTCTTCACAAAGATCTGCATGCCACCATGGAGGTGCCTCCTGATACGTCTCCAACGTATCTATAATTTTTGATTGTTCCATGCTATTATATTACTCGTTTTGGATGTTTATGGGCTTTATTTTACACATTTATATCATTTTTGGGACTAACCTACTAACCGGAGGCCCAGCCCATATTGCTGTTTTTTTGCCTATTTCAGTATTTTGAAGAAAAGGAATATCAAACGGAGTCCAAACGGAATGAAACCTTCGGGAGCGTGATTTTTGGAACGAACGTGATCCAGAGAGCTTGGAGTGCAAGTCAAGAAGCTTCCGAAGGCCCCGCGAGATAAGGGGCCGCACCCCCCTATAGGGCGCCCCCCTGTCTCGTGGGCCCCTCGGGCGGCCACCGACGTACTTCTTCCTCCTATATATACCTACGTACCCCGAAAACATCCAGGAGCACCACGAAACACAATTTCCACCGCCGTAACCTTCTGTATCCGCGAGATCCCATCTTGGAGCCTTCGCCGACACTCTTCCGGAGGGGGAATCAACCATGGAGGACCTCTACATCAACATCCTTGGCCCTTTGATGAGTTGTGAGTAGTTTACCACAGACCAACGGGTCCCTAGTTATTAGCTAGATGGCTTCTTCTCTCTTTTTGGATCTCAATACAATGTTCTCCCCCTCTCTTGTGGAGATCTATTCGATGTAAACTCTTTTTGCGGTGCGTTTGTCGAGATCCGATGAATTGTGGGTTTATGATCAAGTTTATCTATGAATAATATTTGAATCTTCTCTGAATACTTTTATGTATGATTGAGTTATCTTTGCAAGTCTCTTCGAATTATCAGTTTGGTTTGGCCTACTAGATTGGTCTTTCTTGCCATGGGAGAAGTGCTTAGCTTTGGGTTCAATCTTGCGGTGTCCTTACCCAGTGACAGAAAGGGTTGCAAGGCACGTATTGTATTGTTGCCATCGAGGATAACAAGATGGGGTTTATATCATATTGCATGAGTTTATCCCTCTACATCATGTCATCTTGCTTAATTTGTTACTCTGTTCTTATGAACTTAATACTCTAGATGCAGGCAGGAGTCGGTCGATGTGTGGAGTAATAGTAGTAGATGCAGGCAGGAGTCGGTCTACTTGTTATGGACGTGATGCCTATATACATGATCATGCCTAGATAATCTCATAACTATGCGCTTTTCTATCAATTGCTCGACAGTAATTTGTTCACCCACCGTAATACTTATGCTATCTCGAGAGAAGCCTCTAGTGAAACCTATGGCCCCCGGGTCTATCTCTCATCATATTTGCTTTCAATCTACTTTTATTTTTATCTTTACTTTTTGCATCCATATTATAAAATACCAAAAATATATTTATCTTATCATACTATCTTTATTAGATGTCACTTTCGCAAGTGGCCGTAAAGGGATTGACAACCCCTTTATTGCGTTGGTTGCGAGTTCTCAATTTGTTTGTGTAGGTGCGTGGGACTTTTGAGGAGCCTCCTACTGGATTCATACCTTGGTTCTCAAAACTAAGGGAAATACTTACGCTACACTTTGCTGCATCACCCTCTCCTCTTCGAGGAAAACCAACACAAGCTCAAGACGTAGCACCTCCCGAGCCCTGGTCCAACGTGGTTGTTGACATTGGAGGCCGTGGGTCCAAGGGTGGCTCGCGCCGCTGGTGTGGGCGAGTTGCCCCGGCAAGGGGCTTGCCGAGGCTGCCCCGGCAAGGGCCTTGCCGGGGAAACCTGCTTCGCCCATCTGCACTTTGTGGCTTTGGTCCTTAATGTTGCCTTGTTTGTCTCGAGCCTTCGGCTTCTCTCCGGCTTCCCTCCTTTGCCCTGTTATGTGCGGCCATGGCGCATGGCTCTGACTGCCCGTGGACAAGTAAAGGGGTCAAAAGGGGAGCCCATACTTTTGTACATCGACAGTTGCGTTATACTACTACACATGATGATTTTGATAGATATAATGTGCATGTGCTTGCTGCCCCTACTTGCAATTATTATGAGAGAGGAACTATATCTCGACCTCTCTATGTTTCCAATACAATAGAATTGCAAGAAACTGTTTATACTATGCATTGGCCTTTACTATGTGTGCACGAATTGTTCTTTTATGACATGCTGATGCATAGGAAGAGAGTTATACTTCGTCATTACATGATATATGTTACTTTGTGCTCTCTACTAAATTACAAATCATTGTTAATTAAAATTGGCTTTGATATACCTTGGGATCCGGGTGGATTCATTACTTGAGCACTATATGCCTAGCTTAATGGCTTTAAAGAAAGCACTGCTAGGGAGACAACCCGGAAGTTTTAGAGAGTCATTTATTTCTGTTGTGTGCTTTCATATAGTTTAAAAACAAAATAAAAATAAAGAGGGGAACCCAAAACTTTTTCAAAAAGGAAAGTGAAAGTGAGAGATACAAGCATTGTTGAAGTGGGAGAGCTCCTTGAACTTTGTTCATGCTCACAGAAACTTTGTGAATCTTGATTACAGAAACTTTTCATCAAAATGAATTATCCCCTTGTACATTTCCATTGTATTATAAAAATAATGTGCTAAGGTTTGCCTTTAGAATGTTTACAATGCTTGTTGGTTTGTACGGTGCAGGACAAAAACTTTGGCTATAGTGCGTGATTTTACATTTTTTTTACTGGAACGTCAAACGGTTCTGAAACTTTTTGCACTGTCTTGCTGTACAAATTGTTTATTTTTCCTAATTTTGGTAGAATTTTTAGGGTACCATAAGAATGGTGAATGTTCAGATTGCTACAGACTGTTTTGTTTTTGACAGAATCTGTTTTTGATGCATAGTTTACTTGTTTTGATGAAACTATCAATTTCAGTCAGTGGATTAAGCCACGGAAAAGCCATATTACAGTAGACACAATGCAAAAACAAAATATGAACTGGTTTGCAACAGTACTTAGAGTAGTGATTTGCTTTATTATACTAACGGATCTTACCGAGTTTTCTGTTGAAGTTTTGTGTGGATGAAATGTTTGATCGTGGAGGTCTCTATATGAGGAAAAGGAAGAGAGGCAAGAGCCCAAGCTTGGGGATGCCCAAGGCACCCCAAGTAAATATCCAAGGAGACTCAAGCGTCTAAGCTTGGGGATGCCCTGGAAGGCATCCCCTATTTCTTCAACAAGTATCGGTATGTTTTCGGATTCGTTTCGTTCATGCGATATGTGCAAGTCTTGGAGCGTCTTTTGCATTTAGTTTTCACTTTTCTTTTATGTACCATGCTGGTATGAGATAGTCCTTAGTTGATTTATAGAATTCTCATTGCACTTCACTTAAATCTTTTGAGTATGGCTTTATGGAATGCTTCATGTGCCTCACTTATATCATTTGAAGTTTGGATTGCCTGTTTATCTTCACATAGAAAACCACCATTTGTAGAATGCTCTTTTGCTTCACTTATATTTGTTAGAGCGTGGGCATATCTTTTGTAGAAAGAATTAAACTCTCTTGCTTCACTTATATCTATTTAGAGAGATGACAGGAATTGGTCATTCACATGGTTAGTCATAAAATCCTACATAAAACTTGTAGATCGCTGAATATGATATGTTTGATTCCTTGCAATAGTTTTGCGATATAAAGATGGTGATATTAGAGTCATGCTATTGGGTAGTTGTGTATTGTAGAAATACTTGTGTTGAAGTTTGTGATTCCCGTACCATGCACGTATGGTGAACCGTTATGTAACGAAGTTTGAGCATGAGGTATTTATTGATTATCTTCCTTATGAGTGGCAGTCGGGGACGAGCGATGGTCTTTTCCTACCAATCTATACCCCTAGGAGCATGCGCTTAGTACTTTGTTTTGATGGCTAATAATTTTTTGCAATAAGTATGTGAGTTCTTTATGACTAATGTTGAGTCCATGGATTATACGCACTCTCACCCTTCCATCATTGCTAGCCTCTTCAGTACCGTGCATTGCCCTTGCTCACCTCGAGAGTTGGTGAAAACTTCGCCGGTGCATCCAAACCCTGTGATACGATACGCTCTATCACACATAAGCCTCCTTATATCTTCCTCAAAACAGCCACCATACATACCTATCATGGCATTTCCATAGCCATTCCAAGATATATTGCCATGCAACCACCATCATCACCATATACATGACTTGAGCATTCATTGTCATATTGCGTTGCATGATCGTAAGATAGCTAGCATGATGTTTTCATGGCTTGTCCATTTTTTGATATCTTTGCTATGCTAGATCATTGTACATCCCGGTACACCGCCGGAGGCATTCATATAGAGTCATATCTTTGTTCTAGTATCGAGTTGTAATATTGGGTTGTAAGTAAATAAAAGTGTGATGATCATCATTATAGAGCATTGCCCCATAAAAAGAATAATAAAAAAAGAGAGGCCAAAGAAGCCAAAATAAAAAAAGGGGCCAAAGAAGCCCAAAAAAAAGAAAAAAAAGGGGGCAATGTTACTATCCTCTTACCGCACTTGTGCTTCAGAGCAGCACCATGTTCTTCATATAGAGAGTCTCCTATATTTTCACTTTCAAATACTAGTGGGAATTTTCATTATAGAACTTAGCTTGTATATTCCAACGATGGGCTTCCTTAAATGCCCTAGGTCTTCATGAGCAAGCAAGTTGGATGCACACCCACTTAGTTTCCAGTTTGAGCTTTCATACACTTATAGCTCTAGTGCATCTGTTGCATGGCAATCCCTACTCCTCGCATCGACATCAATTGATGGGCATCTCCACAGCCTGTTGATTAGCCGCGTTGATGTGAGACTTTCTCCCTTTTTGTCTTCTCCACACAACCTCCACCATCATACTCTATTCCACCTATAGTGCTATATCCATGGCTCACGCTCATGTATTGCGTGAAAGTTGAAAAGGATTGAGAACGTCAAAAGTATGAAACAATTGCTTGGCTTGTCATCAGGGTTGTGCATGATTTGAATATTTTGTGTGATGAAGATTGAGCATAGCCAGACTATATGATTTTCTAGGGATAACTTTCTTTGTCCATGTTGTTTTGAAAAGACATGATTGCTTTATTAGTACGCTCGAAGTATTATTGTTCTTATCTCAAATGATAGGCTATTGCTTTGAATCACTCATGTCTTAATATTCATGCCATGATTAGATATATGATCAAGATTATGCTAGGTAGCATTCCACATCAAAAATTATCTTTTTTATCATTTACCTACTCGAGGACGAGCAGGAATTAAGCTTGGGGATGCTGATACATCTTCGTCGTATCTATAATTTTTGATTGTTCCATGCTAATATTCTACAACTTTCATATACTTTTGGCAACTTTTTATATTATTTTTGGGACTAACATATTGATCCAGTGCCCAGTGCCAGTTCCTGTTTGTTGCATGTTTTATGTTTCGCAGAAACCCCATATCAAACGGAGTCCAAACGAGATAAAAACAGACAGAGAATATTTTTGAAATATTTAAGATTTTCTAGAAGAAAAATCAACGCGAGACGGTGCCCGAGGGGGCCACGAGGAAGGGGGCGCGCCCTAGGGGGGCAGGTGCGCCCCTGACCCTCGTGGGCACCCCGTAAGCCAGTTGACGCTCTTCTTTTGCCGCAAGAAAGCTAATTTTCAGAGAAAAATCTGGGCGAAGGTTTCAATCCAATCGGAGTTACGGATCTTCGGATATATAAGAAATGGTGAAAGGGCAGAATCTGAAAACGCAGAAACAGAGAGAGAGGCAGAGAGACAGATCCAATCTCGGAGGGGCTCTCTCCCCTCCCAAGCCATGGAGGCCATGGACCAGAGGGGAAAACCTTCTCCGATCTAGGAGAAGGTCAAGGAAGAAGAAGAAGAAGAAGGGGGGCTCTCTCCCCCTTGCTTCCGGTGGCGCCGGAACACTGCTGGGGGCCATCATCATCACCGTGATCTACACCAACACCTCCGCCATCTTCAACAACATCTCCATCACCTTCCCCCATCTATATTCAGCGGCCCATCACCCGCAACCCGCTGTACCCTCTACTTGAACATGGTCCTTTATGCTTCATATTATTATCCAATGATGTGTTGCCATCCTATGATGTGTGGGTAGATTTTCGTTGTCCTATCGGTGATTGGTGAATTGCTATGATTGGTTTAATTTGCTTGTGGTTATGTTGCTGTCCTATTGTGCCCTCTGTGTCGCGCAAGCGTGAGGGATTCCCGCTGTAGGGTGTTGCAATATGTTCATGATTCGCTTATAGTGGGTTGCTTAAGTGACAGAAGCATAAACCCGAGTAAGGGGGTTGTGGCGTATGGGATAAAGGGGACTTGATGCTTTAATGCTATGTTTGGGTTTTACCTTAATGATTTTTAGTAGTTGCGGATGCTTGCTAGAGTTCCAATCATAAGTGCATATGATCCAAGAAGAGAAAGTATGTTAGCTTATGCCTCTCCCACATAAAACTTGCTATCAGTCTAGTAAAGTAGTCAATTGCTTAGGGACAATTTCACAACTTCTACCACAACTTTTCCACACTTGCTATATTTACTTTATTGCTTCTTTATCTAAACAACCCCTACTTTTTATTTGCGTGCTCTTTATTATCTTGCAAACCTATCAAACAACACCTACAAAGTACTTCTAGTTTCATACTTGTTCTAGGTAAAGCGAACGTCAAGCGTGCGTAGAGTTGTATCAGTGGTCGATAGAATTTGAGGGAATATTAGTTCTACCTTTAGCTCCTCGTTGGGTTCGACACTCTTACTTATCGAAAGAGGCTACAATTGATCCCCTATACTTGTGGGTTATCAGCCCTACGTCGCACAGAAACGAGCCAATGCTCCTTTGGCAAAATTCACGCCGTTGTCAGTGATGATGCTGTGTGGTATGCCATAACAGGTGGTGATGTCTGTGATGAATGTCACAGCAGTCGGCCCATTCAACTTCTTGATTGGCTTTGCTTCAATCCACTTGTTGAATTTGTCTATGGCAACAAGCAAATGTGTCATGCCGCCGCGTGCCGTCTTGAATGGGCCCACCATGTCCAACCCCCAAACGGCAAAGGGCCAGGTGAGGGGGATGGTCTTGAGTGCGGAAGCCGGCAAGTGTTGCTTGGAACTGAAACTTGGCACCCTTTGTAGTGTTTGACCAGCTCTTTGGCGTCTTCCAAAGCAGTCGGCCAGAAGAAACCATGGCGGAAAGCTTAGGCGACGAGTGATCTTGAGGCCACATGGTGGCCGCACTCGCCTTAATGGATGTCTTTGAGGATTGCAATGCCCTTCTCTGGCTCGACGCAACTCTCTGTTCACTAGAAAGTTGAGGATGGGTTGGGCCCATGATGGAGCTGCGACTTCTTGTATTGCCAACACGGCTACTGCAACTAGCGGGGTTGGGTTGGGAGGTGGTGGGCTGGAGTCGGCCACCGCCTGTTGTGTCGTTGAAGTCCCCAGGCCGGGTGCGACCATAGCAGTCCCCGAGCCGCCTGCCGAAGTCCCCAAGCCGCCTGTTGAATTCCCCAAGTCAGATCCGACTGCATCAGGGTCAGGCGGCACGAAGATAGAGTCTGATTTTGGAGACGGCTTGACAGATGGCTTGAGTAGGCGCTGAAGGGAGACGCCGGTTGGAGCCAATTCGTGCCAGGGCATCTGCTTGCTCGTTGTCGGCCCGTGGCACGTGGAGAAACTCGCACCCTTCAAAGTATCCACTGAGTTGCTGGACGAGGAAGCAGTAGCTCGCCATGTTTACGTCCTTGGCGTCCCAATCACCAGATGACTGTTGAATCACCAAGTCTGAGTCGCCATAGCACAGGATCCGGCGGATGTCGAGTTCTTTGGCCAGCCGGAGCCCATGTATGAGCGCCTCATACTCGGCCACGTTGTTGCAGGCGGCAAAATGGATTTGCAACGTGTATCTGAGCTTGTCGCCCTTGGGAGAGGTTAGGACGATGCCGGGTCCCAAACCGGTGTGCATCTTGGATCCATCAAAGTGCATCCGCCAATGGGTGGAGTCGGGTGCTGGTGGCAGGTACTGGGTCTCGGCCCAGTCGACAAGGAAGTCGGCCAGCACTTGGGACTTGATGGCGGTGCAAGGCTGGTAGAAGATGGTGCAAGGAGCCAGTGCAACGGCCCACTTGTCCACCCGGCCAGATGCACCCCGGTTGCCCATGATCTCGGCAAGCGGGGAAGTGCAAATGACCGTGATGGGGTGCTCTTGAAAGTAGGGCTTGAGCTTCTTGGCGGCAAAGTACATGCCATAGCACATCTTCTGGTAGTGGGGGTAGTTCTGCTTCGAGGTTGATAGCACTTCACTCAGGTAATACACCGGCCTCTGGACCAGCTGAGCTTTGCCTTCTTCCAGGCGCTGAACCATGATGACTGTGCTGACCACTCGGCTAGTTGCTGTGATGTAAAGGAGCATAGGCTCTTTCTCAGTCGGGTCCGCCAGGACAGGCGGCATGGTCAACATCTTCTTTAGCTTGTGAAAAGCTTCGTCCGCCTGGTTGTTCCACTCGAAGTGAGTGGATTTCCTCATGAGTTGATACAGGGGAAGAGCTTTCTCCCCTAGCCGGTTGATGAAGCGGTTAAGGGAGGCCAGGCACCCGGTGAACTTTTGGACGTCTCGAAGCCGGGTGGGAATCTCCATCCTTTCTATGGCCTTGATCTTCACCGGGTTGCATTCATTGCCGCGTTCAGAGACCAGGAAGCCAAGGAGCTGGTTGGCTTGGTATCCCGAACATGCATTTCTCAGGGTTGAGCTTGATCTGAAATCGGCGCAAGTTGTCAAATGTTTCCTTGAGATCCTCCAGCAGGCTGCCACCCTTCTCCGACTTCAACACAATATTGTCTACATAGACGTGGGCATTTCTGCCGAGTTGCTTGAGGAGGCATTTCTGCATGCAACGCTGAAAAGTGGCACCAGCATTTCTCAAGCCGAATGTCATAGTCAGGTAGCAGAAAGCTCCAAATGGTGTGATGAAGGCGGTCTTTAGGCGGTCGGCTGGGTCCAACTTGATCTGATGGTAACCTGAGTAGGCATCCAAAAAACTCAATAGCTCGCATCCGGCTGTGCAGTCTATCACTTGGTCAATCCGGGGCAAAGCAAACGGATCTTTGGGGCAACCTTTGTTGAGGCTGGTATAATCTATACACATGCGCCACTTCTTGTTCTTCTTCAGTACAAGGACTGGGTTGGCAAGCCATTCTGGAAAGAACACCTCCATAATGACGCCGGCTGCCAGAAGCCGGGCTATCTCTTCACCAACAATTCTTCTCTTCTCCCTCGATAGTCGGCGGAGGGGCTGTTTCACCTGTTTAGCGTCTGCTCAGACATGTAGCTTGTGCTCGGCGAAATCCGTCGGAACACCCGGCATGTCCTTGGGGGACCATGCAAAGATATCCCGATTCTCAGGAAGGAAATCGACGAGCTCGCTTTCCTATTTGCTGTCCAAGTTTGTTCCTAGAACAGCAAACCTCTTCGGGTGCTCCGGGTCCAGAGGTATCTTCTTTGTTTCCTTGGCCGGCTGGAAGGAGCCCTGAGCTTTCGACTCCTTGGGATCGGTCGATAGATCCGGCTGCTTGCCGGCCATGGCCACAACCCGGTCAAGGATCTTTTTCTCAACAGCAATCACGAGGGACTCGGCCAGCTGGCTGCTGGCTGCAGCGCAAGGGGAGGATTTCTTGTAGTCTCCGACTATGGTGATGATGCTTGAGGAAGTCCTGGATTAGGGGGTGTCCGGATAGCCGAACTATCAACGTTGGCCGAACTCCTGGACTATGAAGATACAAGATTGAAGACTTCGTCCCGTGTCCGGATGGGACTTTCCTTGGCGTGGAAGGCAAGCTTGGCGATACGGATATGTAGATCTCCTACCATTGTAACTGACTCTGTGTAACCCTAACCCTCTCCGGTGTCTATATAAACCGGAGGGTTTTAGTCCGTAGGACGAACAACAATCATACCATAGGCTAGCTTCTAGGGTTTAGCCTCTTTGATCTCGTGGTAGGTCTACTCTTGTACTACCCATATCATCAATAGTAATCAAGCAGGAGTAGGGTTTTACCTCCATCGAGAGGGCCCGAACCTGGGTAAAAACATCGTGTCCCTTGTCTCCTGTTACCATCCGCCTAGACGCATAGTTCGGGACCCCCTACCCGAGATCCGCCGGTTTTGACACCGACATTGGTGCTTTCATTGAGAGTTCCTCTGTATCGTCACCTTTAGGCCCGATGACTCCTTCGATCATCAACAACGACGCGGTCCAGGGTGAGACTTTTCTCCCTGGACAGATCTTCGTATTCAGCGGCTTTGCACTGCGGGCCAATTCACTTGGCCATCTAGAGCAGATCGAAAGCTACGCCCCTGGCCATTAGGTCAGATTTGGGAGTTTGAACTACACGGCTGACATCCACGGAGACTTGATCTTCGACGGATTCGAGCCATAGCCAAGCGCGCCGCACTGTCTCGATGGGTATGATCTAGCTCTGCCGCCGAACAGTCCCCTGGAGGCCGCACCAGCGTCCACTCCGACCCTTAGCTCGGAGCCGACTTCGCCGATCGAGGACGAGTGGCTGGACACCGCCTCGGGGGCTACGATCTCTACGGCGATTGAGCCAAACACCATCCCTTTCCTTTGCAAAGACCGTGACTCCAAGGTGCCGGACTCCTCTCCGGACTCTGAACCTCCCGCGCCCATGCCAATCAAATCCGATTGGGCGCCGGTTATGGAGTTCACTGCCGCGGACATCTTTCAGCACTCGCCCTTTGGCGACATCCTGAATTCACTAAAGTTTCTCTCTTTATCAGGAGAACCCTGGCCGGACTATGGTCAGGAAGGTTGGGATGCGGACGATGAAGAAATTCAACGCCCACCCACCACCCACTTTGTAGCCACTGTCGATGATTTAACCGACATGCTCGACTTCAACTCCGAAGACATCGACGGTATGGATGACGATGCAGGAGACAACCAAGAACCAGCGCCTACAGGGCACTGGAAGGCCACCTCGTCATACGACATATACATGGTGGACACCCAAAAAGATGGTAATGGCAATGGGACAGCGGATGATAACCCCTCCAAGAAACAGCCCAAGCACCGGCGTCAGCGGCGCCGCTCTAAATCCCGCCACAGCAAAAACGGTGATTCCGGCATGGGAGATAATAACACCCCGGACAGTGCCGAAGACAACCCCCTCCAGCAGGATTCAGCACAGGAGGAGGGAGAAGCCAGCCCTCATGATAGAGCGGCAGACAGAGAGGTAGAGGACGATAATTATATGCCTCCCTCCGAAGATGAAGCAAGCCTCGACGACGACGAATTTGTCGTGCCCGAGGATCCCGTCGAATAAGAGCGTTTCAAGCGCAGGCTTATGGCCACAGCAAGCAGCCTCGAGAAAAAGCAGCAGCAGCTTAGAGCTGACCAAGACTTGCTAGCTGACAGATGGACCGAAGTCCTTGCAGCCGAAGAGTACAAACTCGATCGCCCCTCCAAGAGCTACCCAAAACGCAGGCTGCTACCCCAATTAGAGGAGGAAGCACCCAAACCTACATCACCAGCGCATGACGCGACCGACCGGCCACCTCGTGGCCGCGACAGAGAGGCCTCTAGGCCCTCCACTAAAGCCGCACCCTGGCGTCGCTCGAAAAGTACAAAGCCACGTGGAAATGCGCCAGACTTGCGAGACATATTGGAGGACAAGGCAAGGCAAATAAGATCGATCTACGGATCGCGTGGGCGCCCCACGACACGTGATGACAACCGTCATGACGGATACAGCAATTCCGGTCGGGCCGAACACAGTAGACAAAGCTCATTTGAGCTCCGTCGTGATATAGCCCAATACAGAGGCGCCGCACACCCACTATGCTTCACAGACGAAGTAATGGATCATCAAATCCCTGAGGGTTTCAAACCCATAAACATTGAATCATACGACGGCACAACAGATCCTGCGGTTTGGATCGAGGACTATCTCCTTCACATCCACATGGCCCGCGGTGATGATCTACACGCCATCAAATACCTCCCACTCAAGCTCAAAGGACCAGCTCGGCATTGGCTCAACAGCTTGCCAGCAGAATCAATTGGTTGTTGGGAAGACCTGGAAGCCGCATTCCTTGATAACTTCCAGGGCACATATGTGCGTCCACCAAACGCTGATGACCTAAGCCACATAATTAAGCAGCCAGATGAATCGGCCAGACAATTCTGGACACGGTTCTTAACCAAGAAAAATCAAATCATTGACTGTCCGGATGCAGAGGCCCTTGTAGCCTTCAAACATAACATCCGCGACGAGTGGCTTGCCCGGCACCTAGGACAGGAAAAGCCGAAATCCATGGTAGCCCTCACTTCACTCATGACCCGCTTCTGCGCCGGAGAGGACAGCTGGCTAGCTCGCAGTAACAACCTGACCAAAAACCCTGGTAGTTCGGATACCAAGGATAGCAATGGCAGATCGCGTCGCAACAAGCACAAGCGCCGCATTAACAGCGATAATGCTGAAGATACGACATTCAATGCCGGATTCAGAGGCTCTAAACCCGGTCAGCGGAAAAAGCTGTTCAAAACAAATACTCAGGGCCCGTCCAACTTGGACCAAATACTCGATCGCTCGTGCCAGATACATGGCACCCCCGAAAAACCAGCCAACCACACCAACAGGGATTGTTGGGTGTTCAAGCAGGCAGGCAAGTTAAATGCCGAAAACAACGACAAGGGGCTGCATGGCGATGACGAGGAGGAGCCCTGGCCGCCGAACAATAGAGGACAGAAGGGCTTTCCCCCACAAGTGCGGACGGTGAACATGATATACGCAACCCACATACCCAAAAGGGAGCGAAAGCTTGCACTAAGGGGCGTATACGCGATGGAGCCAGTCGCCCCAAAGTTCAACCCGTGGTCCTCCTGCCCGATCACTTTTGATCGAAGGGACCACCCCGCTAGCATCCGCCACGACAGATTCGCCGCATTGGTTCTTGACCCAATCATTGACGGATTTCACCTCACTAGAGTCCTGATGGACAGCGGCAGCAGCCTGAACCTGCTTTACCAGGATACAGTGCGCAAAATGGGCATAGACCCCTCAAGGATTAAACCCACAAAAACAACCTTTAAAGGCGTCATACCAGGTGTAGAGGTCAACTGTACAGGCTCAGTTACACTCGAAGTGGTCTTCGGATCCCCAGATAACTTCCGAAGCGAGGAATTAATCTTCGACATAGTCCCGTTCCGCAGCGGCTATCACGCACTGCTCGGACGAACCGCATTTGCAAAGTTCAATGCGGTGCCTCACTACGCATACCTCAAGCTCAGGATGCCAGGCCCTCGAGGAGTAATCACGGTCAATGGAAACACCGAACACTCTCTCTGAACGGAGGAGCATACGGCGGCCCTCGCGGCGGAAGTACAAAGCAGCCTTTTAAGGCAATTCTCGAGTCTGACTACTAAATGTACGGACACCGTCAAGTGCGCCCGGAGCAACCTACAACAAGACCGCCTGGCACGTTCCGAGCATGCGTAGCAATGCGGCCCCAACACCAGCCCTCGCGAAATTGTGAAATCAGTACCACACGTACATAACTATGCTCTGGAGATACCATGGGCATAGGGGGAGGGGCACGACCACAGCATGCCCAAAGTGCGGCTCAACCGCACCAGGGTCTCCGAATTGTGTCATTCTTTTTTTTCTTATTCTCAGGACTCTGTTTTCCAGAAGCCCTGCCGGGCAGTAGAATCGCCGAACTCACGATGCAACAACCAGGGAAGCAGAAAAGCTATGTCGAGTGTCCAGGTGGTCTCTATTACGAGCAGTATACCTGTTTTACATACCATCCCGCAGCCTACCCCTGGAGGGGGACATGTTAAATAGTCCCATCCCTTGCTTATCGCACTATTTGTATCATTCTGCTTTCATTGTAGTATCTTTTGAATAAACAATACATAGCTTCTGCTTATTATTGCATTCCTTTTGTCCCAATAAAATGTTCATCTATGACATGTTGCACCCGTACAACTTGGTATGGTCAATACACCAGGGGCTTAAGTACCCCAAAACATGGTGTGATAAGTCTGAACACTTTCACAAGTGCGGCACCCCGAACTTATGGCATTATATGCATCGGCTCCGAATCATGTCTTGGGTCAATAGTTGGGTTTGTCCGGCTCCCATGTTTTGGTACCTTATGTTCCGTTATATAGGCTAAGGTAGCGCTGGGAGAACCACTGCGATTGTGCCCCGGTTGAGCTGGGTTGAGCACCTCAGTGGAGAAAGCTAAAACTGACCGTCATGATAGGGCGAGAGCCGGTCGCTGTTCAAGAGGTTTTTCGGGTCCCTAAAGACTCATGCCGCTTAGAGCAAGGAGTCGGCAGTGTCCGGCCAAGGCATGGATAGCGCCCCGAACTCGGTCTCCCGAATACCAGGGGCTTCGCCGAAATTTAAAATTATAGAATTCTATGGCTAAGTGAGAGTGTTCAAGCATTATAGTCCGGTTGCCTCGTTCTTCGTGTTGAACGCCTCCCTCGAAGGACCCAAGAATGGAAACAAGAGCGCTCAAGTTTATCCTGAACACCCCAGCACTCATGGCATGGGGGCTGAAGCCAACGACTCGCCATCTCTCAAATTTGATAAACGGCCGCATAGAAGGTAATATTTTAAATTAACAAGCGTTGCTTAGCACATATGAACAAAGTTTTCAGCGTACAGGATAACACATGCGAGTCTACTCAAAAATTACATCTTTGGAGCATTCACCCGCTATAAGGCGGGCACCCTTCAGGACGCCCTCATAGTACATCTCGGGCTTGCGATACTCCTTGCCCGGCAGTGGCGCGTCCATCACAAGCTTCTCGACGTCCATCTTGCCCCATTGCACTTTAGCACGGGCAAGGGCCCGATGGGCACCTTCAATGCAGATGGAGCGCTTGATGACTTCAATCCATGGACAGGCATCCACCAGCCGTCGCACCAGACTGAAGTAGCTCCCAGGCATGGCTTCTTTAGGCCACATCCGAACTATGAGGCCCTTCACGGCCTGTTCGGCCACCTTGTGGAGCTCGATCAGCTGCTTCAGCTGGTCGTTCAGGGGCACCGGATGTCCGGCCTCAGCATATTTAGACCAGAACACCTTTTCCGTCGAGCTCCCCTCCTCAGCTCGGTAGAAAGCGGCAACATCGGACACACTACGGGGCAGATCGGCGAACGCTCCTGGAGAGCTCCGGATTCGGGTAAGTAACAGATAATTCACTTTTACATGCTTGCTTTGCATAAAGAGTGCCTTACCCGCCGCTATCTTCTTTATCGCCTCGATCTCCTGGAGGGCCTTCTGGGCTTCGGCCTTAGCGGCTTTGGCACTCTCAAGAGACAAGGCGAGCTCGGACTCTCGAGTCTTCGAGTCACGCTCCAAACTCTTGTGTTTTTCCACGAGAGCCTGGAGCTCTTGCCGCACCTCCGCCACCCGCGCCTCCTGCTTCTCTCGCTCGGTGCGCTCCGTGGCCTTACTGTTTTTGGCCTTGGACACCGCTTCCTTCAGGGTCGCCACCTCGTTCGTGGCACCTGCAATACTCATGTTATTCCTGTCATTTTTTGCAACCAAATCCTTTCTATAAGGTATTACTTTAATAAGGTATTACTTACCTTCCTTATCCTCTAGCCGCTTCTTGGCAAGGCCGAGCTCGTTCTCGGACCGCTCGAGGCTCTCCTTCAATGCATTGACCTCCGCAGTCAGTGCGGCAGAGGTCAGCAGTGCAGCCTGCGTTCCCATATTGACATATTTATGTTAGACTCCTGCGTATATCTTTTTAGATCCTCAGCTTGGCTTTTCTTTCCGAACACCGAACTAAGCATTAGGGGCTACTATCTATGCGGTAATATTCTTACATATCTTAAAAACTTACCTCAAAGCATGTTAGAAGGCTGGTACAGGCTTCAGTCAGCCCGCTCTTGGCGGACTGAACTTTCTGGATCACCGCACTCATGATAATGCGGTGCTCCTCATCGATGGAGGCGCCGTTAAGCGCCTCCAGCAAGCTATCCTGTGCCTCCGGTTGCACGGAGGCCACCGGCGTCGCAGTCTTGCCCTTCTTACGAAGGGGCCGCCTGCCGGACTTCAGAACCACTGTAGGTTCCGGTATGGAGTCCGGCACAGGGCCGGACTTAGAGCCCTCTGGGGTTTTGCCCTCTTTGCACCTGGAGTCCGGGAGGTCGCCTTGCGGCGCCTCCAGAACCACCTCCTCCTGGTTGGGCCCCTTTTGGGACTCCACC
This sequence comes from Triticum dicoccoides, assembly GCF_002162155.2. Lineage (NCBI taxonomy): Eukaryota > Viridiplantae > Streptophyta > Magnoliopsida > Poales > Poaceae > Triticum > Triticum dicoccoides. Next base: position 99,787,718 of record NC_041393.1, read on the forward strand.
GCGGCGTCTTCTGCGTCACGAGGGGAGGAAGCCGTCGGAAGTGAAGTGCTATTCACATCTGACGAATCCAGGGAGTCGCTCGACGAAGCGGGGAGCTCGTCCTTGGGCGGCCTACATGATTGTATTCGGCGTTAGAAGACACTATGCGACAAATGAGAAATCATGAGTTATTCTGGAATCCGGACACTTACGATCTCGCCAGGGGCATGGCCCTCGAGGGCTACTCCTCTTCGCCGTCGTCGGCATTGGTGGAAAAGTCCGGAGGAAGGGTCCTTCCTTTCTTGGACCCTCCGACCCCCCAGCTGGGGCGGCCTTCCTTTTCTTCTCTCCCCCCGCTGGGGGAGAGGCCTCTTTTTCCTCCTCCTCATCTTCACGGGAGGAGTCTGCCTCGGAATCGTCGGACGATGAGTCCGACAACACCTAGCGCCAGGCACTCCTTCGAGTTCCCGTGGCCTTCTTCTTGGCCTTCTTCTCCGGCACCACGTGAGGTGTCGGAACCAGCAGCCCCGTCAAGCGGGCGTCCGCTGGGTCTTCTAGCAAAGGAGCCGAACAGTTAACCTGCCCGGACGTCTTCAGCCAGTCCTGTCAAAGGTAAGGGAGTTTAGATCCCACATAGAGTCAGACTATGAAAAACAAGAGTCCCGTAAAGGGTAGAATAGCTTACCTCGCTGGCCTGACGTCGCGAGCTGAATCCGCGATCTTCGGTAGCGGACGCGGGGGCCTCGGCACCCTTAAACAACACCTTCCAGGCATCTTCGTACGTAGTGTCGAAGAGCTTGCGCAAGGTTTGGTGCTGTGCCAGATCAAACTCCCACAATTTGAAGGCCCGTTGTTGGCATGGGAGGATCCGGCGGATGAGCATGACCTGGACTACATTGACAAGCTTGAGATTCTTGTTCACCAGATTTTGGACGCAGGTTTGAAGTCCGGTTAGCTCTTCCGAATCTTCCCACGTTAGGCCCGACTCTTTCCAGGAGGTGAGCCGTGTGGGGAAACCAGATCGGAATTTGGGGGCTGCCGCCCATTTGGAGTCGCGCGGCTCGGTGATGTAGAACCACCCCGATTGCCACCCCTTTATTGTCTCCACGAACGAGCCCTCGAGCCATAGGACGTTGGCCATACGACCCACCATGGCGCCTCCGCACTCCGCTTGGCGGCCGCCCACTACCTTCAGCTTGACATTAAAAGTCTTCAGCCATAAGCCAAAGTGGGGCTGGATGCAGAGGAAGGCCTCGCACACGATGATGAACGCCGAGATGTTGAGGATGAAGTTCGGGGCCAGATCGTGGAAATCTAGGCCATAGTAGAACATGAGCCCCTGGACAAATGGGTGAAGTGGAAAACCTAGTCCGCGGAGGAAGTGGGTGACGAACACCACCCTCTCATGGGGCCTGGGGGTGGGGAGGAGCTGCCCCTTGTCGGGGAGCCGATGCGCGATGTCGCTGGACAAGTATCCGGCCTTCCGCAGTTTTTTGACTTGTTCCTCCGTTACGGAGGAGACCATCCACTTGCCTCCCGCCCCGGACATGGCTAGAGAAGGTTGAGGAGGGATGTGCGGACTTGGGTGCTAGAGCTCGAGTGTGCGGAAATGGATGAGCAAAGGAGGAAGAAGGCGTAGGTGAAAAGGTGGATCCTTATCCCCTATATGGACGGACGAAGCTATGCGTGCCCCACCAGCCTGGTAAAACTCGCTTATCTCCCAAGCATCGTAATCAATGGCACGGTTGGATAACCCACACCCGTATTAATGAGAATCCCGGAATAAGGGGACACGATCTCTGCTTTGACAAGACGTGCCAAAGAAACCGCCTGGCTAAACACGCTGAGGTGGGACAGTAAAAATGATTCCAATAAAGGCTTGGCCGTGGTGTGACGTCACGCTGCAGAATACGTCAGCAGATTGAATTTGTGTAAAGATTATTCTCTCTACAGTGGTATGTGGAACTTATTTTGCAGAGCCGGACACTATCCTTGTGTTCAAAATCTTCTATGAAGTATTCGGAGGAGGAACCCGCCTTGCAATGCCGAAGACAATATGCGCGCCGGACTCGTCGTCATTGAAGCCTGGTTCAGGGGCTACTGAGGGAGTCCTGGATTAGGGGGTGTCTGGATAGCCGAACTATCACCGTTGGCCGGACTCCTGGACTATGAAGATACAAGATTGAAGACTTCGTCCCGTGTCCGGATGGAACTTTCCTTGGCGTGGAAGGCAAGCTTGGAGATACGGATATGTAGATCTCCTACCATTGTAACCGACTCTGTGTAACCCTACCCCTCTCCGGTGTCTATATAAACTGGAGGGTTTTAGTCCGTAGGACAAACAACAATCATACCATAGGCTAGCGTCTAGGGTTTAGCCTCTTTGATCTCGTGGTAGATCTACTCCTGTACTACCCATATCATCAATATTAATCAAGCAGGAGTAGGGTTTTACCTCTATCGAGAGGGCCCGAACCTGGGTAAAAACATCGTGTCCCTTGTCTCCTGTTACCATCCGCCTAGACACACAGTTCGGGACCCCCTACCCGAGATCTGCCGGTTTTGACACCGATAATGCCCTTGGATCTCGGCATCTTCATCTTGAGGTAGGCATAGTGGGGGCACAGCCATGAACTTGGCCAGGGCAGGTCGGCCAAGCAAGGCGTGGTATGGGCTCTCTAGATCCACTACCTCAAACCAAAGGGCTTCATGGCGGAAGTGATCTTTGTCTCTGAAGAGGACATCTATCTTGATCTTGCCAATTGGTGAGCATGATAGGCCGGGTACAATGCCATGGAAGATGGTCTGACTGGGCAAGAGTTGCTTTGTCTTGACATTCAGCTTTTCCATGGTGTCACGGTACAGGATGTTGATGCTGCTTTCGCCATCAATCAGAACCCGGGAGAAACGAGCAGATCGCCTCTCTGTTGCAAAGGTGGCATCCAACACCAAGGCATAGGAACCGGGCAAAGGCATCACTTCTGGGTGATCAGCTCGGCTCCAGTTGATGGGCTTTTCAGACCAATGCATGAACTCTGGATCTTTGGAAGCGACTGCATTGACTTCTTGGTACTGTCGATGCCGGCTACGCCTGTCTTCAGCTTGGCTTGTAAAGATGACATAGGTTGCATGCTCGTCACGGAACTCGTCTTGAATGGCTCCGACTGCTGGGCGGGCAGCTGCTGAGGAGTCGGAGGCGGCTAGCCAGCAGGCGGAGGAGGCAACAGTCCTTCGCCCTTAGAAATTCGAGTGAGCCAATGGTACTTTTGGGTTATGTGATTGGACGGCTTCGCACCACTGTGGAACTTGTAGGGGGCATCAAGGGTTTGCTCGTAGGAGAAAGCAGGCTGCCAAGCTGGCCTGCTGCCTTTCGGACGCTTGGGCATAGGCTGCCAAGCCGGCCTGCCGCCTTTCGGACGCTTGGGCATAGGCTTCCCTTCAGGCTGCTCATCCCGACCGCTGCCACTTGCCGACTGGTGGAAGTTGGCATCAGAGCCTTGCGCTTGTTGTCGTTCTGATGCGGGCACCGATTGGAGTCGCCAGCCGGCGTTTTTGGAGCTGGAGGAAGCACCTTTCCGGAGGCGTCCACCCGGAGCTCGGTCTTCATTGAGGAGTCGGCGGTGGCATACTTGTCTGCTATGATCAGCAGCTCGTCGAGTGTAGCCGGCTCGTCGCAGAGAAGTCGGTGCTTGAGGAGGGTGCCCTCTCGGCACCGGGCTATGAAGTACTCTATTCCTTGCACCTCATGCACCCCTTCACAGGAGTTACGGAGCTCTGCCCAGTGCGTCAAATAGTCGTGACTGGACTCGGTCGGGCCTTGGACGCACAAGGAAAGCTAACGTGGCTTCGGTGCCCGCTTGTACGTGCTGGTGAAGTTGCGGATGAAGACTTCTGTGAAGTCCAGCCAGCTGTTGACACTGTAAGGCTTGAGGCTGTTCAACCAAGTGCGTGTCGTGCCCTGAAGCATGAGTGAGACGTACACGGCAATGCGCATGTTGCCGTTTGCTATGCTGACTGCAGTGGAGTAGTCTATCAGCCAGTCTTCCGGCTTCACCGAGCCGTTGTATTTGGGCGTGTCTCTTGGGAGCAAGAACCCATTGGAAAAAGGCTCATCGCATATGCGGGGGCCCAAAAAGGGCGAGCCGACATCATCTTATTCTTCTAGCGCCAGGGATCGCGCCAGGCGGTCAATCCAATGGTGGGCGTCATTCTCGCCGATTCCTTCACGGCGGCCCAGTCGGCCGCTGAGCGTCGGATGCTCAACAGGCGGCAGGGAGGGATATCTCTCCCTGCAGGGCGGAGGCGGAGCCGGGTTATTGCCTCACCGCTCCACGGTTTGGGGGCGGCCTTTTGCATCACGCTTGATGGTGAGGCGCGTCCGACTGCGGCTAGCAGTCGGCTCCTTGTCTTTCCGCTCGCGGGCACCACCAGCAGTCGGCGTCCGGGAGGTTGCGCCGTGCTCTCGGCGTGTGATACGTCTCCAACGTATCTATAATTTTTATTGTTCCATGATATTATATTACCCATTTTGGATGTTTATGGGCTTTACTTTACACTTTTATATCATATTTGGGACTAACCTACTAACCGGAGGCCCAGCCCGAATTGCTGTTTTTTTTGCCTATTTCAGTGTTTCGAAGAAAAGGAATATCAAACGAAGTCCAAACGGAATGAAACCTTCGGGAGCAATCTTTTCGGAACAAACGCAATCCAGGAGACTTGGAGTGGACGTCAAGCTGCAAACGAGGCGGCCACGAGGGTGCCCGGCGCGCCCTAAGGGGGTGGGCGCGCCCCCCACCCTCGTGGGCCCCTCATTGCTCCACCGATGTACTTCCTTCGCCTATATATACTCCCATACCCTGAAAACATCGAGGAGCACCACGAAAACCTAATTCCACCGCCGCAACCTTCCGTATCCGCCAGATTCCATCTTGGAGCCTTCGCCAGTGCTCCGTCGGAGGGGGAATCGACCACGGCGGGCCTCTACATCATCTCCAAGGCCTCTCTGATGAGTTCTGAGTAGTTTACCATAGACCTTCGGGTCCATAGTTATTAGCTAGATGGCTTCTTCTCTCTCTTTGAATCTCAATACAAAGTTCTCCTCGATCTTCTTGGAGATCTATTCGATGTAACTCTTTTTGCGGTGTGTTTGTCGAGATCCGATTAATTGTGGGTTTATGATCAAGTTTATCTATGAGAAGTATTTGAATCTCCTCTTAATTCTTTTATGTATGATTGGTTATCTTTGCAAGTCTCTTCGACTTATCAGTTTGGTTTGGCCTACTAGATTGATCTTTCTTGCAATGGAAGAAGTGCTTATCTTTGTGTTCATTCTTGCGGTGTCCTTCCCGAGTGACAGCAGGGGCAGCAAGGCACGTATTGTATTGTTGCCATCGAGGATAAAAAGATGGGGTTTATATCATATTGCATGAGTTTATCCCTCTACATCATGTCATCTTTCTTAATGCGTTACTCTATTTTTATGAACTTAATACTCTAGATGCAGGCAGGAGTTGGTCGATGTGTGGAGTAATAGTAGTAGATGTAGAGTCGTTTCGATCTACTTGTCATGGACGTGATGCCTATATACATGATCATGCCTAGATATTCTCATAACTATGCACTTTTCTATCAATTGCTCAACAGTAATTCGTTTACCAACCGTAATATGCTATCTTGAGAGAAGCCACTAGTGAAACCTATGGCCCCCGGGTCTATCTTTTATCATATAAGTTTTCCATCTACTTTTGTTTGCATCTTTTATTTTCCAATCTATATCATAAAAATACCAAAAATATTTATCTTATCATATTATCTCTATCAGATCTCACTTTCGCAAGTTATCATGAAGGGATTGACAACCCCTTTATCGCGTTGGTTGCGAGGTTCTTGTTTGTTTGTGTAGGTGTGTGGGACTTTTGAGGAGCCTCCTTCTGGATTGATACCTTGGTTCTCAAAAACTGAGGTAAATACTTACGCTACTTTGCTGCATCACCCTTTCCTCTTCAAGGAAAAAACCAACGCATGCTCAAGAGGTAGCAAGAAGGATTTCTGGTGCCGTTGCCGGGGAGGTCTTCGCTCAAGTCAAGACATACCAAGTACGCATCACAAACTCATCTCCCTCGCATTACATTATTTGCCATTTGCCTCTCGTTTTCCTCTCCCCCACTTCACCCTTGCCGTTTTATTCGTGCTCTCTTTCCCAATCTTCTCCTTCTTTCGCTTGTCTTTTGTGTGCTCGTCGCTATGGCTAGTTCTCTATCTACTCCTTTGTCTCCCGAGTTTGAAGTTCTTCACTTCAAGAAAAGGCAAGGAGAAAACTTGAAAGATGCTTGGTTTAGGATGATGGAATCTTATCGTAACTGCACTTTAGAGGTGAATTTTAGAATTGTTCTTCACAATTTTTGTGTTGGACTAGATATGTCCCATAGACAACTCTTGGATTGCATTGCCTAAGGAAATTTTATCGAGATTGATCCCAGTATTGCGCATGAAGTCATAGAGGGAATAGTGGGAACACTACCTCAAAAAGGGGGGATCACATCATACCCCGGAGGAGACACAAGTTTTTGAAAAAATTTGCGAAGTAACAATTTTTTTACAAAAGTCCCTTGAACCTCTTAAGGGTGTTAGCGGAAATCTTCACCACATGAATATGTTGATTACCCTTTGTAATAAGCGGTTGGATTCTTTAGATCTAAAAAATTTTGAGTATGAGGGGAAACATGAAGAACCTCCCGGATTCGAGCAAGACTCCGCTAAAAAAATTAAAAATTGAAGATGGTACTACTTAGATCTATTCTCACTTTTATGCCTAGGTAGGGGCGTTAAACGATAGCACTTGTTGGGAGGCAACCCAATTTTATTTTTGTTTCTTGCTTTTTGCTTCTGTTTTGTAATAAATATTTCATCTAGCCTCTGTTTAGATGTGGTTTCATGTTTTAATTAGTGTTTGTGCCAAGTAGAACCTATAGGATAACCTACGGTGATAGTTAATTTGATTCTGCTGAAAAACAGAAACTTTTGCACGCACGAAAATAATTTTAGTAAATCACAGGAACGTTCTTTTGTGTTGATTCTTTTTTGCAGTAGATCAATAGACAAATTTCCCAGGACTTCATATTTTGGTAGGATTTTTAGAGTTCCAGAAGTATTCGAAAGTTACATATTGCTACAGACTGTTCTGTTTTTGATAGATTCTGTTTTTCGTGTGTTGTTTGCTTATTTTGATGCATCTATGGCTAGTATCGGGGGGTATGAACCATAGAGAAGCTGGAATACAGTAGGTTTAACAACAATATAAATAAAGAATGAGTTCATTACAGTACCTTATGTGGTGGTTTTTCTTTCTTGCACTAACGGAGCTTATGAGATTTCTTATTGAGTTTTTTGTTGTGAAGTTTTCAAGTTTTGGGTAAAGATTTGATGGACTATGGAATAGGAGTGGCAAGGGCCTAAGCTTGGGGATGCCCATGGCATCCCAAGATATTCAAGGATAACAAAAAGCCTAAGCATGGGGATGCCCCGGAAGGCATCCCCTCTTTCATCTTCGTCTATCGGTAACTTTACTTGGAGCTATATTTTTATTCGCCACATGATATGTGTTTTGCTTGGAGCGTCTTGTATGATATGAGTCTTTGCTTTTTAGATTACCACAATCATCCTTGCTGTACACACCTTTTGGGAGAACCCCACGTGATTTGGAATTTATTAGAATACTCTATGTGCTTCATTTATATCTTTTGAGCTAGATAGTTTTGCTCTAGTACTTCACTTATATCTTTTAGAGCATGGCGGTGGCTTGATTTTGTAGAAATTGTTGATATCTCATGCTTCACTTATATTATTTTGAGAGTCTTTTAGAACAGCATGGTATTTGCTATGGTTATAAAATTGGTCCTAGAATGATGGGCATCCAAGTTGGGTATAATAAAAACTATCATAGGAAGTGAATTGGATGTTATGATCAATTTGATACTTGATAATTGTTTTGAGATATAGAGGTGGTGATATTAGAGTCATGCTAGTTGGGTAATTGTGAATTTAAAGAATACTTGTGTTGAAGTTGGCAAGTCCCGTAGCATGCACGCATGGTAAAAGTTGTGTAAGAAATTTGTTGCATAGGATGCTCTTTTGATTGCTTTCCTTATGTGTGGAGGTCGGGATCGTGCGATGGTTAACTCCTACCAACCCTTCCCCTAGGAGCATGCATAGTAGTACTTTGCTTCGAGGGCTAATAAAACTTTTGCAATAAGTATATGAGTTCTTTATGACTAATGTGAGTCCATGGATTATACGCACTCTTACCTTTCCATCATTGCCAGCCTCTTCAGTACCGTGCATTGCCCTTTCTCACCTTGAGAGTTGGTGCAAACTTCGCTGGTGCATCCAAACCCTATGATACGATACGCTCTATCACACATAAACCCCCTTATATCTTCCTCAAAACAGCCACCATACCTACCTATTATGGCATTTCCATAGCCATTCTGAGATATATTGCCATGCAACTTTCCACCGTTCCGTTTATCATGACACACATCATCATTGTCATATTGCCTTGCATGATCATGTAGTTGACATCGTATTTGTGGCAAAGCCACCTTCATAATTTTTCATACATGTCACTCTTGGTTCATTGCCCATCTCGGTACACCGCCGGAGGCATTCATATAGAGTCATATCTTGTTCTAGTTTTGAGTTGTAATTAATGAGTTGTAAATAAATAGAAGTGTGATGATCATCATTATTAGAGCATTGTCCCTTAAAAATAAGAAGAAAAAAGAAATGCCAAAAAGAAAAAAAAGAATGGCCAAAGAAAAAAATGCCAAAAAAAGAAAGGCCCAAAACAAGAAAGAAAGAAAAGAAATAAAAGGGGGACAATGTTACTATCTTTTTCCACACTTGTGCTTCAAAGTAGCACCATGTTCTTCATGTAGAGAGTCTCATATGTTGTCACTTTCATATACTAGTGGGAATTTTTCATTATAGAACTTGGTTTGTATATTCCAACGATGGGCTTCCTCAAAATGCCATAGGTCTTCATGAGCAAGCAAGTTGGATGCACACCCACTTAGTTTCTTTTGTTGAGCTTTCATACACTTATAGCTCTAGTGCATCCGTTGCGTGGCAATCCCTACTCCTCATGTTGACATAAATTGATGGGCATCTCCATAGCCCGTTGATTATCGTCGTCAATATGAGACTTTCTCTTTTTTTGTCTTCTCCACACAACCTCCATATTCTATTCCACCCATAGTGCTATATCCATGGCTCACGCTCATGTATTGCGTGAGAGTTGAAAAAGGCTGAAGCACGTTAAAAAGTATGAACCAATTGCTTGGCTGAAACCGGGGTTGTTCTTGATGGGAGTATTTTGTGTGATGAAAATGAAACATAGCCTAACTATATGATTTTGTAGGGATGAACCTTCTAATGCCATGATATCTTGAGAAGACATGATTGCTTTGTTAGTATGCTTGAAGTATTACTATTTCTTATGTCAATATGAACTTTTATTTTGAATCATTTGGATCTGAATATTCATGCCACTATAAAGAAAATTATATTAAGGATTATGCTAGGTAGCATTCCACATCAAAAATTCTGTTTTTGTCATTTACCTACTCGAGGACGAGCAAGAATTAAGCTTGGGGATGCTTGATACGTCTCCAACGTATCTATAATTTTTGATTGTTCCATGCTATTATATTACCCGCTTGGATGTTTATGGGCTTTACTTTACACTTTTATATCATTTTTGGGACTAACCTACTAACCAGAGGCCAAGCCCAAATTGTTGTTTTTTTTGCCTATTTCAGTGTTTCGAAGAAACGGAGTCCAAACGGAATGAAACCTTCGGGAGCAATCTTTTCGGAACAAATGCAATCCAGGAGACTTGTAGTGGACGTCAAGCTGCAAACGAGGCGGCCACGAGGGTGCCCAGGATGCCCTAAGGGGGTGGGCACGCCCCCCACCCTCGTGGGCCCCTCGTTGCTCCACCGACGTACTTCCTTTGCCTATATATACTCCCGTACCTTGAAAACATCGAGGAGCACCATGAAAACCTAATTCCACCGCCGCAACCTTCTGTATCCATGAGATCCCATCTTGGAGCCTTCGCCGGCACTCCACCGGAGGGGGAATCGACCACGGAGGGCCTCTACATCATCTCCAAGGCCTCTCCGTGAGTTGTCAGTAGTTTACCACAGACCTTCGGGTCCATAGTTATTAGCTAGATGGCTTCTTCTCTCTCTTTGAATCTCAATACAAAGTTCTCCTCGATCTTCTTAGAGATCTATTTGATGTAACTCTTTTCGCGGTGTGTTTGTCGAGATCCGATGAATTGTGGGTTTATGATCAAGTTTATCTATGAGAAGTATTTGAATCTCCTCTGAATTCTTTTATGTATGATTGGTTATCTTTGCAAGTCTCTTCGACTTATCAGTTTGGTTTGGCCTACTAGATTGATCTTTCTTGCAATGGAAGAGTGCTTAGCTTTGTGTTCATTCTTACGGTGTCCTTTCCGAGTGACAGCAGGGGCAGCAAGGCACATATTGTATTGTTGCCATCGAGGATAAAAAGATGGGGTTTATATCATATTGCATGAGTTTATCCCTCTACATCATGTCATCTTTCTTAATGCGTTACTCTGTTCTTATGAACTTAATACTCTAGATGCAGGCAGGAGTCGGTCGATGTGTGGATTAATAGTAGTAGATGCAGAATCATTTCAATCTAGTTGTCACGGATGTGATGCCTATATACATGATCATGCCTAGATATTCTCATAACTATGCACTTTTCTATCAATTGCTCGACAGTAATTTGTTTACCCACTGTAATACTTATGCTATCTTGAGAGAAGCCACTAGTGAAACCTATGGCCCCGGGGTCTATCTTTTATCATATAAGTTTTCCATCTACTTTTATTTGCATCTTTTATTTTCCAATCTATATCATAAAAATACCAAAAATATTTATCTTATCATATTATCTCAATCAGATCTCACTTTTGCAAGTTACCGTGAAGGGATTGACAACCCCTTTATCGTGTTGGTTGCGAGGTTCTTGTTTGTTTGTGTAATTGCGTGGGACTTTTGAGGAGCCTCCTACTGGATTAATACCTTGGTTCTCAAAAACTGAGGGAAATACTTATGCTACTTTGCTGCATCACCCTTTCCTCTTCAAGGGAAAAACCAATGCATGCTCAAGAGGTAGCAGCATGGGGGAGGACTCTCGGCACGGGCGCCGGCTTCGTGTCATTCTGTGGTCGTGTCGATGAGCTGTTGGACGCGTCTGGTCATGTAGTGAAGCTCATCGCCTTCCAACCCTTCCAGATCGTTTACTGCTGGTTGAGCGGCATGCAGGTTCTCGAGTGGTGTGGCGTAGACTGGGCAGTCAGCGCCCAGCATGCTGGCAATGGCTGAGCCGCGCTTCTTGATAGCGCCAATCCGGCTGGGTCCGCCAGCAGGCGGCGTTCCAGAGGCGGCACAATCAACCTCGCGTTGATAAGCCTCAGTGAGGTGTCTCATGGAGGCTATATTCTTGCCGTTCTCGATGAGGGCAAGGCGGTGGGCCTCCAGCATATCGGCGTCAGCGTCAGCCGGAATGGGGACGGACAAATCATGCAGCGCCGTTTGCAAAGTGTCGTGGACGTTTCCGCCGGACGCGGCGCCATGAATGATGACTAGTACCTCGGTGACGTTGCTGCCATAGCTATCGGCTCAAGGGAGGGGATCGTCGATGACCACAACATCGGTGGGGAAGGCATCAAGGGATGCCATGTCGGAGTCGATGAGCATCGGGTCGATGGAGCCGATCGACTCCAGGTCGAAGATGAGCTCCTTGGTGATGTTGAGCTTGCCAAGGAAGTCGACGAGGCAGCTCTCGGAGCTGGTTGCACCCACGCCTAGCGCGGGCTCGTCAGAGAGGCAGACCTCACCGAGAAGGTCGGCAAGGCAGCTCGCTGCACAGGCGTCGTTCACGCCATGCAGCATGTCGGTGCAAGCGCCATCGGGCATGCCAGGCAGGCTACGCTCGCTAGGAAGGAAGAGGGTTCCCATCCAGAGCAGGTCTCTAGACGATGGTGCAGCTAGCCCCAAGGTGGGCACCAAATATTGGGTGGTAGGTGCGACATATGCCAACGGGTGGCTAATCATTGTGAGAGCCAGTAAGACATCGCCGGTGCCTGGAAACAGGATAAGGCGAAGACATGCACGCTGGCGAATCTTACCCAGGTTCGGGGCTCTCCTAGGAGATAACACCCCTAGTCCTGCTCTGTGGGGTTTCCGCATGATCACTAAATCAGCAAGTAGCTACAAGATGCTCCTTGAGCTGTTTGGCTAGAGGAAGAAGAAGGGCAGGGCTAGCTCTCCTCTTCTCTCTATGTGGTGTGTGTAGTTCTAATGGGTCAACCCTTTGCATGGGTGCCCTGGGGGGTTTATATAGGCCTACCCCCAGGGGCACAATGGTAATCCGGCTGGATGTGGGTCCAGGCCATCAGTGTCTATGGTCGCCGGCTTCTCCGCCGGCCACTGGGGCCCACCAACTGGTGGGCCCCACTGGCTACCGGCCTCTTGGGCGACAGGCTGGGCCCACCGCCCGGGGGCCTTGTTGGCTGCTAGTTACTATAGCCTCACTCTTGGTGACGATGGCTTTGTCGGGGTAAGCATAGCTACAGTACCGCCGCCTGGTGGGCATTCACTGTAGCCTTACCCCTTGTCGTCTGCTTAATGGTGCACAAACTTCTAGGGCAGGGGCAGGCCGGCTGTTGGGAGCCGGACTCCCCACGTGCCGACTGGTCAAGTCCAGCCGCCCTCTGGTAGCTGTCTGGCAGGAGGGGCTCGCCGCCTGCGGGCCGTATTGACAGCCTGTCGTGGGCGACGTCATGGTCAACGTGGCAACAGTGCTGCGTCAGACTGGGGATGGCCGCCCAGTACAACGCACTGTGGCCACGCTTGCTCCAGGATTCGGGGGTGGCAGGCTTTATTGTAGCCACGTCCCATCTTATCGCCGTTATGTGGGTGCAAACTTTGAGCGTATACTCAGGCCGCCTGCTAGGAGTCGGCCACTCTGGTGGCCGCCTGCTAGGAGTCGGCCCACTTCGGGAGGGATCATCGAGCCTCGCCGCCTTCCAGCAGCCGGCCAATAGGACAGCCGGCCAACAGAAGGCGGCCATGCGTCTTGGATGTTTGAGGGCCCAGTCGGCCCGATGTTTTTTGAAGAACCAGGGGAGCCGATTAGGCTACCCGTGGTCATTTACTTCGACACAACACAAGGACACAATCATGCATGTATGTCCGGCTGTCAAGGAAATACTAACCTGGACTGTCAAACCGTGGTGTGACCATTGAATATAATCTTTTAGGACGACCATTGAATCTATTAATCTACTAATATCTAAATAGCTAGCCCCCACTATTAGGAATTCTCTTGCTTCTCCTTAAGCCACATCACCCAAATTAATTTAGCCATTGGAGGTACTAGATGAGTCCACAGTAGCCATCCGATCTGCACATTAAGAGCTGCTGGACAAATCACATGTACTAAATGACACATGCATGCAGTAACTACCATCTAAATAGTGTATAATCAAGACAAAAATTGACGCATGCATGCACCTGGTACTCCAGTGATATATGGAAGGAAAGTCATGAATACATGCATATTTTCTTTTGTTTTCGTCCAATTTTGAACTTATACATAGAGGTATACATTTATTCATTGATTAGTAAAATATTGATAAAAAATTATCTTGATAGGAGAAACCATAAAGACAATACCTAAGTTGATTATTTCAGCACAGTTTTTATTTTACATAAACTCCTGCAGCAATGCGCGGGGCAGTCGACTAGTATACAAAACAACCACTGACGAAGATTTGTGAGGGCCAACCTGGGCCCTCGCTCGCTGTAATGACCCACAAGGGGATCAGATCAAACCAGAGGTAGGTGAGGTTTGTTTGGAATGGAAATATCTTCAAGTTATGATGACCAAGCTGGATTTTGCACCTGTCTGGATCTCTTCTGTGATAAAAATGGTGACCTCTATTAAATTCTCAGTTTTGTTTAATGGAAAGAAGCTCGAGGAATTTAGACCTACAAGGAAAATTCGGCAGGGAGACCCAATCTTACCCTACCTTTTCTTGATGGCAGCAAAGGGCCTATCATGCCTCTTAAAAAGTCAGAATCGGCCATCTCATATTTGTGAGATGAAAGTGGAAGAGCTGGCACCACCGGTGAGCCATTTACTCTTTGTAGATGACAACTTGTTGTTCGTCAAGGCTGAAGGTGAGGGTGCAACTTTGGTAACCTTGTTGTTGGACACTTATTGTTAGGCTTTAGGTACCTTTCTAAGTCTTCGGTATTCTTTAGTAAAGGATGTTATGAGCTTATCAGGGATGAGGTGAAACGAATACTCGATGTCCCCAAGAAAACTTGTCTAGAAACAACAAAAACCGAGGTTTCAAATATCTCAAAGAAAGTGTTTGGAACAAAGTTAAGGGATGAATGAAAACCATTCTCTCTTGGGAGGGAAAGATGTGCACGTCAAGTTTGTTGCACAAGCAGTGCCAGTGTACTCTATGTCCTGTTTCGAGCTACCCCGTGGATAGTCAACACACCAGGGGAGATGTGCTCGTCAGGCTGATTTTTGAAATCGGGTGGATAGTCAACAGACCAGGGGACCGTATGGATGCCAAGTCATGGTACACAGCTGGCAAGGCCATGATCGTGGGTGAGTTCAGTGGGACAGATGCGGCCAGTATGGATCGACCGTTAGCGACCAACCGCGCTCTGGACGGTTCGACCTACAGGGTCATGCTGTTGGTGTAAAGCAGGTTCGGCCTCGTAGGGGCATCAGATTTGGCAGCACGCCATGCAGACTGGGACAAGGTGGGCTAAAGCAGCTGCTTTGAGAGGCAGGTTTGGGATCTGTCCCCCAACCAGGTGGAGCGCCACAGGTGGGCCCTGGTAGATGGCCGGGCGAATTAGTGGTGGGTTCCCAGTCTCCGCTCCCGAGGCCCACACATGATTTGCATGCTGAAGATTTTCCGCATATCAGAGAGGGGGAGTGGGATCTGTGCCTACCCAATGAGGGGGCAGCCACGCCAATCAAGGACGGGCATCTGGAGCATCTCGCGCCATTCTGGCCAACTCTTTTCTGTGCAGTCTGCCTGGCCAGACAGAGGAAGAGACACCAGTGGTGGGGCCGAATCTGCACGGGGATGTGACACCGCCATGCACTCGTGATGTTGGTTGGTTTCTGGTGAGTCTTTCTGAACAGCATGACGTGCCTAAGGCTGCACCTACCCAGGCCACTCCTACACCGCCCCTACAAGATCGTGTCTAACAGGAGTGTATGGGCCTCAATGTGACGCCGAGAAGGTGGCGTTCCTGGAGGAAATCCGGGAGGTGCAAGACTTGCATGCGGGTCCATGGGCGATAGTTGGAGACTTTAATTTGCTTGTCCACCCGGAGGATAAGAACAAGGCCACAGTAAACAGACGCGTGATGACTCGTGTTTGGGCAATGCTGAATAGACTTGAATTGAAGGAGTTGTACCTCAATGGGAAGCGGCATATGTGAAGCAATGAACGGCGGGATCTGACTATGGATAAGATTGACCATGTTTTTTTCACCAATTCATGGGAGGATATATACCGTAGGATCCTCCTCACGTTGCTCGGCTCCGCGATCTCTGATCACTGCCCTCTCCTGGTGGATGTTGATGCAGAATTTGAGGTGGGTCGGTGCTTCAAGTTTGTATGCTTTTAGCCCAAAGCGGATGGTTTCTTTTACATAGTTCAGGAGGCCTGGCAATCCACCCCCTCTGTGGGTAACGCATTTGTGGTACTGGATAATAAGCTGCATGCCACTGCTAAAGCCTTGCAAAGCTGGAGTGATTGTTGGATAGGTAACATCCGCCTTCAGATTTCATGGCCATGGAAGTCATATCGCGCCTAGATATGGCGGTGGAGTCGAGGGCCCTGTCGGACTAGGAACATGGGCTTCAGAAACTTCTCAAGTGGAAACTGTTGGGTTTATGCTCATTGGAGCGAACGATGGCGAGGCAGCGCTCTCGATTGTTGCACCTGAAAGTGGGGGATGCTAACATGGCATTTTTTCAGCGTCATGCAAGACACAAGCAGAGGAAGAACACCATTACCAAGCTACAACACGAAGGGATTATCTACACGGGAAAGGAGGAAATAGTGGAGGTGGCCGATAAGTACTTTCAGGATCTGTTCGGATCGACACGAGCCAGGGAAACCACGATAAATCTTGATGCTCTGGACCTACCTTCTCTGGACTTGGCGCACCTGGAAGCACCTTTCACGGAGGAGGAAGTCCACAAGGCCATCAAGGGCATGCCATTCGACAAAGCTCCTGGGCCTGACGGATTCACCGGGAGATTCTTCATAACATGTTGGCACGTCATTAAGTCTGACTTCATGAGGGCACTTGAGAACTTTCACAAGAAGGATGTGCGTGGTATGGGGGCAGTGAACAAAGCCCTAGTTTCTCTGTTACCAAAGAAGGCCGGGGCGCTGGATATCAAGGATTACTGCCCGTTGAGCCTTATTAGTGGCCCAATCAAAATATTTGACAAGTTCTTGCCACTAGGCTTGCGGAGGACTTGCCGAAGCTAATTGGGCAGAATCAGAGCGCGTTTGCTATGGGTCGTTCCCTCCATGACAATTTTATGATTGTCCAATGCACTGTAAGGAGACTGCATGCTCTGAGATCCCCTACGGTACTGCTTAAACTGGATATTACTAAAGCTTTCGACTCCATCAGTTGGCCTTTCGTTTTTGAGGTTTTAAGGAGATTTGGTTTTGGGGACAAGTGGATAGCGTGGATATGTGGACTGCTTGCCACCTCCTCCATGAGAATCATGATCAATGGGCGCCCCGGCAAACTAATTCTCGCATGTCAAGGCTTAAGGCACTACAAGAAATATGTCAACTTATGGCCTTGACTATTGGTCACTGAATGGTCATTGTTTTTCATTTGTGACGTTTTTGTGACCAAAAACAGAAGGTCAAAAGCTGGCAGTCATAAAGTGAAATTAACGACCTTCTTCGGGATAAGGTCGTAGACGTTTACGACCAAAAAAAGGTCGTTGAACCCATGACCTTTTGTTTTGGTCATTGGTTGTCTGCCCAGGCCACGTCGGATCCGACGTGGCAATCTGACGTGGCAAAATTGCGACCAATTGAAAAGGTCGTTACTTAGAATCAGTCTGGTCCATTTCGGTGCTTTAAATGGACCGAGCCCATTAATTCAGCATTTTTAATATATTTTTCTGTTAATTTTGGCTAGCTACATGGGCCTGGCCCAGTAATTTGGCCTTTTAAATTTCTTTGCCTATCCCTTTTGACAGATTTTTTTGGTCTTGTTTTTTCTGGGCCATTTCTTTGCCGGGCCTCTCAAGTTTTCCCCTTGAAAATAATTGTTCAATATATCTTGGGCTGGGCCAAAATAATTGATCCAATCCAACTTCTTTTATTATGCCATTGACATTACAACACATCACACTACAAGTTGTCTTGGGCCTAGCCTAGTTCCGATACATTTTCAAAGCAACATGGAATATTATAGGAGCCCAAAATATCTTTACATGCATTCATTCTAGCACTACATATCTTTATGTCCAAGGAACCAGTAAGTGCCAAACAAAACTATTCTATAGCAAAGAAAAGAAAATAGACAACAAGCCATCACAGAAATTCCTATTGTCCTCCTCCTTCAACATTTGAAAACCTTCACCTGGCAGTAGATCAATCATGAGTGAGAAACAATACAGCAGCAACAAAAGTTCAGACGATGCAAAAAATAACAGTCATTACACATGGTATTCGCATACAGATTGTAAGTCATGGATCCATTACACATAGTTTTTGTGTTGTGGACTGTCTTCATGCAATTGCTACTTGGTAAGGCATTACAATGCTACAGGAAGTGTACCACACTACAGTCAACAGTCTATAGTATGCACATCTAGGAATTTTAAGTCACATTCCATAGTTAGTAGAAGCATACTAACATCAAAAAGGTAGGAGAGTATAAAGTGATGATCTAGATTGAGTTACCATCGGTGAGGAGGTCGATTAACTCCGTGGTGTGCTTGATGATGCGCACA
Source organism: Triticum dicoccoides (assembly GCF_002162155.2). Lineage (NCBI taxonomy): Eukaryota > Viridiplantae > Streptophyta > Magnoliopsida > Poales > Poaceae > Triticum > Triticum dicoccoides. Next base: position 99,805,841 of record NC_041393.1, read on the forward strand.
GGCATGATCTTCTTGCCATTGCATCACGCGCTCGATTATGGGGGTACCAATGCATCCAAGTATAACAAAATCACCACATTAACCCACAACTTCAAGTACAAGCTAAGTATATATCAAGTGTCAATGAAAATAAGTTGAGAAAAACACTATAAATAATTATATCATGTCATGCAAAGTTCAAACCGAACAAACATATGCATGCCAATGTAAAATATTACAAAGATAGCACTCATTAGGTAGCGGTGCATACAAAATCGCTATTTTAGTAGTAGCAAATACTCTCTGTGTAAGCAGTAGTAAAAAAATCATGCAGTACCAAATTCAAAGATTTTTTGTTGTAGCTAACAGAAGTGCCATATCCATTCGCAGTCAAGCGGAACAACCAAAGGCTCATCTGCAACAGTGGCCTTGGTGTGCTTGGCAAGAAGGGGAAGCCAGCAAGCTTTATACCTAGCACCACAACGAATTCAATATTTTTCAAAGTTACATAGAACAAAAATTAATTTAGCATCAGTGATTTTCTTTACATAGTCATCAGTGATTACATCATGATATATAATGACTTTGAATGTAAACAAGCAGCCAGATTTAATTTCATGCCAAATATTTTAGATAAGGCCAGAACTGTAGCACCAAACTGTAAAAATGAGCACAGATTTGAGGATGGTTTCCGAAAAATTACCTTCCTTAAAACTGAAAACCCAAACATAATTATCAGTTCAATTCTTCCACCAACTTAATTATATCAAGGTTAACTGAACTAGTAGTGTTGCACATCCAGTCGTGAGGCTCTGCACACACACTTGGCCATGGTTATTAGCAGCAACTAGCAGCGGCTGTAGGAGGAATCAACAGCGGAAAGTAGCAGCATCTACGAGCAGTGCTTAGGAGCAGCATCGGTGACTAACTAGTAGGAGCAGTAGCAAAACAACGAGCGGCAGCAGTGGAGTAGCAAGCAGGAGCAACTAGTGCATCTGATAGTTGGCAGTGCAGCAACGGTGCATCATCAGGGACACAAGTCCACCAAAAAATCAAGCATGCCATGCCACAACTCTGAACTCAAAGAGGAAGCAGAGACAAGCCGTGACTTACAGTTGTAGCTTAGAATCCAAGCATAAGGGCAATTCAAGTCCAAAACTCTGGAGTTAATACCTGGTTCTTGACAGACTTGGCCATCTTGCGGAACTCCTTGCGCATCAGAGTCTTGTGCTGGAGCTTAGCAGGGGTGTTTTGCTTCTTGGTCTTGGTCGTGGATAGGATAACAGCCTTGTCCTCTCCCGCTGATGGTTGGAGCACCACGGTCTTGCTGTTCGCCAAGCCTGAAACCACATTAGCCCCACAGCAAGTTAGCTCCTTGCAGAGACACTTGCAAAAAAGGGTTAAAAATAGTGCAAAGAGCTACGGACCCGAGAACTTGTAGGAGTGGACATTGTAGAGGTTGTTGGGCTCCTTGCTGAACTGCACCTTGGTGTTGCTGTTGCCGAACTGCTAGATCAAGAAGTAGTTGTTCTTCTTCACGAGCTCCCAGACCGGAGACCCTGGAACAGTAGTCATTTCCCTTGGCCTACATCACCAAAACAACAACCAAAAGTCAGATCCTACAGCTAGCAACAAGCAACAGGACACACTAATCCTACAGAATGTGGAAACATTTAACCATTTGACGCAAAATTGTATGCTGATTGCAAGCAGAAACATGGGTTACAAAAAATATAGAGCAGTGAAGCTTGAGCGTCCCATCGACTACTAAGAAGTACGAACAGATCTCACTGGCAAGAGGAAATCATAGTGTGCAGCTCTAACGCGGGTTGGGATCTAGCCTAGGATGAACCGCATACGTTTTACATGGGCACACAAATATCATAAACAAGTATGCACAGATTATGATTGAAATCTTGCTAGCAAGCAGTCAAGTATTACTTCTTTGCATGGTAGGATACAAATATTATAAACGTTGCTTCAGGCCACTAATTACTTGCTCGTTGCGTGGAGATTTTAATCAGTGTGACAACTAGTCACTAGATACAAAACAATTCATATAAACAGGGCATGTTGACCTATGTGGGTAGTTCTGATGACTAGATGAGCATGGAAAATTAGTTAATGAGGAAGCATGATCGACATCCCACTTGCAGTTGCAGACAGGCGCCCATTTGGGATGTCTGAACTCTCAGCCCAATTTCGACTGAGCGCACTCAAAATTGGTAGTTGCTCCCGGATTCTTGCAAGCAGAAGAAGAAATTGGGCGTACCTTGCTGATGGGGTAGGCGACCAGGAAGAAGATGACGAGGAGCACCCAGACTATGGGCACCGCCTTGGCCCCCATGCTCAGCCCGTAGCGTGTGCAGATGGCCTGCGGCATGATCTGCAGGACCAATGGAACCATCAAATCAGTAGGTCAGGAGCAAGAAGAAGAAGGGGGGAAATAGAGCACTGAATCGGAGTGTAAAAACAGAGCACCTCCATGGCGAGGGAGTTTCCGATGAGCATCGCGCAGAGGAGGAGGTGCTGGTTCTTGACGACGGGCAGGATCCTGGCGGTGTTGCGCCGGTCCTGAGGCGTGCCGGCCTTGGCCAGCACCTCCGAGTCCACCAGGTTGAGCGACATGAGGCCGAGGGTGAGCCCCGACATGATCCCCGCGAACATCACCAACCCCGTGCATGACAGCAGGTACACCCAGAACATGGTCCCGCAGCATGCCTTGTGGCTCGACATCGCTCACCGGAGATATGCACGGAGAAGAGCCGCCTGAGATGCACCATCGATGGATGCAGAACCGCAGCCACAACCCTAGCCATGGGCAAGGGGTTGCGGCTAGCTTCAGATAGTGGGAGGGGCGGATCCAGTCGAGGATGAAGGGGTCAGAGAGCGGCAGATCTGGCAGCTATGGAGCTGCGAGGAGGGGAGGGGGAAGCCCGGCGGCGAGCTATGGGAGGACAGGGGTAAAGATGTTCTTGGCGGTGGTGGGAGACGATGTGGAATCGGCAGGATGGAGCACCGTGCATTGAAGCACGCACGCGCGCGCCGGCGAGCAAGCCAGCCAAGTCGGCGCCTCTCTCTCTCTCTCTCTCTCTCTCTCTCTCTCTGTGTGTTACGGCACCCGGTCTGGGGGATAAGGGGCGGCGGCGGCGGCGAGAGTGGATCGGAGGAGAGAGGAGGGGATCTGAGTTAGTGTTCATGCAAGAGAGAGGAGGGCGCAAGGGGTTGGGTGGGGTTCGCCAGAGAGAGATGAGGGTTTGCTGCCGTGGGTTGGATGGATGGATGGACGGATGTTTGCCATGTCATCAATCCAAGGCACAAGTGATTCCACCAATCAGAATTAAGCTTGTGTAGTAGTTTTTTTCTTTGTGTTTCTCTTATAAGGCAAATGGCCAATGTTATGTCAAAATTCATGGCAAAGTTTGTCCAAATGATCTCACATTTTGCACAAGGGTGCATCTTGGAGTTCCAAACAATGTTGCCTAAGGGAGTTTTCATTTTCTTTGCACGGAATATTCATTTTCCATTTTCCGAGTGCCTGAAATGAGTTTTTTTGTGAAGGACCTACCATATATTTGTTACAAAATTGGACCAAATCAATTTTCTAAAATACTAGGCCATATTTAATGCACAATTGAAAAAATGGTTGGGTGTCAAAAGTTTTGATCCACCTCTGGTGAAAAAGACAAATTCCCGCTGATTCAGTAGGAAGCGGGTCAAATTTGAACTACAACTGCCTCATAGTTTGCTCTTTATTTTTTCCAAAAATAATTTCTAGGTAGATAAGTATCTATTTAATCAGAGAAACATCAAAAGTTTTCCAATATTCAACCACTAGCTAGGAACGGTCAAGCCTTCCGTTTTGACCGCATTTTGAAACGGGCATAAAAAATTCAAGAAAAATCAAAAAATTGGAAAACCTTCGCATTGTTTCATTATATGCGACCAAGTTTCCAGGAAAAATAATAAAGTTGTAATACGAAAATTATTTTAAAAAAGTGTTCTCAGAAATGAGCTATCATGCGTGAAGATTCATGGCTTTCAAGCCAAATGATCAATCTTATGGACACATTCATGGCATAGTTTGTTCAAATGATCTCATATTGTGCACAAGGGTGCATCTTGGAATTCAAAACAATGTTGCCTAAGGGAGTTTTCTTTTTCTTTGCACGAAAAATTCATTTTCCATTTTCCAAGTGCCTGAAATGAGTTTTTTTGTGAAGGACCTACCATATATTTGTTGCAAAATTGGACCAAATCAATTTTCTCAAATACTAGGCCATATTTAATGCATAATTGTCAAAATGGTTGGGTGTCAAAAGTTTTGATCCACCTCTGGTGAAAAAGACAAATTCCCGCCGATTCAGTAGGAAGGGGGTCAAATTTGAACTGCAGTTGCCTCATAGTTTGCTCTTTATTTCTTCCAAAAATTATTTCTAGGAGATAAGTATATATTTAATCAGAGAAACATCAAAAGTTTTCCAAGATTCAACCACTAGCTAGGAACGGTCAAGCCCGCCGTTTTGACCGCATTTTGAAACGGGCATAAAAAAAATCAAAAAATTGGAAAACCTCCGCATTGTGTCATTATATGTGACCAAGTTTCCAGAAAAATAATAAACTTGTAATACGGAAATTATGTTAAAAAGTGTTCTAAAAAATGAGCTATCATGCGTGAAGACTCATGGCTTTCAAGCCAAATGATCAATCTTATGGCCACATTAATGGCATAGTTTGTTCAAATGGTCTCATATTGCGCACAAGGGTGCATCTTGGAATTCCAAACAATGTTGCTTAAGGGAGTTTTCATTTTCTTTGCACGGAAAATTCATTTTCCATTTTTCGAGTACCTGAAATGAGTTTTTTTTTGTGAAGGACCTACCATATATTTGTTGCAAAATTGGACCAAATCAATTTTCTAAAATACTAGGCCATATTTAATGCACAATTGACAAAATGGTTGGGTGTCAAAAGTTTTGATCCACCTCTAGTGAAAAAGACAAATTCCCGCCGATTTAGTAGGAAGCGGGTCAAATTTGAACTGCAGCTGCCTCATAGTTTGCTCTTTATTTTTTCCAAAAATCATTTCTAGGTAGATAAGTATCTATTTAATCAGAGAAACATCAAAATTTTTCCAAGATTCAACCACTAGCTAGGAATGGTCAAGCCCGCCGTTTTGACCGCATTTTGAAACGAGCATAAAAAATTCAAAAAACCAAAAAATTGGAAAACCTTCGCATTGTGTCATTATATGTGACCAAGTTTCCAGGAAAAATAATAAACTTGTAATATGGAAATTATTTTAAAAGTGTTCTAAAAAATGAGCTATCATGCGTGAAGATTCATGGCTTTCAAGCCAAATGATCAATCTTATGGCCACGTTCATGGCATAGTTTGTTCAAATGACCTCATATTGTGCACAAGGGTGCATCTTGGAATTCCAAACAATGTTGCCTAAGGGAGTTTTCATTTTCTTTGCAGGGAAAATTCATTTTCCATTTTTCGAGTGCCTGAAATGAGTTTTTTTATGAAGGACCTACCATATATTTGTTGCAAAACTGGACCAAATTAATTTTCTAAAGTACTAGGCCATATTTAATGCACAATTGACAAAATGGTTGGGTGTCAAAAGTTTTGATCCACCTCTGGTAAAAAGACAAATTCCTGCCGATTCAGTAGGAAGCGGGTCAAATTTGAACTGCAGCCGCCTCATAGTTTGCTCTTCATTTTTTTTCGAAAATCATTTCTAAGTAGATAAGTATCTATTTAATCAGATAAACATCAAAAGTTTTCTAAGATTCAACCACTAGCTAGGAACGGTCAAGCCCGTCGTTTTGAACGCATTTTGAAACGGGCATAAAAAATTCAAAAAACTTGGAAAACCTTCGCATTGTCATTATATGTGACCAAGTTTCCAGGAAAAATAATAAACTTGTAATACGGAATTTATTTTAAAAAAGTGTTCTAAAAAATGAGCTATCATGCGTGAAGATTCATGGCTTTCAAGCCAAATGATCAATCTTATGGCCACATTCATGGCATAGTTTGTTCAAATGATCTCATATTGTGCACAAGGGTGCATCTTGGAATTCCAAACAATGTTGCCTAAGGGAGTTTTCATTTTCTTTGCATGGAAAATTCATTTTCCATTTTTTAAGTGCCTGAAATGAGTTTTTTTTTGTGTGAAGGACCTACCATTTATTTGTTGCAAAATTGGACCAAATCAATTTTCTAAAATACTAGGCAATATTTAATGCACAATTGACAAAATGGTTGGATGTCAAAAGTTTTGATCCACCTCTGGTGAAAAAGACAAATTCCCGTCGATTGAGTAGGAAGCGGGTCAAATTTGAACTGCAGCTGCCTCATAGTTTGATCTTTATTTTTTCCAAAAATCATTTCTATGTAAATAAGTATCTATTTAATCAGAAATACATGGTTTTGTGGTGAGACATCGCCGAGGGCCCCAACTCTAGAGCGGATAAGCTCGCATGCCCGCCATGTGGTCACCGCGTGACCGTGGCGTTGCCATGCGTTCTGGGCGGCCTAGGCATGTCTAGTGGGTTGGGCACTCCCCAGGTAGGTGCTAGGAAGAAAATTACAACATAAGGTTCTCATGAGGAGACCGAACTATGCTCAAAGATGAATTAGCAACCAAGTGTTTGATTAGCGGTACAGAAAATGCACATGGCTAATGGGCGTGAGTTTTGGCTGAGGATGATCATATACTAAGAAGAATGTCTTTAAAAATTTTCAGCTCAAAAGGAGGATCCTAGGTGGTACTTGCTTTGCAAAGTACCACACTAGAAATAAATACAAATGTTGAAACTGGGCTCAAAATAATGAATGGATTGAGCTGAAATTTGGTGGAGGATGGTTATTTGGGCATAGGAAAGCACTGTAGAAAATGGATACCATTTGGACATGCCAAAGTGGTACTTCCTTCACAATGCTCTTCTCTGGACAAACACTTCGGAAAATTAGTGAGAGAAGTTGGCTAAATGAAATGAGCTCAAATTTGGTGTAGGTAAGTTACATAGGCATATAGAATATGTGGAAAAAATTCAACTCATTAGGATATGCATAGCTAGTACTTCTTTCACAAAGGTTCTAGGTGACAAAAACTTTGGAAATTTGCCGAGGAAGATTTACTGGGCAAATCGAGCTGAATTTTTTCATGAGGCAATGATTTGGATAGGAAATAGTGCCCAAAAATTTTGAGGGCAATCAAGAATATATAAATAGCACTTCCTTCACAAAGTGTTTTTCTGAATGGAATAGGAAAATGAATATTTTTGAATTATTTTTGGACTAGGAAAGGTAGGTGTTTTACATATTTGATAAAGATATGACCCAAATAATTTATGAGATTTTTTGGGAATTTAGGGAATCACAGAAATATAGGTTGCTTCACAACCTAGGGCAAAAACTGACACATGGACATGACACATAGGCAAAACTAATGAGGTGGTGCCTAGTCATAGCAACCCACCACAATTTACAAGGTTATGACCATCTATATTGGTCATGATCAGCTAGAAATAAGGCAGCGGACTAGTACTATCTGCTTTATGACCATTTCGTGTTAGGAAATTACGACCTTTCTGACCAAAATGGTTGTTATAGTTTAGGGTTTGGAGCCCCCCCGAACAGCTTTTGACCAATTGGTCTCAAATGGTCATAGATCTATGAACAATTCTTCCAGGGTCACTGACAGAAGGTCACTAGTTGACATACTTCTTGTAGTGAGGCAAGGGGACCCTCTCTCGCCCATGATCTTCATTCTTCGCATGGAGCCTTTGCATGCTATGTTCAAGCACGCCACAGAGCGCGGCCTACTTGCGCCCTTGGCTCGGTCTCGTGTGCACCAAAGGGTGTCAATGTTTGTGGATGACGTGGTCATATTTTTCAAACCCAATGAGCTGGAAACAAACACATGTGGAGCAATCTTAGACCTTTTTGGGCAGGCATCGGGCTTAGTTGTCAACATGAACAAGAGTGCTGCCGTGTCGATTCGTTGCTCCTAGGAGGAGTTGCAGTTGGTCTCCACCAAACTTGGTTGCTCGAGCACGATGTTGTGACACTCCAAAATTTTTGATTTGGTTTTTAATTTTTTTTTATTTTGATTTGAAGGAGGCTATTTAAAATCATTCTAAAAAGGGCTCTCCTTCTCAAAATTTTCTCTTATGACAAATTTTTTATTTTGGGTCATCCTCAACCTTGATGGTTGGTTTTGAAGGCTTTTCATTGGTGTTGACTCATCACAATTAATTTTGGAAGTTTTTCAATTCAAAAGAAATCCTATGGGTTTTTGATTTATTCTTTTTATTCAAACCACTCTCTTTTGTCGTGCCTCATGTTTAAAAATTTCTTCCAAAACCCCTCCCTCCACTTTCGGTCAAGTATAATGTACAATCCCAGCAAGTTCAACCCATTTTTTATTTTTATTCTATTTATTTTATCCCCAAAACTATTTTTGTCTTTTATTTTGGACCTAGGTGATTTACAAAGGAAGTACCTGATTTCTTTTGAGTTTTGATCCCAAACCAACTCCTCCGACTAGTCCTTAGCACCCCCAACCTAGATCCATCAAGATCCACTCTCCCACAATTCAAAATTTTCAAGTTTTGCTCACTGCAAGTTTGGACCAGATTTGTCATTTTTGGTGAAATTCAATATTTTTCTTCTCCAAAAATTCTGGGATAAATCAGGCAGCCCCCAGGTGCATTGAGAGGTCATCTGACCAAAGATCAGCTCTAGAAGAAATTTCCACATGCCAAAAACATTTCATCGAACACCTGGCATGCACTGTTGCTGTTCAAATTCAGAAAATTCAGAGTTTCAGTGTCTCTGTTTCACCATCAGTGTCGTTTTCTTCAGAGCACGGCGTCGATCTCACCAGTAACTGCAGTGGCACCTTGCTCCCTGTTCCCCCTCCTTATCCAGAGTGCCGCATGGTCATTTGGACGAGCACCATCGTCGGTGGTGACGTGTCTCGCCGATGCCGGCAAGTTCTGCGGTGGCAGAGCCACCCGTGGCGGCCAGCAGGGACCAGCACCACCTTTCGGCGCCGTCCAGCACCGCCCAAGCCACCCGAAGCCTCCACGTGGCTGTCCTCTTACCTGTGCATGCTGCGGCACCGTCGCCGTGGCCTGAGCAGCGCAGAGCATGCTCTCTGCTGCCGCCGAGTTCCGTGAGCCATTCCGTCGTAAACGTGGAGTACCACCCAAGGCAGGCCAAACTTAGCGCTTGAACGGAACCAGTCGACCATCGTGATGATGCCTAGCCCCCTAAATCACCTGACCGACCACTGCACCGCCGTAATCGTCACCGGAGTTATCCCGTTCGCTGCCACCGCCTCGGACCAGCTATAAAAGGAGCCCTCGAGCTTCTTCTCGACCCCGCACCACTCCTCCACCTCACCAGAGCCCTGCCTAGCCACTAGGAGGACCCCGAGGAGGTCTCCTTCCCCGACTCCGGCCGCCCCGATCCACCTCGGGCTCCGTCTTGATTCACTCAGGTGAGACCATCCCCGCCTCCCAAACCGTGTCAGCAACCCTCTAGTGCACCCAGTGCTCTAACCCGAGCCCCAATTCGACCTTTACAGCCCTCCCCGGCGAGATCCACCAACACCCGAACCACCGTCCACCAGAGTTGAGGCCGTCGTCGACGTGGTGCTCGCCGACGACCAACTCCACCACCCACAGGTGCGGAAGGACCCAAGGAGGCCGTAGGTACCCTCATCTTCTCCTAACTCGACGTGGATCGCCGCCGGCCACCACCGCAGCCTTCGGGCCCCGGTGACTCTATTTCAGCGTTTAAACCTGGCGGGTGGGACCCCCCCATCAGCTTTTTCTTTTTTTGAACCGTTTTCTGAAAACGCCTTCGGGCAAATACGCTTTCTAACTGAAACGTTTTTCTGTCTTTTTCTGTTCTACCCCCTGGAAACTTTCTGTTTCATTACAGATAAGTCTCTAGACTAAAACTTTAATAAGTTTTAAACAGAAAATGATTTTTGATTGATTCTTTTTCTGTCATCTTTATTTTTCTGTCTAGTTTTTTATCATATTTATGTGAAAAATATTTGGAACACTTTTTGTGCACACACGGTATTTACGTTAGTACGTATTTTCTTTATACCATAGATACCGGAGGAGGTGACGGAACCGCAAACTTCACCGAGCTAGACTCCGATTACTCCGAAGCAGGCAAGCATGTTTGAACCTTTGATATGATGAGTGTTTTGCATGTTTGCTTGAGTAGTTATTTCATGGCATGTTTATATGAATAGCAGTCAGTGTTATATTGCATGCAAAGCTAATACAAGTGAGCTTCGAAACTCGATGGGTTATTTGATGTGAGTTTACATGATCATGTGGTGACATGAAAAGTGGTAAGATGGTATTGTTGAAGCATGCCAGTATTATGCCAAACCAATCAACTCCAGTGTTGACGTGGATCAAGTCACGTTACCATCCATTTCCTTTTTGTGCTACCACATGTTTTCTGCAAAGAATATGGTTTAGTAAGTTGCAAACCTCTTTCCTCGTACACACAAAATAGAGGGGCCGTGATGACGGTTCCATGGCCCTGGATTAAAGTCAGTCATCCGGTCAGGGGGCATGGGTGTTTCCGGTTGGGACCGAGAGGGGGCACCCCTTAGAGCGCGTGATATAAATTTGATCCCATGCTACTCGAGGTTGTGGCCTCCCCGTCTCAAAGTTTTTCTTGAACGTTGCCTAGGGTGATTCCTGGCATCGGGATGTGGAATGGGTGTGTACTGGTTAGATGTGTTTCTTCTGAAATACCATAAACGGAACTAGTCCTTCGTGACTACTGAAATCCGTTGGCTGTGGTTAAATAGTACAACCTCTGTAGAGTCAAAATCATTCGAGTAACCGTATCTATGGTCAAAGACTGTGTTCAACTTGTCTTGGTCAGCTCATTGTCAGTTTCAGTGATAATCTCCGATGAATGAACATGAGTGTTAATATCCGGCGGAATGATTACTCCTGTGGATGGACTAACCCATTTATTATTATGTACTGAGTATTTTCTTGGAGTGATTTAACTTCATGAATTTATTGAATACGAATGTTAAAATATAAGCCCTTTCTGTGATGTCGCTACGACGTCCGACTGTGGCACTCTTATTATTTACTTTCGATATAAACCCTTTATGTGATGTCGCTCAGACGTCCGACTGTGGCACTCTTGCTATTTATTTTCGATATAAGCCCTTTATGTGATGTCGCTTAGACGTCTGACTGTGGCATCACTGTTATTTATTTTCATTATAAGCCCTTTCCGAGATGTCGCGTAGACGTCCGACTGTGGCACGCACTGTCATTTACATTTCAATATAAGCCCTTTATGCGGCATCGCTCAGACGCCCGACTGCGGCATGTTAATTTATTTTTACCTTTCGAGGTGTCGCTTCAGACACCCGATCGGTTTTCAGTTATTTTATTGGGATTTCGGGAGGACTACCGCCTGACTTCCTTTTTACTTAACATACCATGCAAATTTATTACTTGAGTGTGCATTGCTATCTGCTCATTGTGCATCATGTTTGCATTTGTTATATCTCATGTCCAAACTGTCTTGTGAGTACATTCAAAGTACTCACCTGGCTTGTTGATTTGGCCAGATGTTGACGAAGGCGATCTTATGGATGAAGAGTACGATAGCGAGTCCGACGCCTAGAGGAGTCCCAGTCAGTCCCGTGCGATCCTGGAATTGGTCATTTGTATCATATACGCTTCTGCTACCCGAATAAAATCATCGAGCCTCACTTCGACGTTCGATGAGCTGCAAGATTAGGAGTCATGTCACCCACTTCACTGTGACATATCCACCACCACTTTTATTACGAGTCAGTAGTATGCCACCACACCCTTGTGTCATATCCTCCCTTATGTATAATATTGGCGTGCTTGTAATAAATTGTTGAGCAACCTCAGCTCAACCCTGTATAATATTTGGTACTACTGGATTTCTGTATCAAGGATTTGTCTACCAGTAAGGAGGATTTTCCTATACTGGTCTATATAAAGGTCGGTTTCTTAATAAGTTTTTTTATTGGAAAACCGGTCGTGACAAACTTGGTACCAGAGCCAGGCTGACTGTAGGAAGCCACTAGGTGCGATCGCTAATCGGTTATTAGCGTAATGAGTGCTATTTTAGTATTTTGCAAATGTAGCAACTTTCTGTTAGTCATCATAAATTTATGATTTGACTATTCGGAATTTTTGTCTACTTTTGTAGATGGCTGGCAACGACTGTGAGTCACATATGTTCGCCAATGTACCTGAGGGGTTCGTCAAGCTTCTTGTCTCTATCGTCAAAATCGCGATCGGGCCATCGACTCATCCGGAGTTCACACTCTACCACACAAGATTAGCGACAGTCTGTCCATGCACCAGGCCGCAGTGCAATTCAAGGGAGGACTTGTTGAGTCACGCCGCTTCCGGTTTGTGGGAAGGGCCATGCCTACGGAGAGGCATGCTATGCAGATGGCTGCCCGTGAGGCAATAGCTCATCTTCGGGATGTTCTTCCTTCAATGAAGACTCGTCGCTACCGCTATCTCCCATGCCACGTGCCATACACATGTCACTATGCATTCGCTTGCCCTAGGGGAGAGAGAGATGAGGCTTTTGAGATGTTAGTTGAGTACCTCAAGGCCCTCGAGGCAGCTTTTGATAACCTCGTGGACGACCTTGTGGCCGCTTGTATGGACGTCGTGCATAATTGTTCCGCCAACAGGAGGGAGCTCCTCCACATAGCACCACCACTGACATATGTCTCGTCCTCAGCATCCTATGCACCTGCCACCCTCGCCACGGCTTGTCGCCTGCCTACTACTGAAGAATTTGACCGAGTCATCGCTCCTACTCCAGTCAGAGCTGCACCACCTACCGCACCCGCACCAGCTCCACAGCTCAGTGTTTCACATTTGGAGCCTATTAGTGAGGAGGAGTTTGAGTCTCCAGCATCACTGGGTCTTACCCTTGGCAGGCCGAGGGAAATCCTTACCATCTCCGACTGAGTGCGCCTTGCAACCATGCGATGTATCAGCTTGTATGATATGTTTATATGTATATAGGTTGTGAGAAGTAGTTTGTGTGCGCATCACGTAGGAACTGGGAGAAGTGCACTAGCCTAAATAACATGTCAGGAATGTGTACGCACATTCTGAGTGATGTATTGTATAATTACGGCTTGCGTGTAAGATATGTACTGAGCGGTCCTTCTCCATGTGCAATCAAGTATTTTCTTGAAAAATGTTGGAGTTCTTAATTTTTTTTGTCTTGCAAAATTATTTATTCTGCCACTCAGCTTTTCTCATAAGTTTTACAAAAAAAATGCCCCAGAGTGGAAAATGCCTCGTCCTTGAACTCGTTCCATGCCAAGTCCTCCGGAAGAAAATTATGGTACGCAGACAAGTAACAATTTCACACAGGGGCAGTCAAGTCAGCAAGGCAGTGAAGCAGCATTTTCTCAAGTATGCCGCCTTTATGAGCAAAGCCAGCAACAACATCAAGAAATGATGAACCATGTCATCAATATGGGAAATCACCGCGGACCGTATCAGCAGCAATCCAAATTGTTAGAACTACAAAAGACGCGTCCCCCAACATTCTCGCACACTGACAAACCTCTTGAGGCTGATGATTGGCTTCGAGACATTGAAAGGAAATTAATTATTACACAGTGTTCAGACCGTGAGAAGGTACTATATGCACCTCACTATCTCACTGGAGCAGCTGCATCATGGTGGGAGAATTTCCTACACATGCACCCCAATGAAAATGATATCACCTGGGAGGAATTTAAAGAAGGTTTTCACGGGGTGCACATTCCCGGAAGTATTATGAAGATCAAGAAGAGGGAGTTTGATGACCTCAAACAGAGAACCATGACAGTAACTGAGTACAATAGTCAGTTTACTCTATTGTCTCATTACGCCAACGAAGAGCATATGACTGAAAACAAAAAGATGGAAAAATTCCTGGATGGTCTGGCACCAACACTTAAATGCCAGTTGGTCGTACACACCTTCCCGGATTTCAAAACACTTGTGGTTGTGGACAAAGCTATTACATTGGAAAATGAGCGCCGCAGCTTGGAGGATTTTCGCAAGCGCAAAAGGGACCAGACTACTCTTGCTCGCAACCACCGGAGCAAGACTGATTTTCAGAAAGGTGGGGCACACAAACCCATGACTAATGTTTCATGCCCAAACAAAAATTTCCATGCGAGGGACAAGGAGTTTACATATCGCCCAGGTGTTACTTGCTACGCTTGTGGAGAAGAAGGACACTATGCCAAGCAGTGTCCAAAGCCAAGAAACTCGGCCCCCAAGCCGAACAACGGTGGCAATAATTCAACGCCCAAGCGAAACAACTTCAACCTCAATAACAATCACAAGAAGGGTCACTTGAATCATGTGACCAAGGAGGAAGCACAGAATGCCCCGGATATCGTACTCGGTACGTTCCCTGTCAACACAATACCTGCCACGGTTTTGTTTGATTCTGGAGCTTCTCACTCATTCATTTCAAAGAAATTTGCTTTGCAAAATGATTTTTCGATGCTTCCCTTGGAAAATCCATGATCATCAAGTCCCCTAGGATTAAGCAAGTTACTCAGAGTTACTGCCAAGGTGTGGTTATTGAGTTTGAAGGACTAAAGTTTCATGCAAACCTCATTGTATTGGAAAATAAGGGACTGAATGTTATCCTAGGAATGAACTGGTTAACCACCAACAAAGGATTTATTGACTGCTTCAATCAGACTGTAATTCTTACCCATCATCACGGGAAGACAATAAAGATTGCAGCTCAAGAGAGACAAATATCACGGCAACCAAGGTTGAACAAGGTGGACATATCAGAGTTAAGCAAAGTTCCAGTGGTGTGCGAGTTCCCCGACGTATTTCCCGAAGAGCTACCAGGCATGCCACCAAACCGGGAAATAGAGTTCATCATTGAGCTAGCACCTAGAACCACCCCCATTTACAAGAAGCCCTATAGAATGGCACCCTCCGAGTTGGTAGAGTTAAAGAAGCAAATAAAAGAGTTACTGGACAAAGGATTTATACGAGCCAGCTCCTCACCTTGGGGTTCACCAGTATTATTTGCCAAGAAAAAGGATGGGACACTAAGATTATGTATAGACTATCGAGCACTCAACATGGTCACCATCAAAAACAAATATCCAATGCCACGGATAAATGACTTATTTGACCAGCTCGCACAAGCCAAGGTGTTCTCGAAAATTGATTTGAGGTCGGGGTATCATCAATTAAAAGTACGGACAGAAGATATTCCCAAGACAGCATTTACCTCCAGATACGGACTATATGAGTTTACAGTAATGCCATTTGGACTGACAAACGCCCCCGCATATTTTGTCCACCTCATGAACAAAGTATTTATGAAATTTATGGACAAATTTGTTGTGGTATTCATTGATGATATTCTGGTATACTCCAAGACACCAGAAGAGCATGCTGAACATCTCAGGATTGTACTGGGAGAATTAAGGAAACATCAATTATACGCCAAGTTCAGCAAATGTGAATTTTGGTTAAGATAGGTTGGTTTTGTAGGCCATGTACTAATCCAAGAAGGCGTTGCCGTATACCCGGAAAAGGTCAAGGCCGTACTTGGCTGGAAACCACCAGCCAGCGTAATGGATGTACGAAGTTTCTTGGGAATGGCAGGATATTACCGAAGGTTTATTGAAGGGTTCTCCACCATAGCAAAACCAATGACACAGTTGCTCAAGAACGATAAGAAGTTTGTATGGACTGATGCCTGCGAGAAAAGTTTCCAAGAACTCAAAAGGAAATTAACAACAACACCAGTATTGGTTGTACCAGACATACACAAAAGTTTTGAAGTATATTGTGACGCATCCCGGAAGGGCCTCGGATGCGTATTAATGCAAGAAGGCAAAGTAGTCGCATACGCTTCCAGGCAATTACGAAAGCATGAAGATAATTATCCCACTCATGACTTGGAATTGGAAGCAGTCATTCATGCACTCAAAGAGTGGAGACACTTTTTGCTTGGGAATCATTGCGAAATATATACGGACCATAAAAGCCTCAAATATATTTTCACACAACCAGAACTCAATTTGCGACAACAACGCTGGTTGGAATTAATGAAAGATTATGATGTTGGCATTCACTACCATCTAGGAAAAGCAAATGTAGTGGCGGATGCTCTTAGTCGGAACCCCAGCTCGGGCAACGACAGTCTACCAAACTTGAGACCCAAATTTCAGCAGGAATTTGCTAAACTCAACTTGGTAATGGTCACTGAAGGCAATGTGTCAAATTTGGAAATACAGCCTACCCTGATAGAACAGATTAAGGAGGCTCAGCATGGACACCCCAGCATCGAAGGCATAAAAAGAAAAGTGAGGTTGGGCAAGGCCTCAGAATTCGTCATAGACAATAAGGGAATATTGTGGTACGGAGATAGGCTTTGCGTACCAAATATAGAAGACCTTAAACATCAAATTCTAGCTGAAGGCCACACTGCTCCATATTCAATCCACCCTGGGGGAACCAAAATGTACAAGGATCTTCAGGAAACGTTTTGGTGGCACGGTATGAAAAGGGACATAGCCACATTCATTGCATGTTGTGATTCATGTCAGCGCATTAAGGCCGAGCACCAAAAACTAGCAGGACTATTACAGCCAAACAAGATACCCGAGTGGAAATGGGACGAGATTGGAATGGATTTTATTGTCGGACTACCTCGGTCACGATACGGAAATGATGCCATATGGGTCATCACAGATAGATTGACTAAGGTGGCACATTTCATCCCAGTAAAGACAACCCACACCACTCAGAAGCTTGCCAGGCTTTATCTCTCCCGAATCGTCTGTCTGCATGGAGTTCCAAAGACTATAATATCTGACAGAGGCACCCAATTCGTCTCTAGATTTTGGGATCAATTACAACAAGCTCTGGGAACTCAACTAGCATTCAGTACAGCATACCACCCCCAAACTGATGGACAAACTGAACGTGTGAACCAAATTCTAGATGACATGCTGAGAGCATGTGTCCTCACCTATGGAACCAGTTGGGAAGAAAGTTTGCCATATGTCGAGTTCGCATACAACAACAGTTACCAAGCCATCCTACAAATGGCACCTTTTGAAGCCTTGTACGGGCGGAGATGTCGTACCCCACTAAATTGGTCAGAGACCGGAGACAGTCGTATCTTCGGCCCAGACATGCTCAAGGAAGCTAAGGAGAAAGTTAAGCTAATCAGGGACCAACTCAAGACAGCTCAAAGCCGACAGAAGAGTTATTATGATCGAAAACGTCGGGGAGTCAGTTTTGAACCCGGTGAGTATGTGTACCTATGAGTATCGCCTATGAGGGGCCTGCAACGATGCAAAGTTAAATGAAAGCTAGCACCAAGATTCATTGGACCCTTCTGTGTAGTTGCACAAAGAGGCACAGTAGCCTACCAGCTAGACCTACCCGAAGAACTGTCAGACGTCCACGACGTGTTCCACGTCTCACAGTTGAGGAAATGTGTAAGCAACCTAGAGAAGCATGTATCTCATGAAGACATTGACGTGCAACCAGACCTCACCTACAGGGAACATCCAATAAAAATATTGGAGGAGTCTGAAAGGAGGACCCGTCAGAAAACAATTAAGTTTTTCAAAGTTCAGTGGAGCAATCACACCGAGGATGAAGCAACATGGGAAAGAGAGGATTTCCTTCGGACAGAACACCCACACCTATTTGAGGATCAACTGAAATCTCGAGGATGAGATTTTTCCTAAGGGGGTAGGTGTTGTGACACTCCAAAAATTTTGATTTGGTTTTTAAATTTTTTTTATTTTGATTTGAAGGAGGCTATTTAAAATCATTCTAAAAAGGGTTCTCCTTCTCAAAATTTTCTCTTATGACAAATTTTTTATTTTGGGTCATCCTCAACCTTGATGGTTGGTTTTGAAGGCTTTTCATTGATGTTGACTCATCACAATTAATTTTGGAAGTTTTTCAATTAAAAACAAAACCTATGGGTTTTTGCTTTATTCTTTTTATTCAAACCACTCTCTTTTGCCATGCCTCATGTTTAAAAATTTCTTCCAAAACCCCTCCCTCCACTTTGGGTCAAGTATAATGTCCAATCCCAGCAAGTTCAACCCATTTTTTATTTTTATTCTATTTATTTTATCCCCAAAACTATTTCTGTCTTTTATTTTGGACCTAGGTGATTTACAAAGGAAGTACCTGATTTCTTTTGAGTTTTGATCCCAAACCAACTCCTCTGACTAGTCCTTAGCACCCCCAACCTAGATCCATCAAGATCCACTCTCCCACAATTCAAAATTTTCAAGTTTTGCTCACTGCAAGTTTGGACCAGATTTGTCATTTTTGGTGAAATTCAATATTTTTCTTCTCCAAAAATTTTGGGATAAATCAGGCAGCCCCCAGGTGCATTGAGAGGTCACCTCACCAAAGATCAGCTCCAGAAGAAATTCCCACCTGCCAAAAACATTTCATCGAACACCTAGCATGCACTGTTGCTGTTCAAATTAAGAAAATTCAGAGTTTCAGTGTCTCTGTTTCGCCGTCAGTGTCATTTTCTTCAGAGCACGGTGTCGATCTTGCCAGTAACTGCAGTGGCGCCTTGCTCCCTGTCCCCCCTCCTTATCCAGAGCGCCGCATGGTCATTTGGAAGAGCACCATCGTCGGTGGTGACGTGTCTCGCCGACGCCGACAACTTCTGTGGTGGCAGAGCCACCCGTGGCGGCCAACAGGGACCAGCACCACCTTTCGGCGCGGTCCAACACCGCCCAAGCCACCCGAAGCCTCCGCGTGGCTGTCGTCTTACCTGTGCATGCTGCGGCATCGTCGCCGTGGCCTGAGCAACGCAGAGCGTGCTCTCTGCCGCCGCCGAGCTCCGTGAGCCGTTCCGTCGTAAACGTGGAGTACCACCCAAGGCAGGCCAAACTTAGCACTTGAACGGAACCAGTCGACCATCGTGATGATGCCTAGCCCCCTAAATCACCTGACCGACCACTGCACCACCGTAATCGTCACCGGAGTTATCCCGTTTGCGGCCACCGCCTCGGACCAGCTATAAAAGGAGCCCTCGAGCTCGTTCTCGACCCCGCACCACTCCTCCACCTCACCAGATCCCCGCCTAGCCACTAGGAGGACCCCGAGGAGGTCTCCTTCCCCGACTCCGGCCGTCCCGATCCGCCTCAGGCTCCGGCTTGATTCACTCAGGTGAGACCATCCCCGCCTCCCAAACCGCGTCAGCAACCCTCTAGTGCACCTAGTGCTCTAACCCGAGCCCCAATTCGACCTTTGCAGCCCTCCCCGGTGAGATCCACCAACACCCGAACCACCGCCCGCCGGAGTTGAGGCTGTCGTCGACCTGGTGCTCGCCGACGACCAACTCCACCACCCACAGGTGCGGAAGGACCCAAGGAGCCCGTAGGTACCCTCCTCTTCTCCTAACTCGTCATGGATCGCCGCCGGCGACCACCGCAGCCTTCAGGCACCGGTGACTCTGTTTCAACGTTTAAACCTGACGGGTGGGACCCCCCCATCAACTTTTTCTTTTTTGAACCATTTTCTGAAAACGCCTTCGGGCAAATACGCTTTCTAACTGAAACCTTTTTCTGTCTTTTTCTGTTCTACACCCTGGAAACTTTCTGTTTCATTACAAATAAGTCCCTGGACTAAAACTTTAATAACTTTTAAATAGAAAATGATTTTTGATTATTCTTTTTCTATCATCTTTATTTTTCTGTCTAGTTTTTTATCATATTTATTTGAAAAATATTTGGAACACTTTTTGTGCACACACGGTATTTGCGTTAGTACGTATTTTCTTTATACCGTAGATACCGGAGGAGGTGACGGAACCGCAAACTTCACCGAGCTAGACTCCGACTACTCTGAACCAGGCAAGCATGTTTGAACCTTTGATATGATGAGTGTTTTGCATGTTTGCTTGAGTAGTTATTTCATGGCATGTTTATATGAATAGCAGTAAGTGTTATATTGCATGCAAAGCTAATACAAGTGAGCTACGAAACTCGATGGGTTATTTGATGTGAGTTTACATGATCATGTGGTGACATGAAAAGTGGTAAGATGGTATTGTTGAAGCATGCCAGTCTTATGACAAACCAATCAACTCCAGTGTTGACGTGGATCAAGTCACGTTACCATCCATTTCCTTTTTGTGCTACCACATGTTTTCTGCAAAGAATATGGTTTAGTAAGTTGCAAACCTCTTTCCTCGTACACACCAAATAGAGGGGCCGTGATGAGGGTTCCATGGCCCTGGATTAAAGCCAGTCATCCGATCAGGGGGCATGGGTGTTTCCGGTTGGGACCGAGAGGGGGGCACCCCTTAGAGTGTGCAATATAAATTTGATCCCATGCTACTCGAGGTTGTGGCCTCCCCGTCTCAATGTTTTTCTTGAACATTGCCCAGGGTGATTCCTGGCATCGGGATGTGGAATGGGTGTGTACTGGTTAGATGTGTTTCTTCTGAAGTACCATAAACGGAACTATTCCTTCGTGACTACTGAAATCCGTTGGCTGTGGTTAAATAGTACAAACTCTGCAGAGTCAAAATCATTCAAGTAACCGTATCTATGATCAAAGACTATGTTCAACTTGTCTTGGCCAGCCTCAGTGTCAGTTTCAGTGATAATCTCCGATCAATGAACATGAGTGTGAATATCCGGCCGAATGATTACTCCTGTGGATGGACTAACCCGTTTATTATTATGTACTGAGTATTTTCTTGGAGTGATTTAACTTTATGAATTTATTGAATACGAATGTTAAACTATAAGCCCTTTCTGTGATGTCGCTCAGACGTCCGACTGTGGCACTCTTGTTATTTACTTCCGATATAAGCCCTTTATGTGATGTCGCTCAGACGTCCGACTATGGCACTCTTGCTATTTATTTTCAATATAAGCCCTTTATGTGATGTCGCTCAGACGTCCGACTGTGGCATCACTATTATTTATTTTCATTATTAGCCTTTCCGAGATGTCGCGTAGACGTCCGACTGTGGCACGCACTGTCATTTACATTTCAATATAAGCCCTTTATGCGGCATCGCTCAGACGCCCGACTGCGGCATGTTAATTTATTTTTACCTTTCGAGGCGTCGCTTCAGACACCCGATCGGTTTTCAATTATTTTATTGGGATTTCGGGAGGACTACCGACTGACTTCCTTTTTACTTAACATACCATGCAAATTTATTACTTGAGTGTGCATTGCTATCTGCTCATTGTGCATCATGTTTGCATTTGTTATATCTCATGTCCAAACTATCTTGCGAGTACATTCAAAGTACTCACCTGGCTTGTTGATTTGGCCAGATGTTGATGAATCTTATGGATGAAGAGTACGATAGCGAGTCCGACGCCTAGAGGAGTCCCAGTCAGTCCCGTGCGATCCTGGAATTGGTCACTTGTATCATATACGCTTCCGCTACCCGAATAAAGTCATCGAGCCTCACTTCGATGCTCGATGAGCTGCAAGATTAGGAGTCATGTCACCCACTTCACTATGACATATCCACCACCACTTTTATTACGAGTCAGTAGTATGCCACCACACCCTTGTGTCATATCCTCCCTTATGTATAATATTGGCGTGCTTGTAATAAATTGTTGAGCAACCTCAGCTCAACCATGTATAATATTTGGTACTACTGGATTTCTGTATCAAGGATTTGTCTACCAGTAAGGAGGATTTTCCTATACTGGTCTATATAAAGGTCGGTTTCTCAATAAGTTTTTTTATTGGAAAACCGGTCGTGACAGATGTTTTCGTGCAAGTATTTGGGCATGCCGCTCACGATCAGGAAGGCCACAACATCTCAACTACAGGATTTGGTGGACCGCGTTGCGGATTGCCTTCCACTTTGGAAGGCGGTCATGCTGACGAAGAGTGGACAATTGCTGCTTGTCCAATCTGTTATGTGTGCTATCCCGGTTCATACAATGATGGCACTTGATCTTCCTGCGAGAACATTAGCGGCACTGGTCAAGATCTGCAGAGGTTTCCTATGGTGCGGTAAGGAGGCCGGTGGTGGAAGTTGCTCTGTCGCGTGGGATGTAGTCTGCACGCCCAAATGGGCTGGCAGGCTAGGGCTACCCAACCTACACTAGCTGAACAAGGCACTTCAGGCGCGATGGGCATGGCTTCAGAGAACTGACAAGGAAAGGCCATGGGCTGACTTCTCGATCGTTGTTCCTGCGGAGTCACGGGCCCGGGTGGATGCAGCTGCGCGGACGAGGATTGGGGATGGGAAATCCACCCTATTCTGGGAAGATAGATGGATCTAGAGCTCGCGGGTCAGAGATATAGCTCCGGAAATATACTGTCCAGTTCCAAAACGAGACAGGCAGACTAAGCTGGTGGCCGATGTGATGGGAGACAGCAGCAGGGCATTGGACATTGGCACTGACCTCACTCCGGAGGCAATGGATCAGTACCTTAACTTATGGCCAAGAGTATCGGCCATTAGGCTTGACGATGAAAATCCAGATTCGATGTGTTGGGTGTGGGAGAACAATGGATGCTTCTCAACTCGCTCGGCCTATGCAGCAAGATTCATGGGACGGCAAGTTTCTCCAACAGCGTGCTTTACATGGCAATCCAAGGCTCCATTGAGATGTCGCTTCTTTAATTGGCTGGCACTGAAGAACAGATGCTGGACATCGGATAGGCTTGCTCGGCGCGGTTTATCTCACCAGACAGCTTGCCCCATGTGCGATCAACAACAGGAGACAATGCACCACCTGATGCTGGAGTGTAGCTTTGCGAAGCAGATTTGGCTTGCTGTGAGCAGATTGACCAACACAATGGAGTTCCAGCCCAGACACAGGATGAACCTCTTGAACAATGGTGCATACGTCAGGATGGCGCCTCAACCAACCGCAAGGCTCACAGAGCTAAATGTCTTCTGGTAATGTGGATAATCTAGAAGCAATGGAATGACATGGTCTTCAATGGAGTGACGCCAGCAATTCAACGACCCGTGCAATGAATTCAGGAGGAAGGTCGGCTTTGGGCAAAGGCGGGGCTTTTCAAGGATGATAGTCTAGGGTTTGAGGTGGATCATGTAGCGTGCGACGGTAGCGAGTAATCATTCTATGAGATCAAAGGGTAGGCGGATAAAATCCGCATGTAAATAGGCTTGTAAGGTGGACATGGATTTCGTACCCTTTCTTTTATAATGAATGATACGCACTCGCTCGTGCGTATTCGAGAAAAAATTTCATGGCGGACGAACTCAGGTCATGTGAGCAAGGTAGTCAGAGTCGGATTCGGAGTCGGATTGGTTTTCCTCAGACAGAATCGAGTCGTAAGATCGAGTCGTGGAATCGAGGATTCTACTAGATTTACTCAAATAAGATATTTTGTATGCACACAAAAAAATTATATGGGTTCTATAGAGTTTTGACACTAAATAAGGAGCAAAGAACGTACCCATCAATGCTAATTGTATTCCACTTCTTTTTATGGCTAACCTACCATCTAGCTCGCTTGTATGGAACATATATGATTGGGAAATATATAGAGCATTTAAACCTTCAATGTGCGAAATTTACTTAGGTTCTTTTTAGAGTGCGTGAATAGTAGACCACTTGTCTATCTGGCCTGCAGTGCTAAACCTTGAAGGGTCTTGCTCTCCTTCTCCAATCAATCTTGGAGCAACCTCCTTTTCATGCCAATTCCATCTATCGATAAGCCTGATCCTCAATTTCGATCTAGCGTTTCTGAGAGCTAGATCAAAGGTGTCAGCGGCTGAGCATTTGGGCTTGGGTGGGGAATAAAGGTCCATGAGGTATATGAAAAGGGCTTTGGATGATGGCATACTATTTTGCTACAACTAAACAAACGGCTTAGATAAATTAGTAGAATCGGACATAGTCCACAGCATAGTCGGGATTGTGAAATTTTGTACAGGATTCTATGATTTGGATCACGACTCAACATGGATTCTACCTGACATGGATTCATAGTGGGATTTGGCTCGACATGCTTTCGTAGGGTCGTGAAGTCGTAGGATTCGAAGTCGGGTCGGGATTCTGACTACCTTGCATGTGAGGGAAAAACGCTCAGGGAGGCAATCAAACAGAGTCTAGGCTAGTTTCAGGTGTCGCTCCGGCCAGGCAAATATCGCTCAGGTTAGCAACCAAACAGCCCCCAATCTCTATTTTGGTCAATACGGGACTTACTTTTTTACTATGTAATAACAGATGCCTAGAACTTATTAGGGTAAAGGACACGCTCTTCAAAGGGGTGTAGAGAGTGTTTTTTATTAGAGAAAATGACAAGCCCTTTTAAAATTATTGCTTGAACTCCATGATGCTAAAGTACACACCTTTTGTACAATAAACGAAGACAATAATGCATATAACCGGAATCCATAATGAAATATGTTGTAGCTGATCGATGGAGAAGCTCACACGATGAACACACACACACACAAGAGAGAGAGAGAGAGAGAGTATTTTGCGCTGCGTGCAACTCTCATTTATTTAACAACTCAACTGTCTAACAAAATGATCCTAAGTTTGTGCCATGATCAAGCTATTCGAACGCGCCATCCCACGTCCCTTACCACACACAAAGCATCATACTAACTACCTAGCTACTGCTCCAATCCAGCCGTGAACAGGTTCACGTTTGCATGGACCGGTTTATTTGCTGAAAATAAACCTAAACAACTAGTGCAACAGGATTACAAATATTCCAACAAAATATTCTTTAATTCATATATAGGTATTGAACAACAAGAACATTTACACAATAAAATAAAATTACTTTTCCCATCCAGCCAAACGAATAGAAAACTCAACTTCTATTCACATGGGCCTCAGCTGGCCCGTGTATTTCACACACTATGCTTAAATGATAAACAATATAATAAATAAATGATAAAAATCAGTCAACTAAACAATTTTTTGGCTTCATTGTACTGCATATGTCCGCCATTTTTCATGTGGATTATTTAGCAGGTAGGCATGTTGGGAGGCGGAGGCATCATTTTAGCTTCAGGAGCCTTGCCATCCTTCACGATGAAGACGGTGCTCATTCCCCACACCACATGGCGATCAAAATGGCAATGCATGAACCAGACACCTAAAAAAGAGCAGACACAAAACATTAGAGACTGGCACTTGATTAATTCGCTCCAACGAATTTCGCAGGCATAGCCCAAAAGCTGAATATAAAGTTAAACTCACCTGGATTCGCCGCGCGGAATCGGATAGCTGCCCAGCCAGCTTTGGGCATGGAGACCGTGCTCTGGTGCGGCGGGTCGACCAAGTTATAGGTGGCCGGGTCCTTCTGCTCATCAAAATTCCCGAACCCTCTCCCTACCACGTAGAACGTGATGCCGTGCAGGTGCATGGGGTGGTTCTCGGCGCCGAGGATGGAGGTGCCCTGGAACACCACCTCCACGACGGCGCCGTACTCCACCACCTTCTCCTTGGTGCCGCGCTTGGTGGCCCAGCGCTCGACGGGGTCGTTGTCGACGTCCGTGAAGTTGAAGAAGAAGGGCGGCTTGTTGGGGAAGTCTGCGTCAAACACGCCGCGGACAGAGCGGTAGTAGGCGCCGAGGATGTCGACGGACGGGTTCGCGAAGCTGACGTTGTTGAGGCTCGCGGCTTGGCGGTTGCCGTCAGGGCCCCCGCACGTCTCGTGGGACGCGCAGGGGAGCACGTTGACGGCGATGGTGACGAGCATGCGCTCGTCGACCTGCCTTGGCACGTCCACTGGGTGGTCCTTGCTGCCCAGGGACCGGAGCTGCGCCGTGTACGCCGTCGCCGAGTCGATGTCTTTGACGCCCGGAAGGTTGGCAGGGAACTCCGGCGGGCCACGCGCCGGTGTGTCGTCCATGTATTCCACGATGGCGGTGGCGGTGCTGTTGTTGACCACAATGTCGGGGTGTGTTGCGAACGTCCTCGCGGCCATGAAGTACCGACCGCCATCGGCGCGGTTGGCCTCGAGAAGCGCGTCCATGCTTTGACCTGGGGCGATCATGATGTGCTTGACGGTGAACGGCTTAGTGTAGTGGCCGTCGGTGACGACCACGGTGAGGTTGTGCCCGGGGACGCCGAAGAAAAGGTCGTTGGAGAGCCCCGCGTTGATGATCCGGAGCAGGTACGTTTTGCCGTGCTGCACCGGTATCTTGTAGGTGCCGGCCTTGGAGCACGGGAACAGGTCACCCGGCTGGCCGTTGATGGTGTTCGCGTCCGAGATATTGATCTCGCCGCCGGTCCGCTCCGCCTCCTCGAGCAGATGGTTCACGTCGGCCTTCCACCACTCACCTGCATGCATGAGATCGAACATATCAAGTTAACGACAACATAGCTTATTATAAGCATGGATGGAAGTAATGGAGTAGTATATACCGAGTATGACGGGTATCTCCTTGTGTGGCTTCTTGAAGGGGAAGGTGGTTCCGAGCTTGGGGTGGATAACAATGGCGCCATGGATTGTGGTGCGGTCGAAGTCGCTGTGCGCGTGCCACCAGAGCGTGCCCTCTTCCTCGGACAAGATGACCCGATAGGTGAAGTTGCCGCCGGGGCGGATGGGACACTGGGTAATGTACTCCGGCCCGTCGGACCACGGGTTGCGTGGCTGGTCCACACCATGCCTGTGTACACGTACATATATATATTGCGTCAGAAATTAAGTTTAGCGGATGGTTATTTCCAGTAAACGGCCGACCGCCAGACTAACTAACTTTTTTTTCAGGGAAACCAGTTTTTTTTTTTTGCGATAGAAAGAGAGTTTTATTCCATATGCATAGGGTTACAATCAAGAGGCACCAAATCCTCAATACAAGGAGGGCATCTCCCTAGCCATACAGCAGTGATGAACTCCGTACGACTATACAAAGCCAACTGATGTGCTACCCTATTTTGCTCATGCTTGATTTTTGAAGGAACAAACTCCCAAGTCTCCATATGATGCTTGATCTCCGTCACCAAGTGTCCATAAGCTGACCTGGTTAAACTCTTCCCGGTCAATGCTGCCAACGCCGATGCTGAGTCTGACTGCACAACAATTGGCATGGAACAATGCTGCACGGCCAGTGCCATGCCTTGCATGATCGCATGCAGTTCCGCTTCCAACGCGTCGTTGCAATTGAATATACACCTGTATGCTACAAAGATAACACTCCCATCTTGACGCCGTAGGATCATACCCGCCGCAGCAGACCCGTCCTCCTGCATAAAAGCACCGTCCACCGAGAGGGCAGCAAATTCAGCCGGCGGCCGCGGCCAAGCCAAAGGGGCGCTCGGCCTGGGAACTCCGTATGGAGCCTCCTGTACCCTCGGCATCTTCCCTTTAATAATTTCTTCCGTTGAAAGTCTGCCGCATAGGTTGAGTGAGTTCATGTAACTCTGGAGGTAGTCTGAAGTCGCCGACAACGGGGGAGCCTCCTTGCCATGAGTGAGATCTGAGCACAAAGACCAAATTCGCCATATCAGCATGATCGTGCAATCCCTCATTTGATCATCGCAGTTCGCAAGAACATTTAACAGCCAGTCTTGTCATGTATCATGTAAAACATCATTGCTAGGAAGACGTCATACCAGCCTCATGTGTGTCCAAATTCTGCTTGCATGATCATATGATACAAGAGCATGAAAGCTCGTCTCCTTCTCTCTCCCACATAACGGACATCCATCCCTAACTGAGATGTGTCTATATTTCTTGCACTCATTTGTAGCAAGGGCACCCGAAACAACCTTCCAAGCCATAATCTTCATTTTCAATGGAACTTGGGAACTCCAAATACGCTGCCAGATAGGCCTCCGTCCGGAGGGGTTACCACTGGAGGAACTTAAGTGTACCGAATGTTGAACTTCCGTTGCGAGATGGTAAGCACTTCGGACACTAAAGTGTCCACTCTTTTCAGGAAACCACGTAATGAAATCCTGCGCATACCTAGGAGAAGTACGAATCTTCAGAATCTCCCGCACATCCAAGTCTCAAAAGTGTTCCCTGAGCCGCTGCACATTCCATGCACCATGCTCATCCAAGAAGTCAGCCACCCACTTGTATCGACAATTCCCCTTGGGAGTTACTGGCCGAAAATTATGTCCTCTAGGGATCCAAGCATCTCTCCATGTTTTAATGAGAGTACCATTACCTACTCGCCATATAATGCCTTTCTTCAAAAGATCAAGTCCGTGAAGAATACCTTTCCACACCGCCGAAGAACTAGCTGAGAATACCGTGTCCAATAAATTCCCCCTTGGGTAGTATTTAGCCTTCAACAAACGAGCACACAAGCTGTCCGGACTATCCAGGAGATGCCACGCCTACTTGGCCAACAAACCTTGATTAAAGGCCCTCATATCACGAAATCCCATACCTCCCATAGCCTTCGGAAGCATCATCTTCTCCCAACTAAGCCATGCCATCTTCCTCTTCCCGTTCTCCACCCCCCACCAATACTGCCTCATCATCTTTGTAAGATCATCACACACTGAGGCAGGAAGTCGGAACACACTCATAACATATGTTGGAATTGATTGTACCACAACCTTGATGAGGATCTCCTTGTTCCCAACAGAAACATATTGTTCACTCCAATCAATTAGCCTTTTCCTTAGCCTGTCCTGAAGGGTCTCAAACTGACCCTTATGCACTCTACCTTCAGGTACCGGCAAACCGAGGTATTTTGGTTCAGACACTTGTTGCTGCACCTCCAAGATATTATTGATTTCCTCCACCACTGATGCATTACAGTTTCCAGAGAAAAGGATGGAACACTTCTCGGGATTAATAAGTTGACCTATCGCCGAGGAATAAGTGTTCAACAAACCTTTAACAATGTTCGCTTGCTGGCCAGAAGCTTCAAAAAACAACAAGGTATCATCCGCAAATAAAAGGTGAGATATCACCGGTGCACCACGGCAAATGGTCACTCCTCTCAAGCTTCCTTCATTCACTGATTTTGACAGGAGAGCAGAAAGAGCATCAGCAACAAATAGAAATAAGAAAGGAGACAATGGGTCACCTTGTCGAAGTCCTCTCGAAGGTGTAAAAACCTCCAATAACTTCCCATTAAATTTGACAGAATATCGTGCTATCGTGCTGATCTCACACATGTCATAATCCAAGAAATCCATTGATTTGAGAACCCCCATTTGTTTAACGCCTTCTCCAGGAAGTCCCAATCAACACGATCATAGGCCTTGGACAAATCAAGCTTGTACGCACACGCAGCAATACTGTTTCCTTTTAGATTTTGTATGTGATGAATGCACTCAAAGGCAATAATAGAATTATCCGAGATAAGCCGGCCCGGGATAAAAGCACTTTGGTTCTCCGATATCAACTCTGAGAGCAGCGGCCTAAGCCGATTAACCATGCATTTAGACACAATTTTATAAATAACATTGCAAAGACTGATTGGCCTAAAGTCCTTGAGCTCTTTGGGGTGAGAAACTTTCAGAATAAGGACGATTGCCGTGTCATTAACACCTTCAGGCAAAATACCAGAGACAAAAAAGTCTAACACCGCTGCAATAATTTGAGGTTTTAACTCTGACCAGTTACGCTGGAAAAACCTTGCTGGAAATCCATCCGTTCCGGGCGCCTTCAACGGACCTATTTGAAAAAGAGCATTCGACACCTCCTCCTCAGAAAAAGGGACGCACAACCTGTTGTTCATAGCTTCAGACACTTTCGGCAGAACTCCTTCAAGCACACTGTCCGGAGTTAAGGTTGGATCCTTGGTGTAAACTTCCTTGAAATAAGATGTCGCCATTCGTTCCATGTCAGAAGGGGATGATCACCAAGTACCATCCGACCATCGCAGCTTCTCAATATAGTTCCTTCGTGCACGCCAAACGGCCCTCCGATGCAAGTAAGCAGTATTGCGTTCACCCTCCTTCAGCCACGTAATTCGTGACCGTTGAAGCCACATCATCTCTTCACGATACAATAGTTCATCCAGCTGAAACATTTTCTGGCGGATCTCAGCACGGTCGGCATCCCTAAGCTGTAGATCAGCCAACTCCTCTCGTCGTTTCTCAATTTCATGTGTCACATGGCCAAAGTGCTCCTTACTCCATGCCCGGAGCCCCTTCATCATGTCATGCAGGGCCTCACGGACCGCCGCGAGGTCACCAACAGGATTGCTCCTCGCCAGTTCCTTGCCACAACTTCGGCTAGCGCGGGATGCCGTTCCCACATAATCTCATACCGGGGCGACGCCCGACCCCTCTTTGGTTCCACCATTGTGAGTTGCACCAAAAGCGGACTATGATCAGAACATGAGGATGCCAGATGAAGCACCTGCGCAGCCGGGAAGAGCTCCCTCCAATTCTCATCCGCGCATGCTCTGTCGAGGCGGACCCGAACGGACCGGTCACCTGGCTGACCATTGTCATATGTAAAAGGAAATCACGAGAAGCCCAAGTCCCATAGCTCACAGGCCATCAAACAATCACGAAATAACATCATTTGATTCTCAGAACGTTGGTTCCTTGACATGTGCTCATGCTGCCACATAGCCTCGTTAAAGTCGCCACAAACCAACCACGGATCAGAAGAGCTCGCACGCAACTAGGAAAGTGCACTCCACATGCGGTGTCGGTTCTCCACCCGAGGTTCGCCATATACAAAGGTCGTCCTCCAAATCTTTTCACTCGCCCTGTCCTCCACTCGCACATCAATGTACCGTGCACATGAATCCAACACAGTCACGTTAAGCTTCTCATCCCAATAGAGTGCGAGTCCTCCACTAAGACCATCACTCGAAACACCTGCAAAACCCTTCATATGTAACCTCCATCTTAATCTCTCCATCTTTGTAGAGGCCTGCCTTGTCTCAGACAAAAACACAAGCCCTGGGGAATTGGCTTTTGAGAGGGCCAAAACCTCACGAACTGTCCGGCGGTTCCCCACCCCCAGCAGTTCCACACGAGGATATTCATTGCTCCCGGCGGTCCTCCTCGAAGGAGGCCGCCGATCTATCATCCGACCCATTGCTCAAGTCAACACGGGCTCTCTTGCTGTTGTTGGTGCTGGAAGGAGAGGAGTTCTCCATCTCATCCTCCCCCTTCCCTTCGGTAAGAGCCAAAACACCTCGAGAACTGTTGTTTGCCACATTATTAGACCCTGATTGGTCACCATCCAATGCGAGTCTTTTCCTAGCAGCAGGATCAACTTGCATGTTTGTGCATGCCTCCTTAGACAGGCTTGTTGCCGCATCCAGGGTCTCCGGATCAAACACCTTCACCCCTGGCGATATGTTCTGCGAGGGTTGAGGAGCGGACTGCTTCTGGTTCCCCCCTCGGCTAAAGCTATCATGGGAAGGAGGCTTATTTAGGCCGTCCGCATAGAGCCAAGCGCCATACTTCTTATCCTTCTCCTCATGCACACCGGATCCGCACTCCTTGCAGTCGTGTCCAATCAGCCCACATACACTGCAAAAGCGTGCCAATTTTTCATATCTCACCAAATAAATCTGGTGTTCTTTCCCCCTCATAACACTGACAAACTTGGTAAGGGGTCGGCGGACATCATGCCGAACCCTAACCCTAATGTAATCACCACGAGTATTACCATTGAGCCTCATCTCTACAATCTCTCCTGAATTCCGAAGCAGATTTTCCACAATGTTTTTCTTACAGAACGCCTCCAGGATCTTATGAATTTGGAGCCAGATCGGCATGAACACCATCGGCACCTCTTCTGCTTTTGTGAAGCCATCATATGGAACCATCAGCACAAGTAGATTCCTGAAGAGCCATGGCCCTTGATCCATCATCCGTTCCCAGTCTCCCAAGCATGACGCCTGCAGGACAAAGAGCTTCGGACCTACCAGGCGGAACCTCACCGGCTGCGCAGGATTCCATGCTGCACGCATATTTTTGTAGAAAGCCGACTGGCTGAAGGTCTTGTCCGTGCAAACCCTAGCCAGCGCAAGCCATCTCACACTTTCATTGATCTCTGGATCGGCTTCATCTATCACCAGATCATCAAATTCTTCGTCTTCCAAATTGAGTTGTTCCAGCACATCACCAAGATCCAACGCCCCGGATGAGCCGCCGCCAACACTGGTTCCTGAGAGGGCGACCGCAGGTGGATCCATCGCTACCGAGAGGAAGCAGGACCTGAGGGCGTCGTTCGTAGGCCTCCTACAGGGAGGAGGGAGATCGATAGTAGCGGGTACTCACGGGCGACGGAATCGCCAGAGAGGATAAAAAACCCTAGCCTTACGCTAGGGGAAACCTAGGGAAACCAGACTAACTAACTTACCAGTGGATGGTGATGTTTTTATCGCCTTGGTTGTAGACATTGACGATGACGAGGTCGCCCTTGCGCGCGTAGATGGTGGGGCCGGGGAACTGGCCGTTGACGGTGAGGACGGTCCTCTCCTTGCAGAGCCTGCTCGTGTAGTTGCTCTCCTTAATCTGCAAAATAAAATGACGGTGAGTTTATGACATGTTGAGATGGCATGTGTACATGTTAAGTACAAACAAACTTACAAAGAAATCATGGTGACGAGTCTTGGCGCCCTGAGCGGGGCTAACGGAAACTCCCAGCGATAGCACTGCCCCAAGTAACCAAAGCAGCGCCGGTATCTTAGCTATACCCATCGCCGGCCGTCGGCCGTCGCCCCTCACCGAGCTCTGCTCAGCTCGACCGTGAACCGTGGGAGATCAAGAAGCTAGCTAGCCACAAGTTATGCACGCACGCTAGCTGCTGTGCTGCTTGAGCAAATGTGGAAACTAATGTGTGGGATGGAATGGACTGGTGATGGAAATCCCAAGCAGACGCACGAGGTATTTATAGGTCACACGGGGAGGGTGACAGGATTGAGCCCGGTCGACGATGCGTGCGCGCGTGCATGGTTTCATATGATTAGCTTGTTGTCAAATATAATCGCTAGAAAGCGGAGGCTTTGGCCGAGCCGCCCACCGCGACGACGTGAAATGCATGCGTGCATGCAGTTATCCCTGAATTGATTATCGTTGGTTGGTCGCTGTCATGCATGCTGTCTGTGACGACGACAGCGTCAAGGCCTTGAGCCCTTCGCAGCAACTGCCCGCAGAATTTAGTTCCAGTAGATTAATCTATCCAAACACACGTACTTTTTCGAAAATTAATCAAAAAATCAACACAAGCTTTTGGAACATGCGGTGGATGCATGCATCCAGTCCTGCTTTCGATGCTATCGTTGTTACTCCCTCCGTTCAGAAATATAAAATGTTACAACTTTTTTTCTAAATTAAATGTGTATAGACATATTTTAGTGTGTTCGTCACTCATCTCAGCCAGTATGTAGTTCATATTAAATATCTAAAATATCTTATATTTGCGAACATAGAAAGTAGAATTTTGACCACTTTGTGCCAGCTTCTTTAGCAGAAATGAGGAAGCTAATCAACGCGTGTGGAAATGCAGGTCAAGCTGACATTTGTGGTAACCGGGAGACGTGATCAACTACGCAATCAACACAAGGAAACAATCATGCATGTATGTCCGGCCGTCAAGGAAATACTAACCTGGACTGTCAAACCGCGGTGTGACCATTGAATATAATCTTTTAGGACCACCATTGAATCTACTAATCTACTAATCTACTAATATCTAAATAGCTAGCCCCCATTATTAGGAATTCTCCCGCTTCTCCTTAAGCCACACCACCCAAATTAATTTAGCCATTGGAGGTACTAGATGAGTCCACAATAGTCATCCGACCTGCACATTAAGAACTGCTGGACAAATCACATGTACTAAATGACGCATGCATATGCAGTAACTGCCATCTAAATAGTGTATAATCAAGACAAAAATTGACGCATGCATGCACCTGATACTCCAGTGATATATGGAAGGAAAGTCATGCATACATGCATATTTTCTTTTGTTTTCATCCAATTTTGAACTTATACATAGAGATATACATTTATTCATTGATTAGTAAAATATTGATAAAAATTATCTTGATATAGGAGAAACCGTAAAGACAATACCTAAGTTGATTAGTTCAACGCAGTTTTTATTTTACATAAACTCCCGCAGCAACGCACGGGGCATTCGACTAGTATACAAAACAACCACTGACGAAGTTATGTGAGGGCCAACCTGGGCCCTGTAATGACCCACGAGGGAATCAGATCAAACAGAGGTAGGTGAGGTTCGTTTGGAATGGAAATATCTTCAAGTTATGATGACCAAGCTGGATTTTGCACCTGTCTAGATCTCTTCTGTGATAAAAATGGTGACCTTTGTTAAATTCTCAGTTTTGTTTAATGGAAAGAAGCTCGAGGAATTTAGACCTACAAGGAAAATTCGGCAGGGAGACCCAATCTTGCCCTACCTTTTCTTGATGGCAGCAGAGGGCCTATCATGCCTCTTAAAAAGTCAGAATCGGCCATCTCATATTAGTGAGATGAAAGTGGAAGAGCCGGCACCACCGGTAAGCCATTTACTCTTTGCAGATGACAACCTGTTGTTCGTCAAGGCTGAAGGTGAGGGTGCAACTTTGGTAACCTCGTTGTTGGACACTTATTGTTAGGCTTCAGGACAAAATAAATATACCTTTCTAAGTCTTCGGTATTCTTTAGTAAAGGATGTTCTGAGCTTATCAGGAATGAGGTGAAAGGAATACTCGATGTCCCCAATGAAAACTTGTCTAGAAACAACAAAAACAGAGGTTTCAAATATCTCAAAGAAAGTGTTTGGAACAAAGTTAAGGGATGAATGAAAACAATTCTCTCTTGGGAGGGAAAGATGTGCTCGTCAAGTTTGTTGCACAAGAAGTGCCAGTGTACTCTATGTCCCGTTTCAAGCTACCCCGTGGACAGTCACCAGACCAGGGGAGATGTGCTCGTCAGGCTGATTTTCAAAATCGGGTGGACAGTCAATAGACCAGGGGAGACCGTACAGATGCTGAGTCATGGGACACAGCTGGCGAGGCCATGATCGTGGGTGAGGTCAGTGGGACAGACGCGGCTAGTGTGGATCGACCATTGGCAACCAACCGCGCTCTGGACGGTTCGACCTGCAGGGTCATGCCGTTGGTGGAAAGCAGGGTCGGCCTCGCGGGGGCATCAGATTCGGCCACACGCCATGCAGACCAGGACAAGGCGGGCCTGTTGGGGAATGTAGTAATTTCAAAAATTTCCTACGCACACACAAGATTATGGTGATGCATAGCAACGAGAGGGGAGAGTGTGTCCACATACCCTCAGAAGCGGAAGCACAACGCGGTTGATGTAGTCGTACGTCTTCACGATTCGACCGATCAAGTACCGAACGCACGACACCTCCGAGTTCTGCACACATTCAGCTCGATGACGTCCCTCGAACTCTGATCCAGCCGAGCTTTGAGGGAGAGTTCCGTCAGCACGACGGCGTGGTGACGATGATGATGTTTTACCGACGCAGGGCTTCGCCTAAGCACCACTACGATATTATCGAGGTGAACTATGGTGGAGGGGGGCACCACAACGGCTAAGAGATCTCAAGGATCAATTGGTGTGTCTCTAGCGGGTGCCTCCCTCCCCGTATATAAAGGAGTGGAGGAGGGGGAGGGGGCCGGCCACCCTTGGCGTGCCCCATGAGGAGTCCTACTCCCACCGGGAGTAGGACTCTCCCCTTCCTTGTTGGAGTAGGAGAGGAGAGGGAGAGAGAGAGGGGGGGAAAGGAAAGGGGGGGGGGACGCCCCCCTTCCTTGTCCAATTCAGACTTGGGGGGAGGGGCGCGCGGCTGCCCCTTGGCCGCCTCTCCTCTTCCACCACTTGGGCCCATGAGGCCCATTAACCTCCGGGGGGGTTCCGGTAACCCCTCGGTACTCCAGTATATATCCGATAACCCTCGAAACCATTCCGTGTCCGAATATAGTCGTCCAATATATCAATCTTCATGTCTCGACCATTTCGAGACTCCTCGTCATGTCTGTGATCACATCTGGGACTCCGAACTACCTTCGGTACATCAAAACACATAAACTCATAATATAACCGTCATCTAACTTTAAGCATGCGGACCCTGCGGGTTCGAGAACTATGTAGACATGACCGAGACACATCTCTGGTCAATAACCAATAGCGGAACCTGGATGCTCATACTGGCTCCTACATATTCTACGAAGATCTTTATCGGTCAAACCACATAACAACATACGTTGTTCCTTTTGTCATCGGTATGTTACTTGCCCGAGATTCGGTCGTCGGTATCTTAATACCTTGTTCAATCTCGTTATCGGCAAGTCTCTTTACTCGTTACATAATGCATCATCCCGTAACTAACTCATTAGCTACATTGCTTGCAAGGCTTATAGTGATGTGCATTACCGAGAGGGCCCAGAGATACCTCTCCGACAATCGGAGTGACAAATCCTAATCTCGAAATACGTCAACTCAACAAGTACCTTCAGAGACACTGTAGAGCACCTTTATAATCACCCAGTTATGTCGTGACGTTTGGTAGCACACAAAGTGTTCCTCCGGTAAGCGGGAGTTACATAATCTCATAGTCATAGGAACACGTATAAGTCGTGAAGAAAGCAATAGCAACATACTAAATGATCAAGTGCTAAGCTAACGGAATGGATCAAGTCAATCACATCATTCTCCTAATGATGTGATCCCGTTAATCAAATGACAACTCATGTCTATGGTTAGGAAACTTAACCATCTTTGATTCACGAGCTAGTCAAGTAGAGGCATACTAGTGACACTCTGTTTGTCTATGTATTCACACATGTATTATGTTTCCGGTTAATACAATTCTAGCATGACTAATAAACATTTATCATGATATAAGGAAATAAATAATAACTTTATTATTGCTTCTAGGGAATATTTCCTTCAGTCTCCCACTTGACTAAAGTCAATAATGTAGATTACACAGTAATGATTCTAACACCCATGGAGCCTTGGTGCTGATCATGTTTTGCTCGTGGAAGAGGCTTAGTCAATAGGTCTGCAACATTCAGATCCGTATGTATCTTGCAAATCTCTATGTCTCCCACCTGGACTTGGTCCCGGATGGAATTGAAGCGGCTCTTGATGTGCTTGGTTCTCTTGTGAAATCTGGATTCCTTTGCCAAGGCAATTGCACCAGTATTGTCACAAAAGATTTTCATTGGACCCGATGCACTAGATATGACACCTAGATCGGATATGAACTCCTTCATCCAGACTCCTTCACTTGCTGCTTCCGAAGCAGCTATGTACTCCGCTTCACATGTAGATCCTGCCACGATGCTTTGTTTAGAACTGCACCAACTGACAGCTCCACTGCTCAATATAAACACGTATCCAGTTTGCGATTTAGAATCGTTCGGATCAATGTCAAAGCTTGCATCAACGTAACCATTTACGACTAGCTCTTTGTCACCTCCATAAACGAGAAACATATCCTTAGTCCTTTTTAGGTATTTCAGGATGTTCTTGACCGCTGTCCAGTGATCCACTCCTGGATTACTTTGGTACCTCACTGCTAAACTAATAGCAAGGCACACATCAGGTCTGGTACACAACATTGCATACATGATAGAGCCTATGGCTGAAGCATAGGGAACTTCTTTCATTTTCTCTCTATCTTCTGCAGTGGCCGGGCATTGAGTCTGACTCAATTTCACACCTTGTATTACAGGCAAGAACCCTTTCTTTGCTTGATCCATTTTGAACTTTTTCAAAACTTTATCAAGGTATGTACTTTGTGAAAGTCCAATTAAGTGTCTTGATCTATCTCTATAGATCTTGATGCCTAATATATAAGCAGCTTCACCGAGGTCTTTCATTGAAAAACTTTTATTCAAGTATCCTTTTATGCTATCCAGAAATTCCATATCATTTCCAATCAATAATATGTCGTCCACATATAATATTAGAAATGCTACAGAGCTCCCACTCACTTTCTTGTAAATACAGGCTTCTCCAAAAGTCTGTATAAAACCATATGCTTTGATCACACTATCAAAGCATTTATTCCAATTCTGAGAGGCTTGCACCAGTCCATAAATGGATCGCTGGAGCTTGCACACTTTGTTAGCATCCTTTGGATCGACAAAACCTTCTGGTTGCATCATATACAACTCTTCTTCCAGAAATCCATTCAGGAATGCAGTTTTGACATCCATTTGCCAAATTTCATAATCATAAAATGCGGCAATTGCTAACATGATTCGGACAGACTTAAGCATCGCTACGGGTGAGAAAGTCTCATCGTAGTCAACCCCTTGAACTTGTCGAAAACCTTTTGCAACAAGTCGAGCTTTGTAGACAGCAACATTACCATCAGCGTCAGTCTTCTTCTTGAAGATCCATTTATTCTCGATGGCTTGCCGATCATCGGGCAAGTCAACCAAAGTCCACACTTTGTTCTCATACATGGATCCCATCTCAGATTTCATGGCCTCAAGCCATTTTGCAGAATCTGGGCTCATCATCGCTTCCTCATAGTTCGTAGGTTCGCCATGGTCAAGTAACATGACTTCCAGAATAGGATTACCATACCACTCTGGTGTGAATCTTGCTCTGGTTGACCTACGAGGTTCAGTAGTAACTTGATCTGAAGTTTCATGATCAATATCATTAACTTCCTCACTAATTGGTGTAATCGTCACAGGAACCGGTTTCTGTGATGAACTATTTTCCAATAAGGGAGCATGTATAGTTACCTCATCAAGTTCTACTTTCCTCCCACTCACTTCTTTCGAGAGAAACTCCTTCTCAAGAAAGGATCCATTCTTGGCAACGAATGTCTTGCCTTTGGATCTGTGATAGAAGGTGTACCCAACAGTTTCTTTTGGGTATCCTATGAAGACACATTTATCCGATTTGGGTTTTAGCTTATCAGGTTGAAGCTTTTTCACATAAGCATCGCAGCCCCAAAGTTTAAGAAACGACAACTTTGGTTTCTTGCCAAAGCACAGTTCATAAGGTGTCGTCTCAACGGATTTTGATGGTGCCCTATTTAACGTGAATGCAGCCGTCTCTAAAGCATAACCCCAAAATGATAGCGGTAAATCAGTAAGAGACATCATAGATCGCACCATATCTAGTAAAGTACGATTACGACATTTGGACACACCATTACGTTGTGGTGTTCCGAGTGGCGTGAGTTGTGAAACTATTCTGCATTGTTTCAAATGTAGACCAAACTCGTAACTCAAATATTCTCCTCCGAGATCAGATCATAGAAACTTTATTTTCTTGTTACGATGATTTTCAACTTCACTCTGAAATTCTTTGAACTTTTCAAATATTACAGACTTATGTTTCATTAAGTAGATGTACCCATATCTGCTCAAATCATCTATGAAGGTGAGAAATAACGATACCCGCCGCGAGCCTCAATATTCATTGGACCACATACATCAGTATGTATGATCTCCAATAAATCAGTTGCTCGCTCCATAGTTCCGGAGTACGGCGTTTTAGTCATCTTGCCCATGAGGCATGGTTCGCAAGTACCAAGTGATTCCAAAAGTCCATCAGTATGGAGTTTCTTCATGCGCTTTACACCAATATGACCCAAACGGCAGTGCCACAAATAAGTTGCACTATCATTATCAACTCTACATCTTTTGGCTTCAACATTATGAATATGTGTATCACTACTATCGAGATTCATCAGAAATAGACCACTCTTTAAGGGTGCATGACCATAAAAGATATTACTCATATAAATAGAATAACCATTATTCTCAGATTTAAATGAATAACCGTCTCGCATCAAACAAGATCCAGATATAATGTTCATGCTCAACGCTGGCACCAAATAACAATTATTTAGGTTTAAACTAATTCTGAAGGTAGATGTAGAGGTAGCGTGTCGATGGCGATCACATCAATTTTGGAACCATTTCCCACGTGCATCATCATCTCGTCCTTAGCCAGTGTCCCCTTAATCCGTAGTCCCTGTTTCGACTTGCAAATATTAGCAACGGAACCAGTATCAAATACCCAGGTGCTACTGCGAGCTCTGGTAAGGTACACATCAATAACATGTATATCACATATACCTTTGTTCACCTTGCCATCCTTCTTATCCGCCAAATACTTGGGGCAGTTCCGCTTCCATTGTCCAGTCTGCTTGCGGTAGAAGCACTCAGTCTCAGGCTTAGGTCCAGACTTGGGTTTCTTCTCTTGAGCAGCAACTTGTTTGCCGTTCTTCTTGAAGTTCCCCTTCTTCTTCGCTTTGCCCTTTTTCTTGAAACTGCTGGTCTTATTGACCATCAATACTTGATGCTCCTTCTTGATTTCTACCTCCGCAGCCTTTAGCATTGCGAAGAGCTCGGGAATTGTCTTGTTCATCCCTTGCATATTATAGTTCATCATGAAGCTCTTGTAGCTTGGTGGCAGTGATTGAAGAATTCTGTCAATGACA
This sequence comes from Triticum dicoccoides, assembly GCF_002162155.2. Classification (NCBI taxonomy): domain Eukaryota; kingdom Viridiplantae; phylum Streptophyta; class Magnoliopsida; order Poales; family Poaceae; genus Triticum; species Triticum dicoccoides. Next base: position 99,846,253 of record NC_041393.1, read on the forward strand.
CTATCATCCGGAAGATTAACTCCCAGTTGAATCAAGTGATTGCAATACCCAAACATTTTGAGTATATATTCACTTACAGAACCATTCTCCTCCATCTTGCAGCTGTAGAACTTATTGGAGACTTCATATCTCTCAATCCGGGCATTTGCTTGAAATATTAACTTCAACTCCTGGAACATCTCATATGCTCCATGACGTTCAAAACATCGTTGAAGTTCCGGTTCTAAGCCGTAAAGCATGGCACACTGAACTATTGATAGTCATCAGCTTTGCTCTGCCAGACGTTCTTAACGTTGTCAGTTGCATCTGCAGCAGTCCTGGCACCCAGCGGTGCTTCCAGGACGTAATTCTTCTGTGCATCAATGAGGATAATCCTCAAGTTATGGACCTAGTCCGTGTAATTGCTACCATCATCTTTCAACTTTTCTTTCTCAAGGAACGCATTAAAATTTAACGGAACAACAACACGGGCCATCTATCTACAATAGACATAGACAAGCAAAATACTATCAGGTACTCAGTTCATGATAAATTTAAGTTCAATTAATCATATTACTTAAGAACTCCCACTTAGATAGACATCCCTCTAATCATCTAAGTGATCACGTGATCCAAATCAACTAAACCATAACCGATCATCACGTGAAATGGAGTAGTTTTCAATGGTGAACATCACTATGTTGATCATATCTACTATATGATTCACGCTCGACCTTTCGGTATCAGTGTTCCGAGGCCATATCTGCATATGCTAGGCTCGTCAAGTTTAACCTGAGTATTCTGCGTGTGCAAAACTGGCTTGCACCCGTTGTAGATGGACGTAGAGCTTATCAAACCCGATCATCACGTGGTGTCTGGGCACGACGAACTTTGGCAACGGTGCATACTCAGGGAGAATACTTTTATCTTGAAATTTAGTGAGAGATCATCTTATAATGCTGCCGTCAATCAAAGAAAGATAAGATGCATAAAAGATAAACATCACATGCAATCAATATAAGTGATATGATATGGCCATCATCATCATGTGCTTGTGATCTCCATCTCCGAAGCACCGTCATGATCACCATCGTCACCGACGCGACACCTTGATCTCCATCGTAGCATCGTTGTCGTCTCGCCAACTATTGCTTCTACGACTATCGCTACCGCTTAGTGATAAAGTAAAGCAATTACAGGGCGATTGCATTGCATACAATAAAGCGACAACCATATGGCTCCTGCCAGTTGCCGATAACTCGGTTACAAAACATGATCATCTCATACAATATAGCATCACGTCTTGACCATATCACATCACAACATGCCCTGCAAAAACAAGTTAGACGTCCTCTACTTTGTTGTTGCAAGTTTTACGTGGTTGCTATGGGCTTAGCAAGAACCATTCTTACCTACACATCAAAACCACAACGATAGTTCGTCAAGTTAATGTTGTTTTAACCTTCTCAAGTACCAGGCTAGCCACACTCGGTTCAACTAAAGTTGGAGAAACTGACACCCGCCAGCCACCTGTGTGCAAAGCACGTCGGCAGAACCAATCTCGCGTAAGCATACGCGTAATGTCGGTCCGGGCCGCTTCATCCAACAATACCGCCGAACCAAAGTATGACATATGCTGGTAAGCAGTATGACTTGTATCGCCCACAACTCACTTGTGTTCTACTCGTGCATATAACATCAACGCATAAAACCAGGCTCGGATGCCACTGTTGGGGAACGTAGTAATTTCAAAAATTTCCTAAGCACACACAAGATCATGGTGATGCATAGCAACGAGAGGGGAGAGTGTGTCCACGTACCCTCCTAGACCGAAAGCGGAAGCGTTAGCACAACGCGGTTGATGTAGCCGTACGTCTTCACGATTCGACCGATCAAGTACCGAACGCACGGCACCTCCCAGTTTTGCACACGTTCAGCTCGATGACGTCCCTCGAACTCCGATCCAGTAGAGCTTTGAGGGAGAGTTCCATCAGCACGACGGCGTGGTGACGATGATGATGTTCTATCGACCCAGGGCTTCGCCTAAGCACCGCTACAATATTATCGAGGTGAACTATGGTGGAGGGGGCACCGCACACGGCTAAGAGATCTCAAGGATCAATTGTTGTGTCTCTAGGGGGTGCCTCCCTTCCCGTATATAAAGGAGTGGAGGAGGGGGAGGGGTCCGGCCACCCTTGGCGCGCCCCATGAGGAGTCCTACTCCCACCGGGAGTAGGACTCCCCCCTTCCTTGTTGGAGTAGGAGAGCAGAGTGAAGGAGAGAGAGGGGGAAAGGAAAGGGGGGGGGGGCGTCGCCCCCTTCCTTGTCCAATTCGGACTTGGGGGGGAGGGGCGCGAGGCTGCCCCTTGGCCACCTCTCCTCTTCCACCACTTGGGACAATGAGGCCCATTAACCTCCGGGGGGTTCGGGTAACCCCCCGTTACTCCGGTATATATCCGATAACCCTCAGAACCATTCCGATGTCCGAATATAGTCATCCAATATTCAATCTTCATGTCTCGACCATTCTAAGACTCCTCGTCATGTCTGTGATCACATCCGGGACTACGAACTACCTTCGGTACATCAAAACACATAAACTCATAATATAACCGTCATCTAACTTTAAGCGTGCGGACCCTACAGGTTCGAGAACTATGTAGACATGACTGAGACACGTCTCCAGTCAATAACCAATAGCGGAACCTCGATGCTCATATTGGCTCCTACATATTCTATGAAGATCTTTATTGGTCAAACCGCATAACAACATATGTTGTTCCCTTTGTCATGGTATGTTACTTGCCCGAGATTCGATCGTCAGTATCTCAATACCTAGTTCAATCTCATTACCGGCAAGTCTCTTTACTCGTTACGTAATGCATCATCCCGTAACTAACTCATTAGCTACATTGCTTGCAAGGATTATAGTGATGTGCATTACCGAGAGGGCCCAGAGATACCTCTCCGACAATCAGAGTGACAAATCCTAATCTTGATATACGTCAACTCAACAAGTACCTTCGGAGACACCTGTAGAGCACCTTTATGATCACCCAGTTATGTTGTGACGTTTGGTAGCACACAAAGTGTTCCTCCGGTAAGCTGGAGTTACATAATCTCATAGTCATAGGAACATGTATAAGTCATGAAGAAAGCAATAGCAACATACTAAATGATCAAGTGCTAAGCTAACGGAATTGGTCAAGTCAATCACATCATTCTCCTAATGATGTGATCCCGTTAATCAAATGACAACTCATGTCTATGGTTAGGAAACTTAACCATCTTTGATTCATGAGCTAGTCAAGTAGAGGCATACTAGTGACACTCTGTTTGTCTATGTATTCACACATGTATTATGTTTCCGGTTAAATACAATTCTATCATGAATAATAAACATTTATCATGATATAAGGAAATAAATAATAACTTTATTATTGCCTCTAGGGCATATTTCCTTCAGGGCCAACGCAGCTGCTTCGAGAGGCAGGTTTGGGATCTGTCCCCCAACCAGGTGGAGCGCCACAGGTTGGCCCTGGTGGACGGCATGGCGAATTAGTGGTGGGTTCCCAGTCTCCGCTCCCGGGGCCCATGCATGATTTGCATGCTGGAGATTTGCAGCATATCAGAGTGGGGGTGGGATCTGTGTCTGCCTAATGAGGGGGCAGCCACGCCAATCGAGGACGGGCATCTGGAGCATCTCGCGCCATTCTGGCCAACTCTTTTCTATGCAATCTGCCTGGCCGGACAGAGGAAGAGACACCGGTGGTGGGGCCGGATCTGCACGGTGATGTGACACCGCCATGCACTCGTGATGCTGGTTGGTTTCTGGTGAATCTTTCCGAACAACATGACATTCCTAAGGCTTCACCTACCCAGGACACTCCTACACCAGCCCTCCAAGATCGTGTCGACCAGTTTTGCTCCGAGCTACGTGACCCCATCACCCACCTCCTGGAGCAACCCACTACCCGGGGTCTGGCTGCTAAACAGAGGAAGCCGCGCCAAAAGAAACCTCAGGTGACGACCCCCAGATGGAGTGTTCGCCTAGCCAAGGGTGGACGGGGCTCTAAGGCATCCAAACAAGGGGCAGTTCCAATCAAGAAGCTATGCCTTGCGAATGAGGGGGATGCGATCAGGGACGAAGTTCTTCAAGCATACGCGAGGCTTTTTGACAAGCCACTATTGGACTGTCACGTAAAGGCCATTTTGGCACTCTTTGGTTGGGATGCGTCGATCCTGCCTTTACAAGGGGACGAAGACATGGTGGTGCAGGGGCAGTAATGCCGTGTGGGTAGCTTGTGGATGTGGGTCTACTCCGATGACTACACAACCACTGAAGATTTTAGTGTGGAATGTGAGGGGCCTAAACTCTCCGGCACGTAGAAGCACTATCTATCAAATGGTAGTGGCGGCAAAGGTGGACATTGTATGCCTACAAGAGACGAAGATGGAGGTGATCTCAGACGAGGTTGTACGACAATGCCTTGGCAATAAATTTGAAAATTTCTATTACGTCCCAGCGACCGGCACTAGGAGTGGAATCCTAATTGCGTGGGATCATCTGGTCGTGTCCGTAACGAGTAGGCACATTAAGCCTAACACTCTAACGATGCTCATCAAGCAAGATGGGACACCAATCTGGTGGCTAACAGGAGTGTATGGGCCTCAAGGTGACGCGAGGAAGGTGGTGTTCCTGGAGGAAATCCGGGAGGTGTGAGACTTTCATGCGGGTCCATGGGCGATAGTTGGGGACTTTACTTTGCTTGTCAACCCGGAGAATAAGAACAAGGCCACAGTAAACAGGCGCGTGATGGCTCGTGTCCGGGCAATGCTGAATAGACTTGAATTGAAGGAGTTGTGCCTCAAAGGGAAGCGACATACGTGGAGCAATGAACAGCGGGATCCGACTATGGAGAAGATTGACCACGTTTTTTCACCAATTCATGGGAGGATATATACCGTAGGAGCCTCCTCACGTCGCTCGGCTCTGCAATCTCTGATCACTGCACGCTCCTGGTGGATGTTGATGCAGAATTTGAGGTGGGTCGGCGCTTCAAGTTTGAATGTCTTTGGCCCAAAGTGGATGGGTTCTTGGACATAGTTCAGCAGGCTTGGCAATCCACCCCCTCTGTGGATAACCATTTGTGGTACTGGACAATAAGCTGCATGCCACTGCTAAAGCCTTGCAAAGCTGGAGTGATTGTTGGATAGGTAACATTCGCCTTCAGATTTCCATTGCCATGGAAGTCATATCACACCTAGATATGGCGGTGGAGCCGAGGGCCCTGTCGGACTAGGAACATGGGCTTCAGAAACTTCTCAAGCACAAATTGTTGGGTTTATGCTCATTGGAGCGAACGATGGCGAGGCAGCGCTCTCGATTGTTACACCTGAAAGTGGGGGATGCTAACATGGCATTTTTTCAGCGTCATGCAAGACACAGGCAGAGGAAGAACACCATTACCAAGCTACAACACGAAGGGATTATCTGCACGGGACAAGAGGAAATAGTGAAGGTGGCCGATAAGTACTTTCAGGATCTGTTCGGATCGACACGAGCCAGAGAAACCACAATAAATCTTGATGCTCTGGACCTACCTTCTCTGAACTTGGTGCACCTCGAAGCACCTTTCACGGAGGAGGAAGTCCACAGGGCCATCAAGGGCATGCCGTTCGACAAAGCTCCTGGGCCTGACGGATTCACCGGGAGATTCTTCGTAACATGTTGGCACGTCATTAAGTCTGACTTCATGAGGGCACTTGAGCACTTTCACAAGGAGGATGTGCGTGGTATGGGGGCAGTGAACAAAGCCCTAGTTTCTCTGTTACCAAAGAAGGTTGGGGCGCTGGATATCAAGGATTACTGCCTAGTGAGCCTTATTAGTGGCCCAATCAAAATATTTGACAAGATTCTTGCCACTAGGCTTGCGAAGGACTTGCCGAAGCTAATTGGGCAGCATCAGAGCACGTTTGTTAAGGGCCGTTCCCTCCACGACAATTTTATGATTGTCCAATGCACTGCAAGGAGATTTCATGCTCTGAGATCCCCTATGGTACTGCTTAAACTGGATATTACCAAAGCTTTCAACTCCATCAGTTGGCCTTTCATGCTTGAGGTTTTAAGGAGATTTGGTTTTGGGGAAAAGTGGATAGCATCGATATGTGGACTGCTTGCCACCTCCTCCACTAGGATCATGATCAATGGGCGACCCGGCAAACCAATTCTCGCATGTCAAGGCTTAAGGCAAGGGGACCCTCTCTCGCCCATGATCTTCATTCTCTGCATGGAGCCTTTGCATGCTATGTTCAAGCACGCAATAGAGCGCGGCCTACTTGCGCCCTTGACTCGGTCTCGTGTGCACCAAAGGGTTTCAATGTTTGCGGATGATGTCGTCATATTTTTCAAACCCAATGAGCTGGAAACAAACACATGTGGAGCAATCTTACACCTTTTTGGGCAGGCATCGGGCTTAGTTGTCAACATGAACAAGAGTGCTGTCGTGCCGATTCGTTGCTCCCAAGAGGAGTTGCAGTTGGTCTCCACCAAACTTGGTTGCTCAAGCACGATGTTTCCGTGCAAGTATTTGGGCATGCCGCTCACGATCAGGAAGGCCACAACATCTCAACTACAGGATTTGGTGGACCACGTTGCGGATTGCCTTCCACTTTGGAAGGCGGTCATGCTGCCGAAGAGTGGAAAATTACTGCTTGTCCAATCTGTTATGTGTGCTATCCCGGTTCATACAATGATGGCACTTGATCTTCCTGCGAGAACATTAGCGGCACCGGTCAAGATCTGCAGAGGTTTCCTATGGTGCGGTAAGGAGGCCGGTGGTGGAAGTTGCTCTGTCACGTGGGATGTAGTCTGCACGCCCAAATGGGCTGGCGGGCTAGGGCTACCCAACCTGCGCTAGCTGAACAAGGCACTTCAGGCGCGATGGGCATGGCGTCAGAGAACTGACAAGGAAAGGCCATGGGCTAACTTCTCGATCGCTGTTCCTGCGAAGTCACGGACCCTGGTGGATGCAGCTACGCGGACGAGGATTGGGGATGGGAAATCCACCCTCTTCTGGGAAGACAGATGGATCTAGGGCTCGCGAGTCAGAGATATAGCTCCGGAAATATACTGCTGAGTTCCAAAACGAGCCAGGCAGACTAAGCTGGTGGCCGATGTGATGGGAGACAACAGCTGGGCATTGGATATTGGCACTGACCTCACTCCGGAGGCATTGGATCAATACCTTAACTTATGGCCAACAGTATCGGCCATTAGGCTTGACGATGAAAATTCAGATTCGATGTATTGAGCGTGGGAGAACAATGGATGCTTCTCAACTCGCTCGGCCTATGCAACAAGATTCATGGGACGGCAAGTTTCTCCAACAGCGTGCTTTACATGGCAATCCAAGGCTCCATTGAGATGTCGCTTCTTCAATTGGCTGGCACTGAAGAACAGATAGTGGACATCGGATAGGCTTGCTCGGCGCGGTTTACCTCACCAGACAGCTTGCCCCATGTGTGATCAACAACAGGAGACAATGCACCACCTGATGCTGGAGTGTAGCATTGCGAAGCAGATTTGGCTTGCTGTGAGCAGATTGACCAACATAGTGGAGTTCCAGCCCAGACACAAGATGAACCTCTTGAACAATGGTGCATACGTCAGGATGGCGCCTCAACCAACCGCAAAGCTCATAGAGCTAAATGTCTTCTGGTAATGTGGATAATCTGGAAGCAATGGAATGACATGGTCTTCAATGGAGCGACGCCATCAATTCAATGAGCCGTGCAACGAATTCAGGAGGAAGGTCGGCTTTGGCCGAAGGCGGGGCTTTTCAAGGAAGATAGTCTAGGGTTTGAGGTGGATCATGTAGCGTGGGACGGTAGCGAGTAATCATTCTATGAGATCAAAGGGTAGGCGGATAAAATCCGTATGTAAATAGGCTTGTAAGGTGGACATGGGTTTCGTACCCTTTCTTCTATAATGAATGATACGCACTCTCTCGTGCGTATTCGAGAAAAAAAATTCATGGCGGACGAACTCGGGTCATGTGAGGGAAAAAACGCTCAGGGAGGCAATCAAACAGAGTCTAGGCTAGTTTCAGGTGTCGCTCCGGCCAGGCAAATATCGCTCAGGGTAGCAACCAAACAGCCCCCAATCTCTATTTTGGTCAATACGGGACTTACTTTTTTACTATGTAATAACAGATGCCTAGAACTTATTAGGGTGAAGGACGCTCTTCAAAGGGGTGTAGAGAGTGGTTTTTACTAGAGAAAATGACGAGCCCTTTTAGAATTATTGCTTGAACTCCATGATGCTAAAATACACACCTTTTGTACAAGAAACGAGGACAATAATGCATATAACCAGAATCCATAATGAAATATGTTGTAGCTGATCGGTGGAGAAGCTCACACGATGAACACACACACACACAAAAGAGAGAGAGAGAGAGTATTTTGCGCTGCGTGCAACTCTCGTTTATTTAACAACTTAACTGTCTAACTAAATGATCCTAAGTTTGTGCCACGACCAAGCTATTCGGACGCGCCATCCCACGTCCCTTACCACACACAAAGCATCGTGCTAACTAATAGAAGATACGAAAGTCAAAAAAAATTATGGCGGACACTACATGGCACTCTCCCATGCCGGGCAACACTCACTAATAGACATATGAAGGTCTCGCCCTCTTGCCCTACCTGCTCTCAGTGTGTAGAAGATACGAAGCACTTGCTCTTCCTATGTAGAAAAGCGAAGGAGGTTTGGAAAAGGCTAGGGTTGGATATGATTATTGAGAGAGCTTGTGAGATTGATCGTGCTGGAGAGGCAACATTGGAATACCTATTACTCCTTCCAGATCAAGTCCTGCGCATTATGGGCCACGAAAATGTTAGAGAAATGATAGCTATCTCATTTTGGTATCTATGGTGGGAAAGACGGAAATTAGTGCACCAGGAATTAACTCAAAATGCGACTCGGATCTCAATGGGCATCATAGCTCTTACATATAATTTTGTAAATGCATCATCTTTAAAGGCGTCCATGAAAAAGGGGGGGTTGGCAATGTCCTCCTAGGGGATTTGTGAAACTCAATGTTGACGGCTCTTCTGATCATGACTTGCTGGAGGGTACGATGGGGGAAGTATTGAGGGACGACAAAGGTAGGTTTATTGCAGGAGGGAATGAAAAGATAGACCACTGCACGGATGTTCTCATGGCGGAGGCCTTAGCTCTCAAATTTGGCCTAAATTTAGCGCAAAGGGCAGGATGTAATCGCCTAATCATCAACTCTGACAACCTGGAGGTGATTGAGACCATGCAGGATGGAGGACAGTCAGCGGGAGCGGCGGCGGCAATCTTCGATGACTGCTATCACTATGCTTGTGATTTTATCATGACTAAATTCGAACATTGTAATAGAGAGGCTAATAAAGTAGCACATGAACTTGCTAGATTAGCTAGATTTTTTTCGACTTCGGATTGGTTTGAGGAGCCTATTAGTGAAATTGTAACGCTTCTCACAAACCATGTATTGGTCATTGCTAATGAATAAAATCTCGTTTTAATTCAAAAAAAAAAGCATCGTGCTAACTACCTAGCTACTGCTCCAATCCAGCCGTGAACAGGTTCACGTTTGCATGGACCGGTTTATTTGCTGAAAATAAACCTAAACAACTAGTGCAACAGGATTACAAATATTCCAACAAAATATTCTTTAATTCATATATAGGTATTGAACAACAAGAACATTTACACAATAAAATAAAATTACTTTTCCCATCCAGCCAAACGAATAGAAAACTCAACTTCTATTCATATGGGCCTCAGCTGGCCCGTGTATTTCACACACTATGCTTAAATGATAAACAATATAATAAATAAATGATAAAAATCAGTCAACTAAACAATTTTTTGGCTTGATTGTATTGCATATGTCGGCCATTAAAAAACAGTAAAACGCAGCTAGCTACGAGCCTTCACAGCGATTTGAGTGTCTCAGCCGTCGGATCCTCCAAAGTACGGTGCAGATCAAAGTCCTCGTCCCAGCTCGCGCGCGCGTCGCGCGCCGTCTCGCGGCCGCTGCTCCGCGGAACGAGCTCGCGTTTACCTCCTTTACCGGGCTCTGGAAGGCCCAGTATTCCCATTCGGACGCTATCGTCCAGGTTCCAGCGTTGTTCCTTCCGGATGAACTGCCCTAAAAACAATCCCCTCGAACACGATGCGCCGCCACCGTTTCTCTATTCCTTCCGTTGCGATGGAAGGACTCTGTTCCTTCCTCCATGATGCTCCCCCGCCGTCGTTGAGCTTCTGATGTGCGTCTGCCTCCACGTAGGTGTCGTCCGCCCGCCATGTACTCTTCCTCTGCAGCCCCTTCTTACCTGGCGCGGCCACCGTGCCTTAACCAGAGGCGGGAGAATCGGCTCACCCTGCTGTTCCCCACAAAAAGCTAACAGTTCACCAGGGCGACTATTCCATGTACTAGCGATGTCTTGAGTTGTAGAAAGTAGAAACCCATGGCCATCTGCGATGGTGCATCGCTGCATATGGTTATGTGCAAGAGCAAAACTGAAATCGGATTTGTATTCCCACTTCAACCTTCGTTTCACCCAACGGGCTGTATTATGTCTTTTGTTTCAATCTCATACATGTACTATATTTCTGTTGATTCTTTACTGATTGGGAATTATTTTTTGAGAAATTGAATTTTAGGGTGATACTTAATTGGGGAAGATTTGCGCTATTTCAAGCCACTGTTTCAATCAGAAAGCTGGTAAATCCAACTGCTGGTGTGTCCCCGTGATCCAAAGTTTTCATTGGGGGCCAAGAGTTACCAAGATGAGGTTATTTTTCGTACATTCAATTCATTCAGTTTCTGGTAATTCTTTTTAATGCCGAGGTCCAAATGCCCCTTCGGTTTGAGATATGGTTTGCTCCTCTCAGATTGCAATTTCTGGTAATTTTAACTAAAAGTGAATATTAAGAAAAATCTACAGGAATGAACAACTCAAGATGTTTTGATTGCTTGATATTCTGTCCACAGAGTTGCAGGTTTGTCCTGTGTGCCGCCACGACGCCAGTGTAATTGCTTTAAACGATGCACTTTCAGACCATGTGTTATCTAAGGTACTATCTATTTCGACCATGTCTGGTGTCGGATCAATGAAATTGTTGACTAGAGTTGTCCTCTCAACTGATGGAAGTGTCGCTACAAGTAATCTGCCATCCTGTGACTAGGAAACTTAAAGGATATGGTTTCTAAAAAAATCAGGAAATAAAGTAAGAATAGCATTCAAGAAAGATGAGCAATGAGTTAAACATATGCTTCATGGCAGAAGTAGATATAGTACAATTCAAGTTCTTGCAGGATGATATGCAGCCCTCTGCCTTCAATATGATTCTTTTCCTTATGCTAACACAATTTGTGGACATATAATTATTTCAGCTTCTTGATGGAAGGAATTAATATAGGGTGCACTATACAAACAACGGATGATCTGATGCTGCTGTTCAGATGACTAAGGTGTTTATTTGGAATCATTTCTTCTATTCAGATTCTGTGATGTTGAATGGAGCTCATGACATGTACCCTGTTTTTCATACATTTGGATGGCCACTAATACAGATTATAATTTAAGTGGTGTGCCCACTGCAGCAGTTTTCGTAACAACTTCACAATGTTCAAAATAATTGCATTAGCTTCGGCAGGTACAGCAATTGACATGCCAACATTTTGTATATTTATATTCATTATTTCCTCGGGATAGGGAATCTACTTAGGTTCTCTAACTTCCTAAAAAGACGTTAGACTTTGAGATGCTCTTTCTTTTCATTTTTAGTTTTTTGTGCTATCCATTTGATCTTATTATGTGAATACAAATTATTATTTTGAATTGAGGGAAAGCCCTCGGCCTCTCCATCGAGTGATGCACAACTCTTCATTATGTCACTTTAGATTATCATAAGAGGATGTTTATAGATATTAATGTTCAAATGCTAAATCCAGTATTATGTTTCATTTGTATAGTTCACACCACAGTTCATAAGTATTTTGTCGATCTTTTAAACATTCTCAGTGTCCGTCTTCTTTCTTATGGATTTGCGGCGGATTTTGTAAAATCTCATGAAGCTGACTTGTACATTATAATTCAAACGTCCATTAATAATTATATTGTCTCGATACTCTTTCATCAACATGGCGGGCGCGGCAAAGCTCCTTGACGTTCTAGTTTTCCATGTGGATTATTTAGTAGGTAGGCATGTTGGGAGGCGGAGGCATCATTTTAGCTTCAGGAGCCTTGCCATCCTTCACGATGAAGACGGTGCTCATTCCCCACACCACATGGCGATCAAAATGGCAATGCATGAACCAGACACCTAAAAAAGAGCACATACACAAAACATTAGAGATTGGCACTTGATTAATTCGCTCCAACGAATTTCACAGGCATAGCCCAAAAGCTGAATATAAAGTTAAACTCACCTGGATTCGCCGCGCGGAATCGGATAGCGGCCCAGCCAGCTTTGGGCACGGAGACCGTGTTCTGGTGCGGCGGGTCGACCAAGTTATAGGTGGCCGGGTCCTTCTGCTCGTCAAAATTCCCGAAGCCTCTCCCTACCACGTAGAACGTGAAGCCGTGCAGGTCCATGGGGTGGTTCTCGGCGCCGAGGATGGAGGTGTCCTGGAACACCACCTCCACGACGGCGCCGTACTCCACCACCTTCACCTTGGTGCCGCGCTTGGTGGCCCAGCGCTCGATGGGGTCGTTGTCGACGTCTGTGAAGTTGAAGAAGAAGGGTGGCTTGTTGGGGAAGTCTGCATCGAACACGCCGCAGACGGAGCGGTAGTAGGTGCCGAGGATGTCCACGGACGGGTTCACGAAGCTGACGTTGTTGAGGCTCGCCGCTTGGCGGTTGCCGGCGGGGCCCCCGCACGTCTCGTTGGGCGTGCAGGGGAGCACGTTGACGGCGATGGTGACGAGCATGCGCTCGTCGACCTGCCTCGGCACGTCCACTGGGTGGTCCTTGCTGCCCAGGAACTCCGGTATATGCCCGAAACCTCCTGGAACCATTCCGGTGTCCAAACATAGTCGTCCAATATATCAATCTTTATGTCTTGACCATTTCGAGACTTCACGTCATGTCCGCGATCACATCCGGGACTCCGAACTACCTTCGGTACATCGAAACACATAAACTCATAAGATAACCGTCATCGAACTTTAAGCGTGCGGACCCTACAGGTTCGAGAACTATGTAGACATGACCGAGACACGTCTCCCGTCAATAACCAATAGCGGAACCTGGATGCTCATATTGGCTCCCACATATTCTACGAAGATCTTTATCGGTCAAACCGCATAACAACATACGTTGTTCCCTTTGTCATCGGTATGTTACTTGCCCGAGATTCGATCGTCGGTATCTCAATACCTAGTTCAATCTCGTTACAGGCAAGTCTCTTTACTCGTTATGTAATGCATCATCCCGCAACTAACACATTAGTTACAATGATTGCAAGGCTTATAGTGGTGTGCATTACCGAGTGGGCCCAGAGATACCTCTCCGACAATCGGAGTGACAAATCCTAATCTCAAAATACGCCAACCCAACAAGTACCTTCGGAGACACCTGTAGAGCATCTTTATAATCACCCAGTTACGTTGTGACGTTTGGTAGTACACAAAGTGTTCCTCTGGTAAACGGGAGTTGCATAATGTCATAGTTATAGGAACATGTATAAGTCATGAAGAAAGCAATAGCAACATACTAAACGATCAAGTGCTAAGCTAACGGAATGGGTCAAGTCAATCACATCATTCTCCTAATGATGTGATCTGTTAATCAAATGACAACTCATGTCTATGGCTAGGAAACTTAACCATCTTTGATTCAGCAAGCTAGTCAAGTAAAGGCATACTAGTGACACATTGTTTTCTCTATGTATTCACACATGTATCAAGTTTCCAGTTAATACAATTCTAGCATGAATAATAAACATTTATCATAAAATAAGAAAATAAATAATAACTTTATTATTGCCTCTAGGGCATATGTCCTTCAAGAGTAAAGCTGGTAGATAAACTTCTTAACATTTTTAGTATACATCTTTGCCTTATGGCTTCTCTGGTTGGAGGACTTTATTCCATATGAATATTTATGTTAAAACCATCGTAAGTTTCACATGGTCTATTTTTGGTATGTGATTTCAAAGGAAAGTTTTCATCGAGTCTAAAGTTTTCTGTTTTTATGGCAACAATCACGTACACCTAAATCTATAGAAAACTTCTTGCATTTTTGTAGCGACTCAACCATATATCTACTATTACACATTTCTCTATTTTTAGTTTCTTTTATCTTTGTGATTTCTAAATTCTATGAACCAAAGAAGCCCTAAACACATGTTTAGGAATTTCAAATGAATCCTACTACTCGTATATGGTTTTGAATTTTGACATTCTTTTATCTTCAGGAATAAACCAATCCAATTCCTTAGTTTCACTATACCACCACTACTACATTAGAGCCGGTCCAGTGAACATTTGAGGGGACAAAATAATAAATTCTCTTCCATCTAAGCCCTCTATTCATTATTTCCTTGATAGAATTGTCCAATGCTGGGGGCATGCCCCCTCCCCCCACTCCTCCGCCAATTCCTTAGATCCCACAGTGATGGGTTTAGGGGCTTGTCACTAATTAACCTCTAGTTAGTGGAGAGTACCCTTCCACCAACAGGCATTGACTCGTCAGTGAAGCTAAACTATCAGTACATGCCCTAGATTTTTATACATTAGGGGTAACACTACAAGAAATCTGTTGATTCATGACGGATTTCGCATGACGTTTTTGAAATCTGTCATGAATGGCCCGGTACAGCCCCGCAAGCCCGCTAAAGCCCGCCAAAGCCCACCTAACCATTCAGGTATAAAAACCAAACCCTAAGTCCCTCCTCTCTCTGTCTCTCCTTTCGTCGCAGCCCTCCACCCGATTCCCCATCTTCTCACCCACATCGCCGCCACCCACCACCACATCGCCTCCTCCCACTGCTCGTCGCCAGCCCTTTGCCTCCTCTCACCTCGCTGCTCCGGCATCTGCTAGATCCGCCGCAACCCCCACCAATCCATCTCTCGCGCACCCATCTCTGCCTCTCCTGCGAATCATCGCGCCGCCACCAACATCCGCCGATTCCGGCGACATCCGCCACCGTGCAGCACGCTCACGAGCTCGTCTCCGACCCCTCCGCCCTCCAGCCCGGCTGGATCCACCGCTCCCAGCCCCCTGCGCTCGCACTCAACCCCTAGCCCATGTCTAGGGTTTCGGCTGCGGCGGCGCGTCCGTCCCTGGCACGTCTCCAGCAACACCACTCCGTCGTGCATCACGCCCCCTCGCGCCTCTCCGCCTCACCCTAGCTCAGTGCGCTCGACTGCGTTGGGCTGGACGGGGGCGACCCTGACCCCCTCTTCCGCGTCTCCGGCGCAGCGGGGCGTCCTGTGGCAACCTCCTCTGTCACGCAAAACAGTGTCTGACCTGCACTGCGACCACTTCATTGCTTACAAAGGTCTCCGGTGAGCACTGCGACCTCTACCTCCCTCTTCTTGATTCAGCTTGATTTTGTATCTTTCCTCTCAAGAATTGATGATTCAATATTTATAAACTTTTATCCCTCTGTTGTAGAATTTACAGTCTAGTAGCAGGTTAGGCTCATAGTCAGTAAACTGTTTGATGCTTTCCTGATTTGATTAAAATGGCTTGCAATCAGGTAGCTGTAGTTTTATTTGTCTGTACTTTTTTATCTGTATTCTGTGAAAGTAAACTCCAGAGTGCAAAATTGTATTTGTTGTGCATTTTGTATCTTTCCAGAACCAAAAGAGATGAATTGAACCTCTTCTTACCTCCTAATAAAAGGCAATGTGCAAAATTGTATGTGCTGTACATTTTTGTATCTTTCCAGAACCAAAAGAGATGTAGAATTGAACCTCCTCTTACTGCCTAATAAAAGGGAGTGTAGTACTGGTTCAATCACTTCAGAATGCTTCTTGATATATCAGGAAAAGCGAGTTATCCACTTCATGAATTACTGGATGTTGCTTTACATTCTACAGTAGCCTTTTTGTCTTTCTCTATTGTGGAATCAGTGTTCCTTGTCTGACATATTCTCTACTAATGTAAAGTGTATATATTAATGCAGTATTATTATGCTTGTTATGATATCTTAAGCACTGTTCCTGGCTCAGGTCTCCACTTGATCAGTGATGAAGGTTGATGATTACAACTGAACGACTGAAGCAGTCCACTGGCAGAATTAAAGATAGCTGAAGAACTATGCTGGAGACAAAAGAACTTGGTGTGTCAATTCTTTAGGACCTTCATCAGCAAGGACAGTCACTACTGCATGCTCAGACTACAGTACATAGTCAATCATAACTACTTTATAATAGTTTAGATATACTTCCCTGAAATGTTATGTGAACCATCGTGCTCTTCTGTTCATCATTACTTCCAGCTTGGTTGTTATTTCTTGTTGTACTGGTAGAGATCAGATTGCCATAGACCATTATATAAGTTCTAGGTTTGATAGATTTCCTCTACCAATTCTAAATATAATAATCAAAATTTGCATTTGTTTAATGCAGGATCTGTTATCAAAATCGAGAGTTAGTGGTACAAGTTTATTAAATCATGTTAAGTGCAGTGTAACGTTGAAAGTGTCTCCACCTTGAACATTTCATTTATTCTTGTTTTCTCCACCAGTAATAGGTACTATTTATAATCTGCTCCCTCAATTCTGAAATAATTCAATTTGATCTAGTTTATAAGAAGCTATATCAACATCTACACCACATATTTAGTTTCATTAGATTCATTGTAAAATACTTTTTTGTAAAAAAGAGGTCACTTGGCTGTTCTTGATACTGTAGTATACCTATTATGTTTGTTCTCACACGTAGATAGGTGTATTTGTTTACATAAGAAAAATGACACCAAGTTAGTTCATGATCATGGTTTAGGAAAAAAAAAGTGTGCACTATGGTAGAAAGAAGTACAGTTTTGTTGCAAGTAGTTTTCCAGAAACAATAACTTATCTTGTTCCCCTATCCCTTTATTATTTGTCAACACCCCTCTGAACTTTGAGATTATAATTTTTCAAAGGTACCTACAGTTGCACAACAAGGTGGAGCTCCTCAGCACTTTGGTGTGGGTAAGCTCCTATGCCCTTCAGGATGATTTGAACTATTTGACACTAGGTTACTCGTGATTAGTCGTCGATGTTGTGTTGCTGCAATGAAACAATATTGTTGATTAATGAAAGACAAGGAATCCTGGCATAACTCTTTAAGTATATAGGCCTCACGAGTGAGGTTGAGGTTCAAACCACGTGAAATAAAAATGATGGTTCAGATGATAATAACTACTATTTATGTTGTTGTAATCAGCTTGCCATTTGGTCACAGAAGCATATTGTCTGTTACAGGTTTACTTGGTGTTACAGGTTTACTTGGTGGTCAAAGCCAAAAAGGAAGTTGGAGGTGTAGGCATGAACTTGATGATTAAGAGGGTCTGTACAATCTTGTATATTTGTTGATGTAATGTGGTGTAATTATTCCTGAGGGCATGTGATATGGTTGGATGTATTATTGGCCACATTTTAGAAAGGCTTTACTCAGTGAAATAATTGAATAGAAATTTGTGAAATGCTTTAAATTATGGGCCTGTTCAATAGAAATTAATTGTTTTCTGAAAGCTTGTTTGACTATGTATAATGGGTGGTGTTGTAACTCGTTGGATGGAAATCATGGTTGGACTAAAATAAATGGCCTAAACTACCACAATAAAAATGCGGATGCCACATCACATCCACGTTGGTGCCATGTAGATGCCACGTCAAGCCCATTTTTGTACAACGTCATCTCAATCCATGACGGACTAGTCTGTCATAGAGGACCGGGGCTGGGCGGGCCTAGGGACTGATCGGTGACGGCCAGGATCCGTCATGGTGGTACAGTTGTAAAATTATGACGCGATATACATGACGGATTATAAATCCGTCACGGACAACCCTCCGTGAGGTTTTGCACTGTTCCATGACAGACTGTATCCGTCATGAATTAACAAGATTCTTGTAGTGTAAGTATGTAACCATTGATCTGCCAAGAACCCGACCCGTCACTATTAATTAAAACACCACTCATGGGCTTAGATTTCTGCTCGTCAATGGTGGTTTCTAGGGATATAACTCTTTTGACCATATACACAAACAAGTCACAGTTACAAAAAATTGACCAGCATTACCAAAGATTAGCATCTTTCACAGAGCACAATAACACACAGAAGCACTTCACAAAAAACACTTGTTGTGCTGAACTAAACCTCTAGCCATTGTTAACACTTAAATACAAGTTCACCCCTGTAGCTGAGTAGGTGATCCCCACTAATCTATTTCTCTCAACATGCGACCATTTCACCTCAACATGCAGCCATGCAAAGCAAAATATTTTCCATTCTTTTATGATATACTTATATTCAATAAATATTTTACAACTATCATAATCAAATACAATAAATAATTTGTGTTTGCATGGACCGGTTTATTTGCTAACTACCTAGCTACTGCTCCAATCCAGCCGTGAACAGGTTCACGTTTGCATGGACCGGTTTATTTGCTGAAAATAAACCTAAACAACTAGTGCAACAGGATTACAAATATTCCAACAAAACGATCTTTAATTCATATATAGGTATTGAACAACAATAACATTTAACACAATAAAATAAAATTACTTTTCCCATCCAGCCAAACGAATAGAAAACTCAACTTCTATTCACATGGGCCTCAGCTGGCCCGTGTATTTCACACACTATGCTTAAATGGTAAACAATATAATAAATCAATGATAAAAATCAGTCAAGTAAACAATTTTTTGGCTTGATTGTACTGCATATGTCCGCCATTTTCCATGTGGATTATTTAGCAGGTAGGCATGTTGGGAGGCGGAGGCATCATTTTAGCTCCAGTAGCCTTGCCATCCTTCACGATGAAGACGGTGCTCATTCCCCACACCACATGGCGATCAAAGTGGCAATGCATGAACCAGACACCTAAAAAAGAGCACATACACAAAACATTAGAGATTGGCACTTGATTAATTCGCTCCAACGAATTTCACAGGCATCGCCCCAAAGCTGAATATAAAGTTAAACTCACCTGGATTCGCCGCGCGGAATCGGATAGCGGCCCAGCCAGCTTTGGGCACGGAGACCGTGTTCTGGTGCGGCGGGTCAACCAAGTTATAGGTGGCCGGGTCCTTCTGCTCGTCAAAATTCCCGAACCCTCTGCCTACCACGTAGAACGTGAAGCCGTGCAGGTGCATGGGGTGGTTCTCGGCGCCGAGGATGGAGGTGCCCTGGAACACCACCTCCACGACGGCGCCGTACTCCACCACCTTCACCTTGGTGCCGCGCTTGGTGGCCCAGCGCTCGACGGGGTCGTTGTCGACGTCCGTGAAGTTGAAGAAGAAGGGCGGCTTGTTGGGGAAGTCTGCGTTGAACACGCCGCGGACGGAGCGGTAGTAGGCGCCGAGGATGTCGACGGACGGGTTCGCGAAGCTGACGTTGTTGAGGCTCGCCGCTTGGCGGTTGCCGTCGGGGCCCCCGCACGTCTCGTGGGGCGCGCAGGGGAGCACGTTGACGGCGATGGTGACGAGCATACGCTCGTCGACCTGCCTCGGCACGTCCACTGGGTGGTCCTTGCTGCCCAGGGACCGGAGCTGCGCCGTGTACGCCGTCGCCGAGTCGATGTCTTTGACGCCCGGAAGGTTGGCAGGGAACTCCGGCAGGCCACGCGCCGGTGTGTCGTCCATGTATTCCACGATGGCGGTGGCGGTGCTGTTGTTGACCTCAATGTCGGGGTGTGTTGCGAACGTCCTCGCGGCCATGTAGTACCGACCGCCATCGGCGCGGTTGGCCTCGAGAAGCGCGTCCATGGTTTGACCTGGGGCGATCATGATGTGCTTGACGGTGAACGGCTTAGTGTAGTGGCCGTCGGTGCCGACCACGGTGAGGTTGTGCCCGGCGATGGCGAAGAAGAGGTCGTTGGAGAGCCCCGCGTTGATGATCCGGAGCAGGTACGTCTTACCGTGTTGCACCGGTATCTTGTAGGTGCTGGCCTTGGAGCACGGGAACAGGTCCCCTGGCTGGCCGTTGATGGTGTTCGCGTCTGAGATATTGATCTCGCCGCCGGTCCGCTCCGCCTCCTCGAGTAGATGGTTCACGTCGGCCTTCCACCACTCACCTGCATGCATGAGATTGAACATATCAAGTTAACGACAACTTAGCTTAGTTATAAGCATGGATGAAAGCAATGGAGTATTATATACCGAGTATGACGGGTATCTCCTTGTGTGGCTTCTTGAAGGGGAAGGTGGTTCCGAGCTTAGGGTGGATGACAATGGCGCCGTGGATTGTGGTGCGGTCATAGTCGCTGTGCGCGTGCCACCAAAGCGTTCCCTCTTCCTCAGACAAGATGACACGGTAGGTGAAGTTGCCGCCGGGGCGGATGGGACACTGGGTAATGTACTCTGGCCCGTCGGACCACGGGTTGCGTGGCTGGTCCACACCATGCCTATGTACATATGTCGCGTTAGAAAATATAAAAGGTTTACGGATGGTTATATATATGCAGTGAACGGCCGTCGGCCAGGCTAACTAGCTAACTTACCAGTGAATGGTGATGTTTTTATCGCCTTGGTTGTAGACGTTGACGATGACAAGGTCGCCCTTGCGCGCGTAGATGGTAGGGCCGGGGAACTGCCCGTTGACGGTGAGGACGGTCCTCTCCTTGCACAGCCTCGTGTAGTTGCTCTCCTTAATCTGCAAAATATGATGAAGGAACGTCACAAGTAAGTTTATGATATGCTGAGGTGGTCAGGTGGCATGTGTACATGTTAATTAAGAGAAATGATTTATGGATGGAGGCTAGTATAGCTATTTAGATATAGAAATGAATGGGAATAAATGCAAACAGACTTACAAAGAAATCGTGGTAACGAGTCTTGGCGCCCTGAGCGGGGCTAACGGAAACTCCCAGCGCCAACACCGCCCCAAGTAACCAAAGCACCGCCGGTATCTTAGCTAGACCCATCGCCGGCCAACGGCCGTCGCCACTCACCGAGCTAGCTCAGCTCGACCGTGAACCGCCGGATACCAAGAAGCTAGCTAACCACAAGTTATGCACGCACGCTAGCTGCTGCTGCTTGAGCAAACCTGGAAGCTAATGTGTGCGATGGACTGATGATGGCAACTCCAAGCAGACGCACGAGGTATTTATAGATCGTATGGGGGACAACAAGATCGAGCCCGGTCGACGACGATGCGTGTGCTGATGTGCATGGTTTCATATGATTAGCTTCTTGTCAAATATAATCTGCAGTCGCTATGGAAAGTGGAGGCTTTGGCAGAAGCCGCCCATGCGCATGCAGTTACCCGTGGATTGATTAATTTAATTGTTATTAACCGTTGGTTGGTCGCTGTCATGCATGCTGCGACGTACGACGACAGCGTCAAAGCCTTGAACCCTTCGCGCCAACCGCCCACGGGATTTAGTTTCAGCAGCTTAATTAATCGATCCAAGCACGTACGACGTAGGTGCAACTTCTGAAAAATCAATCAGAAAACACACGATGAGCTTTTAGAACGTGTGGTGGGTCGATGCATGCATCCATTCCTGCTTTAGCCTCATCTGGATGGAGCTGCCATATTAGTTCTATTTTGACTACTTTCTTTTTTGCCACGTTAGTTCTATTTTGACGTTATTGTTGTGAGCGATAGTGGCTCGTTTTTGTAGCTGGAACAAGCAAAGCTGATCAACGCGTGAGGAAATGGAAGTCGTGCTGAGCCTGAGATTTGTGGCACCCGGGACCTGGAGACCTGATCGACTACGCAATCAATTCAAAGAGAAACAACCATGCATGCATGCATGGGAACCGGATCCTCTAACATTAAGAAGGAAAGTTAGGGAAGCTACAACTCCCTAACTTTCCTTCTTGCAATCTATATGATTAAAGCTAAAATGATTTAAATTATTATGCAAATTACAGATTTAATGTGTAAATTCATAATCATTACATACAAACAATTTGATGATGAAATAAAATTAATTATAGATTATTTATATCTACATTAAATATCAATAGTAAATGATCCACTAAACGTCTCTAACATTCCTTCTTCATTTTACACTATTACTGTAGCATCGTGACTTTGCTTCTCTAAGTTAGAGGATCCGCCTCCGCATGCATGTCCGAACGTTCATCAGGACTATCAAACCGCCGTGTGACCATTGAATGGTGGATCCTATCGAATGGCCTTTTGCCTCCCGGGAGCATGCTTCCACGTGAATAGTAACAAAAAAGATATAGTAATATTTTTTAGAAATTCTGAATTTTTTTTAGATGTTCGTGTTGGTGCCGCAAACATTCTTGAAAATTTTCATGCAAAACGAGCAGCGATGTTTCGCTGGTGAAAAAAACAAATTTAGGATGACATTCTGGGATAACATTTGGTGTTTATTTTATGGGAAAAGCTTATCTTCAACCGACCGATAACGCTCGCGCGTCCGCCGGCTCCACGTCCGTCGGATCGTGTGTTGATCAGACGGACGAGAGCATTCCTCGCTTCCGCGTCACGCGCAAACGTTTCTAAAACTGGGCGGCTGTTTTAGGAATAATTAACGCAGCTGTAACGCTCCCGCAGTGCTCCCGCTCCCGCAGCTCCGTTGTGTCTGTTAGGGCGGCGGCGGTGGGATCTGGTAGGGCAACGGCAGGCGGCGACCAACAGCGGGCGGCGACCAACGGCGGGGGTGACGCGGGCGCATCCAACGCGGTGGCGACGACGACCGCGTCGGGGTCGGCGGTGGCCGGCGACGACACAAGCAGGTACGGCCGCGTGCTCCTTCCCCCCATTTCTGGTCGCCTCTCAGACAGTTCTCCTCTGCTCGGCGGCTCCCCCTCGGCGGCTACGCGGGCTCGTCACAGTGGTGCTCTGTTGTAGTGAGGCGCCATCATCGGCGCCACCGATTGTAGATGTGTAGCTGTAGCAGGGGATTGGGATTTCCTCAGATCTGTTTTTGTTGCAGAAAACTTTTGATTCCTTTGTAGCTAAAATTGGCTCGTTATAGTGATGTGTTGTAGGAATTTCTGTAGCTCAAATTTGGCTGTAGGTGCTCCGTGTATGCTATCCGATTGCTGTGCTATTAGGTAATCTCTGAATGTTCTAGGTTCTCCTGTCCTTTGATGTTCTAGGTTGTTATAGCTCAAATTGGCTAGTAGGTAATCTCTGAATTTTTGCAGCTCAAAGTTTTTTGTAGCTTTCTGGCTTGAGTATTAGTGATACATTATTTTGATGTTCAGAGAGAAGTTTCTGTAGCCAATTTGATGTTACATTATTTTGATGTTCAGAGAGAAGTTTCTGTAGCCAATTTGATGTTCAGATAGAAGTTTCTGTACCAATTAGTGATGCATTAGTGTAGGTTATGCTTCAGGAATTTTTGTACTTTATGCTTTCTGAAACTTTTGATATTTAGTTATTGTAGGTCATGTATGATTTCTGAAACTTAGTTTTTGCTTTCTGAAACTACAGATATGTTTTCTCTGAAATTTAGTTATTGTAGGTCATGTTTCAATACTTTTCTCTGAAACTACTCATGTAGTTATCCATTTTGTTTTCTGAAACTACATATATCCTTTCTCTGAAATTTTAACTACTGTTCCAATACTTTTCCATGATTTTTTAGCTCATGTTTATCTGAAATTAGTTGGACTAGCTAATGTTCTTTCAAACCTTGTTTTGCAGAATGCCTATATTTCAAACTCGTTGGTCGGCAAAGCGGTTGCGTGAAATAGCCAATGACATCAAAGGGAAAAAGAGAGATGTCATAAGCAAGTCCAGCTTCGGGGATTTGCTGTTTATATCTCCTTTGGTCCCTCCTCCCGAAGATCTTCTTGATTTCATTATTATGAACATTGACCCTAAGAATCGTGTGCTGAAGTATGTAATCTTTTGCTTTTTTTTTGTATTTCTTTCTTGTTCCATAACACCTTTTGTTTTCTTTATTCTCGCAACATCTATTGTTTTTTTGTGAATTGCAGGATTAATGACCACAAGGAGATCCACTTTTCAAAAGACATGGTTAAGAAGATATTCAATGTCCCATCTGGTAGCAGACCGATAGAGTTCGGGAAGAGGGGCAAAGCTGATTTCCGTGAAGTTTATCTGCGCGGCGGGGATAGGGCTCCGATACCCAACGCAGTTTCTGTCTTATCAAAAGCAGATGATGATGACACCATCGAGAGGTCATGGGTATTACTGTGCCTGGCTTTGGTCCTAGCTCCTGGGACAGGAAACATGATCCCCCTAGATTATCTTTACACCCTACGAGATATGAGCATGGTCCATGAGTTTGAGTGGGATGAGCATATCCTGTGTGATGTGATGAGAGAAGTTAAAAAATACCAGGATAGAAGGAATGAGGGTAGAGGGAAATTTCTCATCGGTGGATGTCTACCAATGCTTCCGGTACACCCTTGATTCATGTAACATCCCACTCCTTTTATCCCGCAACAACAAATCTTTTTCTTGAGGTGCTGATGTTTTCTTTTCTTTTTTGTGCCTTTTTTGCAGATAATTTATATGGACCATCTTGATGTGCCAAGAGGATGCATAGTTGATCACACCATCAACTACTCGCTTCCTAGAGCTTGTTTCGTTCATGAAATGGACTTTTATGCTGTTGTCGCAGTGGACACCCTGGATGATGGGTTTGGGAAGCGTCCTGTAAGTGATTGAAACTGAAAGACCTTGATTTTTTTATATAGAAGACATTTGTCTGTTGCAATTCTTACTTATTTTCTCTTCTTTGTAATGCAGTTCAGGACTAGTACACCGTATGCAGTAGTTGAGTTCATGTCATATGTAGATCAACATCACCGAGGAGCTGCTAGTGAACATGTCACAGAGGAATTGCCGGAAATCAGCGACCAAGGGGGTGTTGTTGGGGGCGCAACACACACCGCAGATGTGCCTGAGAGCTCACACACGCAAGCAAATGTACATGTGGGAGCAGATGCGGGTTCTCAATGAAGGAAATATGCCCTAGAGGCAATAATAAAGTTATTATTTATTTCCTTATATCATGATAAATGTTTATTATTCATGCTAGAATTGTATTAACCGGAAACATGATACATGTGTGAATACATAGACAAACATAGTGTCACTAGTATGCCTCTACTTGACTAGCTCGTGAATCAAAGATGGTTAAGTTTTCTAGCCATGGACAAAAGAGTTGTCATTTGATTAATGGGATCACATCATTAGGAGAATGATGTGATTGACTTGACCCATTCCGTTAGCTTAGCACACGATCGTTTAGTATGTTGCTACTGCTTTCTTCATGACTTATACATGTTCCTGTGACTATGAGATTATGCAACTCCCGTTTACCAGAGGAACACTTTATGTGCTACCAAACGTCACAACGTAACTGGGTGATTATAAAGGTGCTCTACAGGTGTCTCCGAAGGAACATGTTGGGTTGGCGTATTTTGAGATTAGGTTTTGTCACTCCGATTGTCGGAGAGGTATCTCTGGGCCCTCTCGGTAATGCACATCACTATAAGCCTCGCAAGCAATGTGACCAATGAGTTGGTTACGGGATGATGCATTATGTAACGAGTAAAGAGACTTGCCGGTAACAAGATTGAACTAGGTATTGGATACCGACGATCGAATCTCGGGCAAGTAACATACCGATGACAAAGGGAACAACGTATGTTGTTATGCGGTTTGACCGATAAAGATCTTCGTAGAATATGTAGGAGGCAATATGAACATCCAGGTTCCACTATTGGTTATTGACCGGAAACAGTTCTAGGTCATGTCTACATAGTTCTCAAACCCGTAGGGTCCGCACGCTTAAGGTTTCGATGACAGTTATATTATGAGTTTATGAGTTTTGATGTACCGAAGGAGTTCGGAGTCCCGGATGAGATCGGGGACATGACGAGGAGTCTCGAAATGGTCGAGACATAAATATCGATATATTGGATGACTATATTCGGAGTTCGGAAAGGTTCCGAGTGATTCGGGTATTTTTCGGAATACTTGAGAGTTACGGGAATTCGCCGGGGAGTATATGGGCCTTATTGGGCCATACGGGAATAGAGGAGAGAGGCCGAAAGGAAGGAGGCGCGCAGCCCCCCTCTGGTCCGAATTGGACAAGGGGTGCGGCCCCCCTTTCCTTCCTCCTCTCCCCCTCTTTCCCCCCTTCTCCTACTCCAACAAGGAAGGATGGGAGTAGGACTCCCCTTGGTGCGCCCCCTCCTAGGGCCGGCCTCCTCCCCCCTTGCTCCTTTATATACGGGGGCAGGGGGGCACCCCATGACACACAAGTTGATCTACAGATCGTTCCTTAGCCGTGTGCGGTGCCCCCTCCACCATATTCCACCTCGGTCATATCGTCGCGGAGTTTAGGCGAAGCCCTGCGCTGGTAGAACATCATCATCGTCACCACGCTGTCGTGCTGACGTAACTCATCCCCGACGCTTTGCTAGATTGGAGCCCGGGGAACGTCATCGAGTTGAACGTGTGCTGAACACGGAGGTGCCGTACGTTCGGTGCTTGGATCGGTCGAATCCTAAAGACGTACGACTACATCAACCGCGTTGTCATAACGCTTCCGCTTACGGTCTACGAGGGTACGTGGACAACACTCTTCCCTCTCGTTGCTATGCCATCACCATGATCTTGCGTGTAAGTAGGAAATTTTTGAAATTACTACGTTCCCCAACAGTGGCATCCGAGCCTAGGTTTTATGCGTTGATGTTATATGCACGAGTAGAACACAAATGAGTTGTGGGCGATACAAGTCATACTGCTTACCAGCATGTCATACTTTGGTTCGGCGGTATTGTTGGATGAAGCGGCCCGGACCGACATTACGCGTACGCTTACGCGAGACTGGTTTTACCGCCGTGCTTTGCACACAGGTGACTAGCGGGTGTCAGTTTCTCCAACTTTAGCTGAATCAAGTGTGGCCACGCCCGGTCCTTAGAAAGGTTAAAACAGCACTAACTTGACGAACTATCGTTGTGGTTCTGATGCGTAGGTAAGAACGGTTCTTGCTAAGCCCGTAGCAGCCACGTAAAATTTGCAACAACAAAGTAGAGGACGTCTAACTTGTTTTTGCAGGGCATGTTGTGATGTGATATGGTCAAGACGTGATGAGATATAAGTTGTTGTATGAGATGATCATGTTTTGTTGAAGTTATCGGCAACTGGCAGAAGCTCTATGGTTGTCTCTTTGTTGCATAAGATGCAAGTGCCAAATAATTGCTTTACTTTATCGCTATGCGATAGCAATAGTTGCAAGAGCAATAGTTGGCGAGACGACCATGTGACGACACATTGATATAGATCAAGATGATGAAGATCATGGTGTCGTGCCGGTGACGATAGAGATCATGACAGTACTTTGGAGATGGAGATCAAAGGCGCAAGATAATCATGGCCATATCATGTCACATATTTTGATTGCATATGATGTTTATCTGTTATACATCTTATTCTGTTTTGTTTGACGGTAGCATTATAAGATGATCTCTCACTAATTATCAAGAAGTGTTCTCCCTGAGTATGTACCGTTGCCAAAGTTTGTCGTGCCCAGACACCACGTGATGATCGGGTGTGATAAGCTCTACGTCCATCTACAACGGGTGCAAGCCAGTTTTGCACACGCGGAATACTCAGGTTAAACTTGATGAGCCTAGCATATGCAGATATGGCCTCGGAACACGGAGACCGAAAGGTCGAGCGTGAATCATATAGTAGATATGATCAACATAATGATGTTCACCATTGAAAGCTACTCCATTTCACGTGATGATCGGTTATGGTTTAGTTGATTTGGATCACGTGATCACTTAGAGGATTAGAGGGATGTCTTTCTAAGTGGGAATTCTTAAGTAATATGATTAATTGAACTTAAATTTATCATGAACTTAGCCCTGGTAGTATTTTGCAAATTATGTTGTAGATCAATAGCTTACATTGTTGCTTTCATATGTTTATTTTTATATGTTCCTAAAGAAAATTGTGTTGAAAAATGTTAGTAGCAATGATGCGGATTGGATCCGTGATCTGAGGTTTATCCTCATTCCTGCGCAGAAGAATTATGTCCTTGATGCACCGCTAGGTGACAAACCTATTGCAGGAGCAGATGCAAACGTTATGAACGTTTGGCTAGCTCAATATGATGACTACTTGATAGTTCAGTGCACCATGCTTAACGGCTTAGAATCGGGACTTCAAAGACGTTTTGAACGTCATGGACCATATGAGATGTTCCAGGAGTTGAAGTTAATATTTCAAGCAAATACCCGAGTCGAGAGATATGAAGTCTCCAACAAGTTCTATAGCTAAAAGATGGAGGAGAATCGCTCAACTAGTGAGCATGTGCT
The DNA here is from genome assembly GCF_002162155.2 of Triticum dicoccoides. Lineage (NCBI taxonomy): Eukaryota > Viridiplantae > Streptophyta > Magnoliopsida > Poales > Poaceae > Triticum > Triticum dicoccoides. The sequence continues at coordinate 99,874,750 of NC_041393.1, forward strand.
CAGATTGTCTGGGTACTACAATCGCTTGAATCAAGTGGGAGTTAATCTTCCAGATAAGATAGTGATTGACAGAATTCTCTAGTCACCATCACCAAGTTAGTAGAACTCTCTTCGTGATGCTGAAATCGATGAAGGTAGAAATCAAGAAAAGCATCAAGTGTTGATGGTTGACAAGACCACTAGTTTCAAGAAAAGGGCAAAGGGAAGAAGTGGAACTTCAAGAAGAACGGCAAGCAAGTTGCTGCTCAAATGAAGAAGCCCAAGTCTGGTCCTAAGCCTGAGACTAAGTGCTTCTACTGCAAAGGGACTAATCACTGGAAGTGGAACTGCCCCAAGTATTTGGCGGATAAGAAGGATGGCAAAAGTGAACAAAGGTACATTGGATATACATGTTATTGATGTGTACTTTACTAGTGTTTATAGCAACGCCTCGGCATTTTGATATTGGTTCAGTTGCTAAGAGTAGTAACTCGAAACGGGAGTTGTAGAATAAACAGAAAATAGTAAAAAGGCGAGGTGACGATGTGTGTTGGAAGTAGTCCCAAGATTGATATGATCATCATCGCACACTCCCTATACTTTCGGGATTAGTGTTGAAACTAAATAAGTATTATTTGGTGTTTGCATTGAGCATGAATATGATTTGATCATGTTTATTGCAATACGGTTATTCATTTAAGTAAGAGAATAAATTGTTGTTCTGTTTACATGAATAAAACCTTATATGGTTACACACCCAATGAAAATGGTTCGTTGGATCTCGATCGTAGTGATACACATATTCATAATATTGAAACCAAAAAATGCAAAGTTAATAATGATAGTGCAACTTATTTGTGGCACTGCCGTTTGGGTCATATCGGTGTAAAGCGCATGAAGAAACTCCATAAAGATGGATTTTCGGAATCACTTGGTTGTGAATCATTTGATGCTTGCGAACCGTGCCTTTTGGGCAAGATGACTAAAACTCCATTCTCCGGAAAAATGGAACGAGCTACTGACTTATTGGAAATAATACATACCGATGTATGCGATCCGATGAGTGTTAAGACTCGTGGCAAGTATCTTTATTTTCTAACCTTCACAGATGATTTGAGCAGATATGGGTATATCTACTTGATGAAACATAAGTCTGAAATAGTTGAAAAGTTCAAAGAATTTCAGAGTGAAGTGGAAAAATCATCGTAACAAGAAAAATAAAGTTTCTACGATCTCATCGTGGAGACGAATATTTGAGTTATGAGTTTGGTCTTCATTTGAAACAATGTGAAATAGTTTCGCAACTCACGCCATCTGGAACACCACAATGTAATGGTGTGTCCGAACGTCGTAATCGTACTTTACTAGATATGGTGCGATCTATGATGTCTCTTATCGGTTTACCACTATCGTTTTGGGGTTATGCATTAGAGACAGCTGCATTCACGTTTAATAGGGCACCATCTAAATCCGTTGAGACGACACCGTATGAACTATGGTTTAGCAGTAAACCTAAGCTGTCGTTTCTTAAAGCTTGGAGTTGTGATGCTTATATGAAAAAGGTTTTCAACCTGATAAGCTTGAACCCAAATCGGAGAAGTGCGTCTTCATAGAATACCCAAAGGTAACTATTGGGTACACCTTCTATCACAGATCCGAAGGCAAGTTATTCGTTGCTAAGATGGATCCTTTCTAGAGAAGAAGTTTCTCTCGAAAGAAGTGAGTGGGAGGAAAGTAGAACTTGATGAGGTAACTGTACCTGCTCCCTTATTTGAAAGTATTTCATCACAGAAATCTGTTCCTGTGACTACTACACCAATTAGTGAGGAAGTTAATGATGATGATCATGAAACTTCAGATTAAGTTACTACAGAACCTCGTAGGTCTTATAGAGTAAGATCCGCACCAGAGTGGTACGGTAATCCTATTCTGGAAGTTATGTTACTAGACCATGACAAACCTACGAACTATGAAGAAGCGATGGTGAGCCCAGATTCCGCAAAATGGCTTGAGGCCATGAAATCTGAGATGGGATCCATGTATGAGAACAAAGTGTGGACTTTGGTGGACTTGCCCGATGATCGGCAAGCCATAGAAAATAAATGGATCTTCAAGAAGAAGACGGACGCTGATAGTAGTGTTACTATCTACAAAGCTAGACTTGTCGAAAAAGGGTTTTGACAAAGTTCAAGCTGTTGAGTACAATGAGATTTTCTCACTCGTATCGATGCTTAGAAGTCTGTCCGAATCATGTTAGCAATTGCCACATTTTATGAAATTTGGCAAATGGATGTCAAAACTACATTCCTTAATGGATCTATTAAAGAAGAGTTCTATATGATACAACCCGAAGGTTTTGTCAATCCTAAAGGTGCTAACAAATGTGCAAGCTCCAGCAATCCATCTATGGACTGGTGCAAGCATCTCGGAGTTGGAATATACGCTTTGATAAGTTGATCAAAGCATATAAGTTTTATACAGACTTGTGGTGAAGCCTGTATTTACAATAAAGTGAGTGGGAGCACTACAGTGTTTCTGATAAGTATATGTGAATGACATATTGTTGATCGGAAATAATGTAGAATTATTCTGCAAAGCATAAAGGAGTGTATGAAAGGAGTTTTTTCAAAGAAAGACCTCGATAAAGCTATTTACATATTGAGCATCAAGATCTATTGAGATAGATCAAGACGCTTGATAAGATTTTTCAATGAGTACATACCTTGATAAAATTTTGAAATAGTTCAAAATAGAACAGTCAAAGAAGGAGTTCTTGCCTGTGATGCAAAGGTATGAAGTTGAGTAAGACTCAAGACCCGACCATGGCAGAAAATAGAAAGAGAATGAAAATTCATTCCCTATGCCTCAGTCATAGGTTCTATAAAGTATGCTATGCTATGTACCAGACTTATTGTATACCTTGCTCTTCATTTGGCAAGGGAGTACAATAGCGATCTAGGAGTAGATCACTGGACATTGGTCAAGAATATCCTCAGTGAGGACTAAGGAAATATTTCTCGATTATGGAGGTGATGAAAGAGCCCGTCATAAAGAGTTACATCGGTGCAAGCTTTCACACCGATCCAGATGACTCTAAGTCTCAATCTGGATACATACTAAAAGTGGGAGCAATTAGCTAAAGTAGCTCCGTGCAGAGCATTGTAGACATAGAATATTTGCAAAATACATACGGCTCTGAATGTGACAGACCCGTTGACTAAAGTTCTCTCACGAGCAAAACATGATCATACCTTAGTACTCTTTGGATGTTAATCACATAGCGATGTGAACTAGATTATTGAATCTAGTAAACCCTTTAGGTGTTGGTCACATGACGATGTGAACTATGGGTGCTAATCACATGGTGATGTGAATTATTGGTGTTAAATCACATGGCGATGTGAACTAGATTATTGACTCTAGTGCAAGTGGGAGACTGAAGGAAATATGCCCTAGAGGCAATAATAAAGTTATTATTTATTTCCTTATATCATGATAAATGTTTATTATTCATGCTAGAATTGTATTAACCGGAAACATGATACATGTGTGAATACATAGACAAACATAGTGTCACTAGTATGCCTCTACTTGACTAGCTCGTGAATCAAAGATGGTTAAGTTTCCTAGCCATGGACAAAAGAGTTGTCATTTAATTAACGGGATCACATCATTAGGAGAATGATGTGATTGACTTGACCCATTCCGTTAGCTTAGCACACGATCGTTTAGTATGTTGCTACTGCTTTCTTCATGACTTATACATGTTCCTGTGACTATGAGATTATGCAACTCCCGTTTACCAGAGGAACACTTTGTGTGCTACCAAACGTCACAACATAACTGGGTGATTATAAAGGTGCTCTACAGGTGTCTCCGAAGGTACATGTTGGGCTGGCGTATTTTGAGATTAGGTTTTGTCACTCCGATTGTCGGAGAGGTATCTCTGGGCCCTCTCGGTAATGCACATCACTATAAGCCTTGCAAGCAATGTGACCAATGAGTTGGTTACGGGATGATGCATTACGTAACGAGTAAAGAGACTTGCCGGTAACGAGATTGAACTAGGTATTGGATACCGACGATCGAATCTCGGGCAAGTAACATACCGATGACAAAGGGAACAACGTATGTTGTTATGCGGTTTGACCGATAAAGATCTTCGTAGAATATGTAGGAGGCAATATGAACATCCAGGTTCCACTATTGGTTATTGACCGGAAACAGTTCTAGTTCATGTCTACATAGTTCTCGAACCCGTAGGGTCCGCACGCTTAAGGTTTCGATGACAGTTATATTATGAGTTTATGAGTTTTGATGTACCAAAGGAGTTCGGAGTCCCGGATGAGATCGGGGACATGACGAGGAGTCTCGAAATGGTCGAGACGTAAAGATCGATATATTGGACGACTATATTCGGAGTTCGGAAAGGTTCTGAGTGATTCGGGTATTTTTCGGAGTACCGGAGAGTTACGGGAATTCGCCGGGGAGTATATGGGCCTTATTGGGCCATACGGGAATAGAGGAGAGAGGCCGAAAGGAAGGAGGCGCGCAGCCCCCTTCTGGTCCGAATTGGACAAGGGGTGCGGCCCCCCTTTCCTTCCTCCTCTCCCTCTCTTTCCCCCCTTCTCCTACTCCAACAAGGAAGGAGGGAGTCCTACTCCCGGTGGGAGTAGGACTCCCCTTGGCGCGCCCCCTCCTAGGGCCGGCCTCCTCCCCCCTTGCTCCTTTATATACGGGGGCAGGGGGGCACCCCATGACACACAAGTTGATCTACAGATCGTTTCTTAGCCGTGTGCGGTGCCCCCCTCCACCATATTCCACCTCGGTCATATCGTCGCGGAGTTTAGGCGAAGCCCTGCGCCGGTAGAACATCATCATCGTCACCATGCCGTCGTGCTGACGGAACTCATCCCCGATGCTTTGCTGGATTGGAGCCCGGGGAACGTCATTGAGCTGAACGTGTGCTGAACACGGAGGTGCCGTACATTCGGTGCTTGGATCGGTCGAATCGTGAAGACGTACGACTATATCAACCGCGTTGTCATAACGCTTCCGCTTACGGTCTACGAGGGTACGTGGACAACACTCTCCCCTCTCGTTGCTATGCCATCACCATGATCTTGCGTGTACGTAGGAAATTTTTGAAATTGCTACGTTCCCCAACACTCAAAGCCCACCTCACGCCAGTACAGGGGGTACCAATGGTAGCGCAGAGCATGTGCATGAGCAACATCCATCTAACATGGAGAGTGGTGACGATGTGTGTGGCTCTTTGGAGGAGTAGCTCCATGCATTGCCAACAATCGAGGAGTTAGATGTGGTTTTTTTTCTCGCAACTCATTTTTTTTCCTTTTTCCTTTTTCATACTTTTCGCACCTTCATCTCACTGGCATGTTACAAACTACTGTCCCTACCAATCTAACGCCATTGTTTTCGCACATTGCAGTTGCCGCCACAGACGCAAGTCATATTTAACAAGCACAAAGAGCTCCATGCCAGAGAACTTAATGCTGCATTCAGCTTATTTGGGAGGGTCTTGCAAGGCATGTACTGCAAGCGGATGGGCCTAATGTTGTCTGAGGCACACAAAGCTGAGTGCAGCATTCATGGACAGAGAGCTGAAGGTGAAGGCATCACTTTCAGTGTACCAGGGGGGACTTCTGCTGTAGGCATGTCTGATGGGGCTGCAACTCAACCTTTTGCGCAACAGCCCAAGCATCCGGAGCAGCCCAACATTCATCCTGTCACTGTACCGCCTCCGCAACAGCCCAAGAAACAGCCCAAGCAACCAGCCACTACCACTGTACCATCTCCGCAACAGCCTAAGCAACCAGCCACTGCCACAGTACCATCTCCGCAACAGCCCAAGCAACCAGCCACTACCACTGTACCATCTCCGCAACAGCCCAAGCAACCAGCAGCGGAAGTAGGTCAAAACAATGATGCCCCACCCAGGATGAGCGATGACAACACTGAAAATGATCAAAGCAACGACAATGATCAGAGCAATGGCAGAGGAGAAGACTCAGGCAGCAAGGCAAACGACACTGTATCTAAGTCTCCTCGCATCCCAAGCTTCGCACATGTGAATCTGACGAGGAGGCCAGGCACGCTTGAAGATGGACCTTCTTTTGGATTGTTTGATCCGGGGAGTGATGATGATCTACTATTTCAGGAGTTTCCTCAAGTTCGTACATCCCCTGCAAAAACTTCGGTTGCAGATTTGGACTCCTTCTTGTCGATTCGTACGAGGAGCCCTTTGTTTAGTGAATCTCCGGCTACCTCAGCTGGGCCAGTTTACGATGTGACTCCCATTGCAACACGCCCTCCAATTTCAACAGGCCCTGCAGGTTATTTGCACTCATCTCTCCCCAACCACTTTGTGCTCCAACCCATGTTTTGTTTTGTTTACAGAAACTCAACACTTCCATGCTCCAAACCATTATTTTTTCTCATGTTGTTTCTGTTTTCTTTTTTCATTTTCATTTGTGGGTCAGAAGCAGGAGTAGCTGAGACAAGTGAGGAGGTGGTTATTGAAGTGAGCAGCGGGGGAAAACATGATGCGAAGAAGCCCACACTCAAGAGAGTCGCAAAATCGCCAGAGAATGCACCGAAGCTGAAGAGGATGAAGAAGATCACAGTTAATGCTTCTGACGATGCCATTGAAGGAAATATGCCCTAGAGGCAATAATAGAGTTATTATTTATTTCCTTATTTCATGGTAAATGTTTATTATTCATGCTAGAATTGTATTAACCGGAAACATGATACATGTGTGAATACATAGACAAACATATAGTCACTAGTATGCCTCTACTTGACTAGCTCATTAATCAAAGATGGTTATGTTTCCTAACCATAGACGTGTGTTGTCATTTGATTAATGGGATCACATCATTAGGAGAATGATGTGAGACATGACCCATTCCGTTAGCCTAGCACTTGGTCGTTTAGTATGTTGCTATTGCTTTCTTCATGACTTATACATGTTCCTATAACTATGAGATTATGCAACTCCCGTTTACCGGAGGAACACTTTGGGTGCTACCAAACGTCACAACGTAACTGGGTGATTATAAAGGAGTACTACAGGTGTCTCCAAAGGTACATGTTGGGTTGGCGTATTTCGAGATTAGGTTTTGTCACTCCGATTGTCGGAGAGGTATCTCTGGGCCCTCTCGGTAATGCACATCACTATAAGCCTTGCAAGCAATGTAGCTAATGAGTTAGTTACGGAATGATGTATTACATAACGAGTAAAGAGACTCATGGGAACCCTGGCGTCTGGCCCTGGAGTCCGAGAAGGACTCTTGCCTTTTGGGTGAAACCGACTTTGTGGAGGCTTTTACTCCAAGTTTCGACCCCAAGGCTCAACATATAAATAGAGGGGCAGGGCTAGCACCAAAGACACATCAAGAAACACCAAGCCGTGTGCCGGCAACCCCGTCCCCTCTAGTTCATCCTCCGTCATAGTTTCCGCAGTGCTTAGGCGAAGCCCTGCGGAGATTGTTCTTCAGCAACGCCGTCACCATGCCGTCGTGCTGCCGGAACTCATCTACTACTTCGCCCGTCTTGCTGGATCGAGAAGGCGAGGACGTCATTGAGCTGAACGTGTGCAGAACTCGGAGGTGCCGTGCGTTCGGTACTTGGATCGGTCGGATCGTGAAGACGTACGACTACATCAACCGCGTTGGTAAACGCTTCCGCTTAGCAATCTTCAAGGGTATGAAGATACACTCCTCCTCTCGTTGCTATGCATCACCATGATCCTATGTGTGCATAGGAAAATTTTGAAATTACTACGTCCCCCAACAGTGGCATCCGAGCCTAGGTTTTATGCGTTGATGTTATATGCACGAGTAGAACACAAGTGAGTTGTGGGCGATACAAGTCATACTGCTTACCAGCATGTCATACTTTGGTTCGGCGGTATTGTGAGATGAAGTGGCCCGGACCGACATTACACGTACGCTTATGCGAGACTGGTTTCACCGTTGCGAGCACTCGTGCTTAAAGGTGGCTGGCGGGTGTCTGTCTCTCTCACTTTAGCTGAATCGAGTGTGGCTACGCCCGGTCCTTGCGAAGGTTAAAACAACACTAACTTGACGAACTATCGTTGTGGTTTTGATGCGTAGGTAAGAACGGTTCTTGCTAAGCCTGTAGCAGCCACGTAAAATTTGCAACAACAAAGTAGAGGACATCTAACTTGTTTTTGCAGGGCATGTTGTGATGTGATATGGTCAAGACGTGATGCTATATTTTATTGTATGAGATGATCATGTTTTGTAACCGAAGTTATCGGCAACTGGCAGGAGCCATATGGTTGTCGCTTTATTGTATGAAATGCAAACGCCCTGTAATTGCTTTACTTTATCACTAAGCGGTAGCGATAGTCGTAGAAGCAATAGATGGCGTAACGACAACGATGCTACGATGGAGATCAAGGTGTCGCGCCGGTGATGATGGTGATCACGATGGTGCTTCGAAGATGGAGATCACAAGAACAAGATGATGATGGCCATATCATATCACTTATATTGATTGCATGTGATGTTTATCCTTTGTGCATCTTATCTTGCTTTGATTGACGGTAGCATTTTAAGATGATCTCTCACTAATTATCAAGAAGTGTTCTCCCTGAGTATGCACCGTTGCGAAAGTTCTTTGTGCTGAGACACCACTTGACGATCGGGTGTGATAGGCTCTACGTTCAAATACAATGGGTGCAAAATAGTTGCACACGCGGAATACTCGGGTTAAACTTGACGAGCCTAGCATATACAGATATGGCCTCGGAACACGGAGACCGAAAGGTCGAGCGTGAATCATATAGTAGATATGATCAACATAATGATGTTCACCATTGAAACTACTCCATCTCACGTGATGATCAGACATGGCTTAGTTGATTTGGATCACGTGATCACTTAGATGACTAGAGAGATGTCTGTCTAAGTAGGAGTTCTTAAGTAATATGATTAATTGAACTTAAATTTATCATGATCTTAGTCCTGGTGGTATTTTGCAAATTATGTTGTAGATCAATAGCTTGCGTTGTTGTTTTCATATGTTTATTTCGATATGTTCCTAGAGAAAATTGTGTTGAAAGATGTTAGTAGCTATGATGCGGATTGGATCCGTGATCTGAGGTTTATCCTCATTGCTACACAGAAGAATTATGTCCTTAATGCACCGCTAGGTGACAGACCTATTACAGGAGCAGATGCAGACGTTATGAACGTTTGGCTAGCTCAATATGATGACTACTTGATAGTTTAGTGCACCATGCTTAATGGCTTAGAATCGGGACTTCAAAGATGTTTTGAATGTCATGGACCATATGAGATGTTCCAAGAGTTGAAGTTAATATTTCCAGCAAATACCCGAGTTGAGAGATATGAAGTCTCCAACAAGTTCTATAGCTAAAAGATGGAGGAGAATCGCTCAACTAGTGAGCATGTGCTCAGATTGTCTGGGTACTTCAATCACTTGAATCAAGTGGGAGTTAATCTTCCAGATAAGATAGTGATTGACAGAATTCTCTAGTCACCATCACCAAGTTAGTAGAACTTTTTGATGAACTATAGTATGCAAGGGATGACGAAAACGATTCCCGAGCGCTTCGTGATGTTGAAATCAACGAAGTTAGGAATCAAGAAAGAGCATCAAGTGTTGATGGTTGACAATATCACTAGTTTCAAGAAAAAGGGCAAAGGGAAAGAAAGGGGAACTTCAAGTAGAATGACAAGCAAGTTGTCACTCGCATGAAGAAGCCCAAAGCTGAACCAAAGCCTGAAACTGAGTGCTTACACTGCAAAGGAAATGGTCACTAGAAGCGGAAATGCCTTGAATATTTGGTGGATAAGAAGGATGGCAAAGTGAACAAGGGTATATTTGATATACATGTTATTGATGTGTACCTTACTAGTGTTTATAGTAACCCCTGAGTATTTGATACTTGTTCGGTTGCTAAGATTAGTAACTCGAAACAGGAGTTACAGAATAAACAGAAACTAGTTGAGGGTGAAGTGACGATGTATGTTGGAAGTGGTTCCAAGATTGATATGATCATCATCGCACACTCCCTATACTTTCGAGATTAGTGTTGAACCTAAATAAATGTTATTTGGTGTTTGCGTTGAGCATGAATATGATTTGATCATGTTTATTGCAATACGGTTATTCATTTAAAATCAGAGAATAATTGTTGTTCTGTTTAAATGAATAAAACCTTTGATGGTCAGACACCCAATGAAAATAGTTTGTTGGATCTCGATCATAGTGATACACATATTCATAATATTGATGCCAAAAGATGCAAAGTTGATAATGATAAGTGCAACTTATTTGTGGCACTGCCGTTTGGGTCATATCGGTGTAAAGCGCATGAAGAAACTCCATAAAGATGGATTTTCGGAATCACTTGGTTATGAATCATTTGATGCTTGCGAACCGTGCCTTTTGGGCAAGATGACTAAAACTCCGTTCTCCGAAACAATGGAACAAGCTACTGACTTATTGGAAATAATACATACCGATGTATGCGATCCAATGAGTGTTGATGCTCGTGGCAAGTATCGTTATTTTCTGACCTTCACAAAATGATTTGAGCAGATATGGGTATATCTACTTGATGAAACATAAGTCTGACATAGTTGAAAGGTTCAAAGAATTTCAGAGTGAAGTGGAAAATCATCGTAACAAGAAAATAAAGTTTCTGCGATCTGATCGTGGAGATGAATATTTGAGTTACGAGTTTGGTCTTCAATTAAAACAATGTTGAATAGTTTCACAAACTCACGCCACCTGGAACACCACAATGTAATGGTGTGTCCGAAAGTCGTAATCGTACTTTACTAGATATGGTGCGATCTATGATATCTCTTATCAGTTTACCACTATCATTTTGGGGTTATGCATTAGAGACAGCTGCATTCACATTTAATAGGGCACCATCTAAATCCGTTGAGACGACACCGTATGAACTATGGTTTAGCAGTAAACCTAAGCTGTCGTTTCTTAAAGTTTGGAGTTGTGATGCTTATATGAAAAAGGTTTTCAACTTCATAAGCTCGAATCCAAATCGGAGAAGTGGGTCTTCATAGAATACCCAAAGGAAACTGTTGGGTACACCTTCTATCACAGATCCGAAGGAAAACATTCGTTGCCAAGAATGGATCGTTTCTAGAGAAGAAGTTTCTCTCGAAAGAAGTGAGTGGGAGGAAAGTAGAACTTGATGAGGTAACTGTACCTGCTCCCTTATTGGAAAGTAGTTCATCACAGAAATCTGTTCCTGTGACTACTACACCAATTAGTGAGGAAGTTAATGATGATGATCATGAAACTTCAGATTAAGTTACTACAGAACCTCGTAGGTCTTCCAGAGTAAGATCTGCACCAGAGTGGTACGGTAATCCTGTTCTGGAAGTCATGTTACTAGACCATGATGAACCTACGAACTATGAGGAAGCAATGATGAGCCCAGATTCAACGAAATGGCTTGAGGCCATAAAATCTGAGATATGATCCATGTATGAGAACAAAGTATGGACTTTGATTGACTTGCTCGATGATCAGCAAGCCATGTTAAATAAATGGATCTTCAAGAGGAAGACGGACATTGATAGTAGTGTTACTATCTACTAAGCTCGACTTGTTGCGAAATGTTTTCAACAAGTTCAAGGTGTTGAATACGATGAGATTTTCTCACTCGTATCTAAGCTTAAGTCTGTCTGAATCATGTTAGCAATTGCCACATTTTATGAAATCTGGCAAATGGATGTCAAAACTGCATTCCTTCATGGATTTATTAAAGAAGAGTTGTATATGATGCAACAAGAAAGTTTTTGTCAATCCTAAAGATGCTAACAAAGTGTGCAAGCTCCAGCAATCCATCAATGGACTGGTGCAAGCATCTCGGAGTTGGAATATATGCTTTGATGAGTTGATCAAAGCATATGGTTTTATACAGACTTTTGAAGAAGCCTGTATTTACAAGAAAGTGAGTGGAAGCTCTGTAGCATTTCTAATATTATATGTGGATGACATATTGTTAATTGGAAATGATATGGAAATTCTGGATAGCATGAAAGGATACTTGAATAAGAGTTTTTCAAAGCAAGACCTCGGTGAAGCTGCTTACACATTGAGCATCAAGATCTATATAGATAGATCAAGACGCTCGATAAGATTTTTCAATGAGTACATACCTTGATAAATTTTTGAAATAGTTCAAAATGGAACAGTCAAAGAAGGAGTTATTGCCTGTGTTACAAGGTGTGAAGTTGAGTAAGACTCAAGACCCGACCATTGCAGAAAATAGAAAGAGAATGAAAAGTCATTCCCTATGCCTCAGTCATAGGTTCTATAAAGTATGCTATGCTGTGAACCAGACCTATTGTATACCTTGCTCTGTGTTTGGCAAAGGAATACAATTTTGATCTAATAAGTAGATCACTGGACATGGGTCAAGAATATCCTTAGTGAGGACTAAGGAGATGTTTCTCGATTATGGAGGTGATAAAAGAGCCCGTCGTAAAAGTTACAACGATGCAAGCTTTTACACCAATCCAGATGACTCTAAGTCTCAATCTGGATACATATTGAAAGTGGGAGCAATTAGCTAGAGTAGCTCCGTGCAGAGCATTGTGGACATAGAATATTTGCGAGATACATACAGCTCTGAATATGACAGACCCGTTGACTAAGCTTCTCTCACGAGCAAAACATGATCATACCTTAGTACTCTTTTGGGTGTTAATCACATAGCGATGTGAACTAGATTATTGACTCTAGTAAACCCATTGGGTGTTGATCACATGATGATGTGAACTATGGGTATTAATCACATGCAGGATGTGAATATTGGTGTTAAATCACATAGCAATGTGAACTAGATTATTGACTCTAGTGCAAGTGGGAGACTGAAGGAAATATGCCCTAGAGGCAATAATAAAGTTATTATTTATTTCCTATTTCATGATAAATGTTTATTATTCATGCTAGAATTGTATTAACCGGAAACATGATACATGTGTGAATACATAGACAAACATATAGTCACTAGTATGCCTCTACTTGACTAGCTCATTAATCAAAGATGGTTATGTTTTCTAACCATAGACATGTGTTGTCATTTGATTAATGGGATCACATCATTAGGAGAATGATGTGATTGACATGACCCATTCCGTTAGCCTAGCACTTGATCGTTTAGTATGTTGCTATTGCTTTCTTCATGCCTTATACATGTTCCTATAACTATGAGATTATGCAACTCCCGTTTACCGGAGGAACACTTTGGGTGCTACCAAACGTCACAACGTAACTGGGTGATTATAAAGGAGTACTACAGGTGTATCCAAAGGTACATGTTGGGTTGGCGTATTTCGAGATTAGGTTTTGTCACTCCGATGGTCGGAGAGGTATCTCTGGGCCCTCTCGGTAATGCACATCACTATAAGCCTTGCAAGCAATGTAGCTAATGAGTTAGTTACGGAATGATGTATTACATAACGAGTAAAGAGACTTGCCGGTAACGAGATTGAACTAGGTATTGGATACCGACGATCAAATCTCGGGCAAGTAACATACCGATGACAAAGGGAACAACGTATGTTGTTATGCGGTTTGACCGATAAAGATCTTCGTAGAATATGTGGGAGCCAATATGGGCATCCAGGTCCCGCTGTTGGTTATTGACCGGAAACAAGTTCTAGGTCATGACTACATAGTTCTCGAACCTGTAGGGTCCGCACGCTTAACGTTTCGTTGACGATATAGTATTATATGAGTTATGTATATTGGTAACCGAATGTTGTTCGGAGTCGCGAATGAGATCATGGACATGACGAGGAACTCCGGAATGGTCCGGAGATAAAGTTTGATATATGGGATAATAGTGTTTGATCTCCGGAAGAGTTCCAGAATTCACCGGAAGGGGTTCCGGATGTTTCCCGAAATGTTTGGGTACGAGAACACGTTATTTGGGCCAAAGGGGAAAGCCCACAAGGTTTTTGGAAAGCGCAAAAGGAAGTTTTGCGGAGTCCAGGGGCAAGACGCCAGGGTCCCTGGCGTCTGGGTCCAGACGCCGGGAACCCTGGCGTCTGGCCCTGGAGTCCGAGAAGGACTCTTGCCTTTCGGGTGAAACCGACTTTGTGGAGGCTTTTACTCCAAGTTTCGACCCCAAGGCTCAACATATAAATAGAGGGGCAGGGCTAGCACCAAAGACACATCAAGAAACACCAAGCCGTGTGCCAGCAACCCCGTCCCCTCTAGTTCATCCTCCGTCATAGTTTCCGCAGTGCTTAGGCGAAGCCCTGCGGAGATTGTTCTTCACCAACACTGTCACCACGCCGTCGTGATGCCGGAACTCATCTACTACTTCGCCCTTCTTGCTGGATCGAGAAGGCGAGGACGTCATCGAGCTGAACGTGTGCAGAACTCGGAGGTGCCGTGCGTTCGGTACTTGGATCGGTCGGATCGTGAAGACGTACGACTACATCAACCGCGTTGATAAACGCTTCCGCTTAGCGATCTTCAAGGGTATGAAGATACACTCCTCCTCTCGTTGCTATGCATCACCATGATCTTGTGTGTGCGTAGGAAAATTTTGAAATTACTACGTTCCCCAACAGCCATATACAAGTAGTACTGTTGCACAAATTACCATATAAAGGACCCTCCTGAAGGCGAGCCCTTGTAAGTGTGTTTTAGCCGTTTTTTTGCTGATGATTTGTTCGTTGCATCCATCTTGTTTGCCACTAACCCGAGCCACTGTTTTTTTTCAACATGCAGACCTCTATTCATTAGGATAGGTGGGTTTGATGTTTCGTTCAAGCATTTCAGCAGCGGGCTAAAAAAGCGAGCTCATTTGAACAATGAGGTCATGTCACTTTATGTTGAAAGCTTCAACATTGAGCACATGTATAGCAAAAGCAAACCTAGGAAGTTTGCGTTCTCACCGCATACAGCCGTGATTCAACTACCCATTTTTTATTTTTTCACCATAGAGTTTCTGCCCACAACTTCCATATCTTTCTAATCAATACCTTCTTCTTTGCATCAGTCCAAGCTTGCCGTGGACCCAAGCTCATTTCAGACACGTTCTTGCAGCAAAGATCTTGAGAGGGCCTGTGAAAGAAACAACATCATGAAATCTGATCAAGTAAGAAAATTTTGT
Source organism: Triticum dicoccoides (assembly GCF_002162155.2). Classification (NCBI taxonomy): domain Eukaryota; kingdom Viridiplantae; phylum Streptophyta; class Magnoliopsida; order Poales; family Poaceae; genus Triticum; species Triticum dicoccoides. Next base: position 99,889,913 of record NC_041393.1, read on the forward strand.
TCTTGCATCAAAGCTATCCTAGCGCAACATGCTCTGTTTTTTCTGATGTTATTTGTTTATTTCTTAAGCTGTTCTTCACCATTGTCAAGGACGGACACTGGGCAGTTGTGGTTGCAAACTTGATGCACAAACAATTCAACATCTTTGACTCAAGGGGTGATGACCTGACTATGTCAGCATCCTCGAGAAGCCATGTTGCAATCTGGTATGGACGCTACACCTCTTTCCTTTCTCTTTTTTCATTTTTTCTATATATAAATTGTGTTCTTGTGGTACCAATCATACAAGATTCAACTGTGTAATCCATCTTTTCGCAACATCAAATTTTGTAGATAGCCAACTTCAAGACTTTGGTCAGAGAGAAAAACCCATGGAACCTTGACTTTGACAAGTTTGGTCGTGTCAGCCCAAATGGGTATCCGCAGTAGTCAACAACGTATTGTTCTCTGACCATTTTCCTTTTTTTCATGTGTCCATCCACAACTTTTTTATGTTTTGTTGTCAAGTGAGCAAATTTTATATGTATTTGTGACTTGTTTTTATTTTTATTTTTTGATAGGTTTGATTGTGGGTTGTTTGCTATTCTATACATGGAGAATCTAACTGGCAGGGGGATGAGACCATTCAGCGCGGTATGCCCTTTTTGCTATGCAACACTACTAGCTAAATAACTTGTTGTTTCCGAAGCACTTGTTGTTTCCATTTTTTGCCACTTTTCTAATGGTAATCACGTTTTTTGAATTTTTCTCCTAACTAACTTACAAAGCTCCCTTGTTGTATGCCCGGGACACGAGGTCATTGCTCAAATTCCGATCATTTGTTGCAGCGAAGCTTTTTAAGCACCCTCAAAACACACTCAACTCAGCCGAAGAGTTTCAGAAACTGCTGAGTAGCTCGTAGAAGATGTCAATCAGAGCAAAGTATTTCCTAGATAGTTTTAGGCTGCTTTTTTTGTGGACAAATGTATGCGCTACATCCTTTTTTGTGTAACCAGAAACAACAAGATGCTGTTAACCATCTACTCTATCTTTTGTGGAACCCAAGCTGGAGCATGTATCATGCTGGGGCATGTCCCTTTTTTTCCTCTTTTTTATTTTGAAATATTGGAGCATCACCCATGTTCTGCTGTCAGTGTAAACTTGAGTGCTATCAATGTGAACTAGGGACGGATGCAGAGATGAATGAGAATGACTAGGGTTTCTGAACTATCCATGCAGATATGTGAACTATCCATGTTGCAGTTTTTTTTGCTTACTGGTTTTCTGAAATAAGGTGTCCTACCCCATAACAACACAGGCCATGTACAAGCATCCATGTATACAATAGCTTTTTTTTGCAAGCACCGGAAACATGATGTCGCAACTTGAAACAAATGGTACATTCATGTATATACAAATGGTACATTCACGAAAGAAATCATTACTGGAAATATGGAAAAGACCTCAAAACTACGGCACAAAGTGAGAGATACCTTGTATGTCTCAATTCCAGGACACATATAACATATCTTGTAACAAAAATGTGAGCTATCTTTTTGTATGTCTCAAATTGGAATAGAACCTGAATACATCATACATCATCAAGGTTGCAAAAAAGAGTATTTTTATGTGTTTTTTGCTGAAGCACATGTAGTGAGTCTGAAAAGAAAATGCAAAACATCCTTCAACAGGACCAAGAACTTTCCCAAGTCTTTTCTCTCATTTTTTTCTTCCTAGAGGTTGAGTCGCGTTGCTTGGGCATTTCTTGGATCATTTGTCATCATGGCTCTCCAGTATGCACAAGTTGTTACAGTATGCCCCACCTCGGAGTAGAATTGACATGTAGGCGGTGTTGTCGCCGCCTCTGTTGCAGCTTTTAGTGGTCCACATGTCTGCACGTTGTGACCTTCTTCTTTGCAGAACTTGCAGCGAATACTTCTTTTTTCAGATTTTGGCTTCACTTCTGCCATTGGCTTCTTCTCTTCTTGTTTTGACTTCTTCTTCTGCTTATCATCTAGCTGCTCCACCAGAGTCTTCTTCCTCTTCTCTCTTTCAGTTGGCCGACCTTTCTTTGGGAAACGAGCTGGGTTTCGTAGCATCTCTGTGCTTTGAGGCTGTGGTAGGCCATCATTCAACGCTCCCATTGTAGGAGTAGGTTGCGTTGGGGGTTCACTGTGCTGCGTTGCTTGTTGTTCTGGCAGTACCCCTCTTTTCGCCGCAGCAATGGCAGGCTCAAGAACTTTTATTGCTTCATATAATATCTTGTATGCATCATCATTGCAACATGCATCAGAGGCGAGCCATGCCAACCTTCGGCACAAGGAGTTGTATTTGAGCGTGTTTGTCGAGGGGTGCCCAAATTCCAGCAATCGCCCAGTTCTGGCCATGCTTGTTGTTGCTGCTTCAGACCACCTTTCCAACAAGTATTGTTGTGGAATAACTTGCACATTGAGGTGCACCATCACCCTTATTATGTGGGCGCAAACCAGGCCATTCATCTCAAAGTAGTGGCAACTACATTGGAACACCCCTTCATCCATCATAACACGCACAGAGAAGAGCTTTGGGTTCTCATATAAGCTTGATGTTAGATTGAACATGAGGCCTCGCCCTTGGTACTCAGCGTCTTGGTTGATAATGTAGCCCGTAGACGCAGTCACTTGTTTCTGGAACTTGCCAAAGATGTTGCGTGTGTAGTAATCAGCAGCTTGGCGCTCAATGTTGTATCTGAAACATCACAAAAGGAAGCAAAGTTCTCAAAACAAAGCATGAAAAAACATTTTTTTTTGGATTTTTGCTTTGGTATAGTGAAGCTGGCCTACCGAGAGTATAGTGGAGGAGCAGTCGTTTCACCAGTGAACCCAGCATTGTCCTCGCGATCAAGCACAGTTTCCTGGCACAGTTCATACTGTTGCACAAACCTCCATACAGAATCAGCTGGACGAATCATTGTCTTGAAATATGAGTTCAGCCCCTCGGACCCGCCTGTCGTGCTTGTGAACGGGAAGAAATTGTTCTTGAAATACGCTGGAGCCCACATATGCCTTGTTCGCCACATGTTCTTCAAGTGTTTGTTTTCAGCAACTTCGAAACACTCCAACATGTGCTGCCATGTTTCCTCAAATTCTTCAACCGTTTCAGAGTTGTTGATACAAGTGTAAAACACATCTGCAAACGCCTCATTTCTGCTCAGCAGCCTCCCCAACTTAGAACGCGCGTTGCTAAACACATGAAACTTGCAACACCTATGGCAAGTATATGGGAGCACATGCTCTATAGCTGTTGCCATTGCTTGGTCTTGGTCAGTCATTATGTTCTTTGGATGCTCATTGTCCATTGCAACCATCCATTGCTCAAAGACCCACTTGAACGTTTCAATAGTCTCATCCGGCAACAAAGCACACCCGAGTGAAATGGTTTGGAGGTGATTGTTGATACCAACTATAGGACCAAAGGGCATGTTGTATCTGTTAGTGCAGAAGGTTGTGTCAAAGAACACGCAATCTTTATATTTTGGGTACAGCGACCTTGTCCTCCCATCAACCCAAAACAATGCAGTGACAGAGTTCGTGGCAGGATCTTTTTTCTTCGCAAAGAAAAACTCTGGATTCTCGGCCTTCCTCCTCTCAAAGTACTTCACTGTCATATCCATGTCCTGTTGTGTTATCGCTTCCCGAAGCTTTGCACGTTCATTCGCAACATCCCTCTTCACGTACGGCAGTATCCTAGGGTCACCTCCATGTATCCTGCCAAGCAAACTCATGCAATCTGAATTTGACAGGTTAATATCATGCAACGTCAACAAGAGTTCATAATCTTTAGCAGGTATTTTGCGGTGCGAGCGGTAGTATCTAACACGCTCTGGTTGCTACATCAGTGGATGTGTATGCTCTGCAACAAAGCAAGTGACTGTCAATCTCCCATCCCTAAGCCCAACAATCATGTGTGCCTTACAATCATGACGGAGAATCCTGTTTTTTTGACGCGTTCTTGTCACATCCATTTCAGCACTAGGGCGCCTGCTGGAGTTGCTTATTTCTGTCGCAATGCTCTCTGAGGTGCTACTTGTTTCCGGTTTATCGGGCTTTCTAGCGTGCACACACCCAAAGACCCTCTTGATCATTATTGCATCCTCTTGCTTCTGTCCTCTCTTTTGGCTGTACTTTGTAGAAGATATATGTGTGCCGAATCCCAACTTGAAGGCATAGTCATTGTAGAATTTCTGGGCATCCTTAAATGTGTCAAACACCATGCCAACATAGGGCGATAATGGCTGTGATGAAACATCTCCATCATCTGAATCATCTTGCATCACATCATTAGCACGCAACAATCCCTCTGAATCTTCATGATTATCGACAGAAAAGTTCTCTTGGACATAGCTCTCTTCCCCTTCAGCACCAGCTCCCTGAAATAAGTCACATGTTTTTCATGTAAATAGAGAGGTCTTGGTTGAAAGTATTTTTTCCTATAGTTGCTATAAACAGTTCTATTTGTTGTTTCAGAAATTCAGGTACTCAGATACATGTATCAATTGTATTTCAGCTTCATTTGCACACAAATTTACAGTCAATGGCCTTTTCTCACACAAGCACACACATTCAAAATTGTATCATGGGTTGATAAATAACCACTAACAGAGAGGATCATGTTTTTGCAGAGATAGAGCAAGCACACATGAGTTTCAGGAAACTCACATAGATGTGTGTGGGCATTTGCCTTGGTTCCACCACACACATGAAACAAATCTGAATTTTCTAGCTGCCACACACATAAAACAAATAGGAAATTCTACCAATGTTTCTGATACATAGGGTTTTCCATGAGTTTCAGAGACACGCAAGTGTTCATGTTTTTTCAGAGTTAGGAAACTCACCCGGCTGCTGTGGTTTGATCTGGTAGAAGTTGTTTCAGGAAACACAACTGGAGGGTTCGTGAACCAGGATGATACTCCAGCTCGCGGAGGAAGCCCCGCGGCCGTGGTCGGAGCTGAGAACGATGGTTGCGGCTGTTCTCCAAGAGGCGGCCCCCGGCGAGCTCGATCTGTGTCGGATCCCAGCATCTGCCGCGCGATGTGGTGCGCCATGTTGTTGCAGGAATTTTGCGCTGAAGGACTAGGTGCCCCCGCGCACCGGCGACAGCAATTTTTGCGGTGGTGGCGACTGCTGCCGCGCTGGGGCGGAGCTCTGGCTGGTGGACGGTGGACAGGGGATTCTGTTTCTGAAACAGAGCGGATGTTGCAGGAAATAACGATCTGATCAGTTGCGGGCGGTGGTTGCATCCGACGGCTGTTAGGTGGCTAATCCAACGGCTCTCCGGACGGCGGATGATTCTAACAAATACGCCGGCGGACGCGTAGCGGTTTATTTTTAGACCAAAATGTTTTTTTCCTACAAATTTGTATGTAGCATTTGAATATGACAAAGAACCACATAGATTTTTTGTTGGATTTTTCTTGACATTTAAAAAAAATATTTTCACGCACAGGAGCGCGTGCTTTCAGGAGCACCAACGGATATTCGGGATCCTATTCCCTTAACATGGGCAATAGTACGAGGCAAACCCGCGCCCAATGAGAGCTGTTAGCCGCCCATTTCTTTGTTTTCCTTCACGCCGATTTTGGAAGGTTCTAGAACCTTTGGTTTTATTTTTTCTATCTTTTTATTTTTGGTTCCTTATTCTTTTTACTCTTAGATTTCTAATTTCATGAACATTTTTTTTAAATTTAGGATTTTTTAAATGAGGGAACAATTTTTAAATTTGTGGATATCTAAAAAGGCCTACAAATGTCCATAGATACTGATGCAAGAGCCGGCTATGGGGGTCCAGACACTCATACGGGAGCCAGCCATCTAACCACAGCCGCAAATTTCCGAAGATATTTCGAATGGAATTTAACGGAACTAAACAAATTTGATGCAAATTTGAACAAAACGGATGCATTTAATTAAAACCTGGATGTTCTTTTTTAAACGGCTGATTTTCATCCAGATCGGAGCACATGCATTTCATTTTCGATATATTTGGACTAAACACTAGTCTGATGATTGCCCCCACGCGCTTCGCATGTCTACCAACTCGTCGGACGACCGTGAGCCCCGGAAAATGATGCTCAGCCTCCGCGAAGCTGGCAAGTGGCTAATCGAACGATGACGATGAGCCTGCCAAAGCTTAGCTTCAGTAGAAGGGGAAAAGTGGTGGACTTCGTGGGACCCAAGCGCCGTCGGCCTTTCATGCTCTACACTTCCTCGTTGCCGGCGGCGCCCACGGATGTGCCTGCTTCGTCGTCGTGGCAGAGGACGCGGTCTATGCGGAGCTGGCGACGTCGTCCTCGTCCTTGTTGTATACTTCATTCGCTTCCTCGTCGATCTCTTGAAATGTGGCTTCTTTCTCAGCCTGCAGGACATGGGACCGCAAGCTCTCACGACGGATGTCACGGGCGCGGTGGTAGGATAGGAGCATAGCCTCCTGCTTGTCCACGTCTACAGCTGCCGCGATGCCCGTGGCGGCGGTGAGTTGCTCCTCCGTGCGCTTGTGCTCGCGGAGAAGGTGAAAGTTGTAAGGCTGGTGGGCCTATGCTTGCCGAACGTGGCCTCCCGTTCTTCCAACACCATGTCGGTGTAGTGAGCCTGCACCTCGCCCATGGCGATGCCGACATGGGACAACGAGGACGGTGGCGCCGGATCGCCCGCAGCGCTGGCCACTGGAGAGCTCATCCGCTTGTCGACCGCAGTGGCGGCTATTTCCTTCTTTAATTCAGACGAGAGGCTGTCCCGCAGGCAGGGATTCAGAGCTCGAGGAGGCCATGTTGGGTGTGGTATCGAGAGGAGGCAGGGAACGGCGGAGGTTGGATGCGGGCGTTTAAATAACAGGCAGATGGTAGACCAGGTGGCGAGGTGGTTAATAGTGATCGGTAGACGGACGAATGAGCGGCGTTGGACTAGGTTTCTCGGCTACGAACATGATTAACGGAGGGAGGCGGACGAACGGTTTATCATTTGAACGCGGAAAAGGCATGTGCACCAGGATGTGGTGCGGGCGACGCTCTCGGCCTGCGCACCGCTTTAATGCTGGCTCCGATGAGAGGTCACCTCCGCTCTGGGCCGAATGTGGCACTGGCACTTTGGAGTGACGCTGACTGCTTTGGGCGGGAAAGGGCGCGGGTGGTGAGAGGGTTTTGGGTAGGGTCAGATTTTTTTTTTTTGAGAAGAAGGGGTAGGGTCAGATTGTCGGAGGCATGTGTGGTAGACAATCGTAAAGTGAGGGCCAACCTGGGCCGTGGCCCGCCCAGCGCTGGAGAAGGGAAATTATACCTAGGCCCAGCCCACACCCCGACAGCAAGGCAGCAGCCCATAGCCCAAGCTCACGACACGCAGCGACGCAGCGCTCAGCAGCGGAGCAGCCGCCACCGGGCACCGTCACAACAGCCGCCGTCCGCCGCGGTGCCGGCCACCGGCCACCGGCACGCGCATCAGCCGCCACCCACACAGCAGCGCGGCGACTCGGCGAGTCGTCCAAAGCCGACCCACGACGGCACGACCCTAGCGGCACACAGCAGCGGCGAGCCAGCGACCCAGATCCCGCAGCATCTTCGCATAACTGCAGTTCGGCGGTGCCGCTTGGGGATTCTGTTGCCCGGCGATGTCGGCGACGCCGCTCCCCCCACCGCCGCCGGCCGACGGCCCGGCGGCACTCCCGCCCCCGCCGGGGACGGACATGACGGGGATCTGCTTCCGCGACCAGCTGTGGCTCAACACCTACCCGCTGGACCGCAACCTCGTCTTCGACTACTTCGCCCTCTCCCCCTTCTACGACATCACCTGCAACAACGAGTCCCTCCGCTCGCGCCAAATCCACCCCCTCGACATGTCCCAGCTCACGTAAAACCCTAGCTCCCCCCCGCCACTCCTCCTCTCTCGCTGCCCAATTCGCTGGTACCGAGGTTCACTAGCGTTGCTCCGTTCCTTGTGGTGGTTGCAGGAAGATGACCGGGTTGGAGTACGTGCTGAGCGAAGTGATGGAGCCGCACCTGTTCGTGATGCGCAAGCAGAAGAGGACGAACTCCGAGAAGTCTGACCCCCTGCTCGCCTACTACATCCTCGACGGTTCCATCTACCAGGCGCCGCTGCTTGGCAGCGTTTTCGCCTCCCGCATAGTAAAGCTCCAGAGCCTTTTATTCTATTTTTTTCCAGAAATTCTGCAGTGAGGTTCTGTAGTTCACTCACTGACAACGATGGCAATGTGATATATTATTGAGCTATTTCATTTGCACAATTTTTCAGTGATTTTGCCAGTCGCTGAGTTGCAGAGTGTTAGATTGATTAAATTTCCCCCTTGTCTGGTCCTGTAACATTTCAGAGTAGGGCTATGCATCACATATCAAAAGCATTTTCAACGGCATGCTCAAAATTGGAGAAGATTGGTAATGGTATGGTCTTCACATTTTATCTACTTCTTACCTCTTCTTCTACCTTTTTTCTTACTTGAATAAACATCACTTATGCATGATGTAGTTTTGGCCAGTTGTTGTATTGCCTGCGAAATATATACTTGTATTGAACATCCAGCTGATTTTATGCATTGTAGTTTGTGACTGGAAGAATGAAACTGGCAAGCAGTGGTACATTTGGTCAGGATAATGCAGTAATTGGCTCGTTATTAGGTTCACAAAAAAGTAAACCATATTCATTTTCTAGAGAATTGAGATTTATACCTAGCAGCAAAGTTTCAGAATCAGCAGGTCCGCCTAAAAGATGGTAACTCTAAAGTCATCTCTATCTTCTTTTCAGCGGTCCCGAATTTAATTCCTTACTCCTTTGTGAAAGAAAAAAAAATCCAAGTTCCTTTTTTGTTTCTTGACAGATTTCCATGGTTAAACTAATTTTGAATAGCCATTTTACCCTCTCTCTTCAAAGATTGCTTACTCTGTTTTGACTGGGCTAGGGGTTCAGATTTTCTGAAGCTCTATTTACTCAGTAATAAAGTTCATTTCTGTTATGTTCTTCGGTCAAGCTTCAGTTTCTAGCCTTGATTAAACCGCTGTTATTCTCCAAAACCTACCAATTTCTGAAATCCTGGTACCAGCAGGATCCATAATTCTGGGGAATCTGGTTTCTATAATATGGTTCGCCAACTGCACTGGGCACTGATCAGTGTGTGACAGCCGTTTATTATGCTATGGCATGTGCGGCTATAGCTGGTGTTTTTGCAGCCAGCAGTGGGCGGCGGCACAAAGGCAGAAATTTGGGTTAAATGGCCGATTTATTATTATTATGAACGGAACGAGATTTTGTGCATAGGTTTTGCAACTTTTAGTCGTAGATTTTGCAAAATTATGAGTTCTGCAGGTAAAAATTATATGTAGGCAATTTTTTGGTTTTCTAAGAGTAAAGCTCCAAGAATTAAATGGAATACTAGCTAAATGCCCGTCGTTGCAACAGGGGCAACTTTATTCTAGTGGTTCAACGTAGGAAATTTTTGATTGGATTGAGATTAGATATGCTGTGCGGATGGAATCCATCGGCAAAGGTAAGCAAAGATATGATGTGATTGGGATTGTGTACGTACAACTACATGAGTTGATTTTGTTGCTTGCTTGTAAGAGATTTCTTGCTATTGGCGATTTATTTGATTTATGTTGATTGTTTTGCACGAGATTTCTTTTCCCAGAAACAAGGAGGTGGGGGTCAGTTTGAAAAGAAAAAAACTTAATGGGGGTTATCGCATGGTTTTGAAAAAACCCGGTGGGAGGGGTGGAAGCGAAACCAACAAACTCCCCTTTAATGTAGTAGAGATAATTCATTATTTTTTTTGTCGTCAGTTTTCTTATCTCTATTTCTCTCTATGTTATTGGAGTTTATATGCTTAACTGTTCAAAGAAATTTGTTTTTGTTTGTAGGTTGGAAGTTACCAGATAAAGTTTGAGTCCATGTGAACCGACACACTGTTTGAAACAAATAAAATTTAGCATTACAGATTTTTTCGAGTGTATTTAGCAGTACAGATTGTTGATTAAACTACTACTTCCCTCGGATTTTGATAATCTGTAATAATGATAGTTAGCACTTTGGCGTTGTTCATGCAAGATCACCTGCAGGAAATTGGTTCCTTGCCGCAGCTGTACTTCACAGCTTACATGTTCCTTCTGTTTATGTTACAATTTTTTTTATTTACTGCAAGTTGCAAAACAAAAGTAGCATAACTGGAACTTTTGTCTTGTTATTTACAGCGGAAACAGAGGCTGATGCGGCAGCTTCTGAATCAAAGGCCCAGAAGGAAACAATTGACTTGAAGGAGTTGAAACGAGTGGATCACATCCTCATGTCTTTGCAACGGAAGGTAACATCATTTTTAGATAGCAAAACGTATTTCCTGTTACTTGGTACATGATGGTGGCCGTTACACAAAAGCAAATTGGGGAGACATAAGGTGCACTAGGCACATGATATGTACTGATGCACATTATGTGTCCCCAAGAAAGTTGTGTCTGATGCACCTTATACGAGTTCTGCTGTTGTACCTTACTCCCAAGTGTGTTCATGAACCTGCCTTGTCAACCATTTGCTAATTGCTCCAGACTTCTGACATCTTTGTTCGCAGCTGCCTCCTGCTCCTCCCCCTCCACCCTTTCCGGATGGTTATGTCCCATCAGAACAAGAGAAAGGGCCAGATGATCTGTTGGCCTCGGAGGCATTGCCTCCTGCAATTGACCCCATCATTGATCAAGGGCCAGCAAAAAGACCAAGATTTCAATGAGATTGTGCCGTTGATCAAGTAAAATTACCGCCACACTAATGTTATGTTGTATTGCAAATCATAAGTAGAAATTTGTAATTCCTGAGCTGTGAAGGTGCAGACCGTTTTCTGAATGTACACTTCGACTGATCCTTGATAGCTCTGTAAGGCCAGTTTGTGGTTTTCAAACTCCTGATAAACTTATTCCATTAGGACACAGCAATATCACTGGCCACAGCACTTGCTACATCAACGGACCCATACATGATGGTCATCGGCCACTTTACCCACATCCAAAGCTGCTTGAAAATGAGCAGGCTTGTTACATGCTCTGGGCCGATACTGGACACTTTATATACTGGATAAATCGTGTCCCCTGAAGGAATTTGATGTCCCTGGAAAACTTCTCAATGCCATGATGGTCTGCAAGCTTCACGGAGGGCAATTGTTTAATCAGCATGCAAGGCGTCTGCAGCTTCTGGGATCGATCCTGCCACACCAAAAACTACGTCGCCATCGCTGGGAAAACGCCGCGTCCGTGTTTTCGGGCCATCGCCTGGCGTTTTTTAGGCACTAGGGGCGAACTAGGTCTCGGTCACGCCCCAGGGGCCGGCCCTAAGCCGTTTAAATTCAAACGTGACATTTCCCGCTATCAAAAAACGCCTCAAGTCTCGCAATCAGCGCTACAAAGTCCGGTGATCATCATGCCACAGGTTGGTGATCAAATAACTTAAAGTTCGGCGTTAAAAAAAAGGACGCGTAGACGATGCATCAAAGGGCTGGTCGGCGTCGGCGCGACTTTTGTGTTGGGCGTCATGGAGGCGCTGGTCGGCGTCGGCGCGGCTTCTGTGCTGGGCGTCGTGGAGGCGTCGCTTGGGCTTGGCGTGGTCGGCGTGGGAGTTGCCGCCGTCGTCGACGGGATCTGGTTCAGGATGAGGCCACGCTCTACCATGAACCACGCCTTAACCTGCTTGTCCATCGCCGCCATGCCCTCCCCCCCCCCCTCATCAGGAATGCCAGGTCGGTGTTCCTCTTCTTCGCGGCGACATTGGTCCGGAGTAGGTCGAGCTTGACGGCGCTGTTCGCCATCAACGCCGACCATCGAGCCATGGTTTTCTCTTTCCTCTGGGCTGCGCGGGTCGTGGCGTCGGCGGTGCAGTGTTCGATGGACTCATGCAGACGCGCCGTAGTCGGCGCCGCGACCTTCGCCGCCTTGGCTCCTTTGTTGTCGTCTGGGCGCCCTTCTGCCGCGCCGGGCGTGGGCGCATCCGGCTTGTACATCTCCTTGGCCTTGGCGAGGGTGCGCCGCACATCCGCCCATTTCTCGCACTTCTCGATCCGGGAGAACACGTGGAGGTACTTGAAATCTTGGTCGGAGTTGCTGTCCTTGTGATACATGGCGAACATCCGAACCATCTGCGCCAAGGAACAGGTGAGGCCGGCGATGCACAGGACGAAAAAATGGCGCGAGACCGGCGGCGTCATACCTGACTCTCGTAGCTGGCGCCGCTCTCCGGGCGAGCCGCGATCTCCTCGACAATGCCATGCCATTTGTTGCACGCCGTTTGGATGAGCGCCCAATGGTTGGACATGGCCTTGGAGCCGCGGTCCATGTGGACGCCGGAGAAGTACAGGTCGACCAACTTGTGCTCATCGAAGTCCGCCTTGATGCGCTCCCAGTACGTATCAGCGGTCTGGTTCGTGCCGGTAGTCGGGTCGAGCAGACCATCTTCCACACTTCGGCGCTCATCTTCTTTGGCCGCCCACTTGACAGGCGGCTCGCCGGTCCTGGCCGCCCGCCTCCTCTGCTTTTTCCCTTTCGTCGCCGGAGCAGGCACCGGCTCCTCCTCCTCCTCCTCTGGCTCCTCCTCGCTGTAGTCGAGCCCGTCGTCCATGCCGCCATCGAGATTGACTATATCTTCTTGGGCGTAGAACCCGGGGGAGGCGGCGGCGGCCGAGCCGGGCGCGATGATGTCGTCCATGTCGGCCTCTGTTGCCAAGATGCGACGACGATTCTTGCGAGAAGGGCAGCGCGCAACGACGCAGAGGTGGCGTCGGGGAGGACGCGTAAGCCGGCGGTGAGCGGGTGTAGGAGGGGTACTAGACGCCGATGAACGCGGGAGAGGGCGTGCGCTGGGCGGGGTGGCCATGTGGAAAGATGACGTTCAGGGTGAACCCGTCGGCGTAGCCAGGCGATGGTGCGCATCCCCAGGGTTGAGTCGACGACGAGAAGCCTGCCGGTGACCCGACGCTCTGCTGGCTCCAGGGGACATGCGGGCCGTGGCTGCCGGGCGGATTCATCATCCCCGCGCGAGACACCTCTGCTTGCTCAGCCGCGCGTTCTGCCTGCTCCGCCGCTGCCGCAGCCGCCACCACAGCCGCCTTGTCGCGAGCCTTCTTAGCGTTGAGCATGTTCCGCCGGTCGGTGGTGACAGCCTCCCGGCGCTGAACCTCGGCCCTCCAGTCGGCGTTTGTCATGCCCGGGGGCTTGGACGGCGGCGCCTTCGGCTTCCTCTGTTTTGGCTGGGTGGTGTTGGCGTCGGTAGCTCGGCGAGCGGCGGTGTACTTCTTCGGCGGCATGGCGGCCGGATGGAGGGGAGATGGAGGAGAATGGCGGGAGAAGGGGGGAATGGAGGGAAATGAAGGGGAAAAGAATGGGATCGGCGGGAAAAAGGGCCTTCTCTCGCCGACAGAGCGGTCCCACGCGCCTTTTCGCTTCGGCCGGCGCCCCTAGGCGATCCCCAGGGCCTTGGGTTCAGCTCGGGTTCGCCGGCTGTTATTTCGGCCCAAACCCGTGAAAAACCAGACCCTAGAGTTGCGGCTGAGCCGTTTTTTGGGTGCCAGCGCCGAAAAGTCGCCCTGGAGGGCCTGTTGGGGGCGCGGCTGAAGATGCTCTTACTCTCCCACTGGTGGACGGACACTTGCCACTCCGTGTCCCCAACACGCCAGATCAATCCTTTCTTCAAAACCTTATTAAGGCCAAGCAGAATACTTCACTCACAGCTCATTCCTTGTTTCGGTTGCGCCTCCATTACATGGTCACTTGGGAAATATAAAGCCATGAGCACTTGTGCACACAAGGAGTCAAGCGCTTGCAATAGGCGCCATCCCTACCATGCTAGCATCGCCATGTTGAGCAAGTGGAGATCAAGAAAACCCAGCCCTCCCTCGCTCTTTGACAGACACATTTTCTCCCAGCTTACCCAGTGCATTAGGCCAACTTCACCGTGCGACCCCATCTTGTCCACGTGCGTCCGTTTGGGGTAAAACAGACGAATAGCGCGGCCCAACGCGCGGCCTCAAACGGACAAATGTCCGGATTTCGTCCGTTTTCGACCCATCCCCGGTCCAAAGTTGCGCTCGGTTTGGGGTGAAATGGACGCGCGCGGACGGTTGCGACGCACACCCTTGTCCCCCCCCCCCGTGGCCCGCCTGTTGGGGACACTAGCAGTCCCTCCGCTCCCAACGCTTCGACCCTCTCTCTCCCGCCCCGCCCCACCGCCGGCACCGTCGCTATTCTCCAACCGCCTTCTCACCGCTCAACCCCCGGCCGTCCATACCAAACAACGTCTCGACATGGCCGCCACCATGCCCGCGCTTTCGCCGTAGTTTTGGCGGTCGATCGGAGGAGGTTTGGCCGTCGCCGTCTTTGCCGATGGCAGAGGAGACACGACCGCCGGCGACGTACCACGGCGGCCGCGGCAGCTTCCGACGGCTCCAGAGCGGCCAGTAGCCGGCCGGCAACCACCCCTGCTGCGTCGAGGTGATCATCGTGGCCTCTTCGCCACCACGACCGCAAGGTGTTCGACATTTTGCCATTAAAGGTATGGATAGTGGAGACGAGTTTTTCTTCCTCCACTTCCTTTGTTCATCGGACGATTCATCGTCGGATTATGAAGATCTTGTGGTGGTTGCACTGTTCGTTCACGACCACATTCAACGACAGCTTCCTCGGTACAGGGGGCCAGTTCCTGGCCGTGCTCCCAACCTGAACCGCAATAGGGAGAGAGGCCACGCCCTGCTCTATGCCGATTACTTTTCCAAAAAACCGCTCTTCAAGCCAGATAAATTCCGCCGCCGTTTTCGAATGGCAAGGCATGTGTTCAATCGTATCCGAGAGGGAGTGGTTGCTCATGACCCATACTTCGAGTGCAAGATGGATGCCCTTGGCAAGTTTGGATTCTCCTCTTACCAGAAATGCACCGCGGCCATCCGCATTCTTGCGTATGGAATTTGTAACACCCCAAAAATTTAACCATGTTTTGAATTATTAAAATTTTGCCAGGAGTTTAAAAATTCTGCTTTCTAGATTTTCTTTTGATTTCAGAACCCCTTTTCTTTAATATTGAGGAGTTTTTACCCCAAGTGGAAACTTTCCAAAAATATTATTGGACTTGTATACTCTCTCAATAAAACAATTCTTAATCATTGGTTTTATTTGCATAATTGTTTTTCCTGAGCTTTATTCTTTTAAAATGATTTTTCATAAGTTTGGGAGCCTCTTTTGCACTGCAACCATTTGATAAATGCATCTAAAATTTTCACAAAAATTTGGGGATGACATATGATGTCCCTAAATCATTTTTATGCAAAAATATTCCTAGTCATTTGGAGATTTTGAGTTTTACCACAAGTTTTTAAATCTGGTCCAATTGCACTTTTGCACTACAACCTATTTAAATACTTCTTTAAAACTTCAACCAAAATTAGGAGAGGTCAGTAGGAGTATATTATCCATCTTTATGCAAAAACCCAGTTATGTCCTTTGAAAAATTTGAGTGAATCAACCTCATTTTCATTCTGGTCCAACTTGATGATTTGTACTGCAACCATATTTTAACTTGCTCCTTTACCCATGATTCTTTTTCCTTCTTGTAGTCCTTCCTACAAAACCCTTAAGTCCAGGAGCATGAACCCATTGGAATATTTTTGGTCCATGAAATGATAGCCTTTAGGTTCCGTCCAGAATTGGTTTTGTCAAATATTTGCACAAACAAGTTTCTACATTTGGCAAACTAACATGGCCACCATTACCTACACCTAAAGAGACACTGATTTGGAGATTTTGGCCACTCCAAGAACTGCCTAGATGCCTCTAGCATTATGTCAAACACCTTGTGTGCATGGCCAGTTTTGGCATGGTTTTTAGTTAGCATTGTAAGCTTGGTTCCCTGACCTAACCCCCATGTCCTTTAACCTTCTTGCTAACCCTAACCTAGTACTGTTAATTGCCAGCCCCGCTCAAGCACTCTAGGCCACCCTGGCATTCTGTCGAGCATGTCGCGCGCGTGCTGTGGGCGCGCCTAGAGCGCACGTTTTGCACGCGCGCGCATAATCGAGCCGCCGCGTTCGCTACCCCGAGCCCTGGCCCTTGCTCGCTTGCAGAGCCGCGCCCCGCCCTCGACCACTCGCCAGAATGCTCCAAGCTGCCCTAGTGCCCTGCAGCGCCGCCGTCAGAGCCCCCTTGGTGGCACGCCGGCGTCCGCAGTGCGCCTCTGCCACGGACAGCGTCGCTCGAGCCACAATTCCTCGCCAGCTGCCCTCGTGAGCAGGCCGTCCTTATCTCCGAGCCCGTCCGCTAGCACTGACCCTGCTCCGGCCATCGCCACGTCGCTCTGCCGCAACAGAAGCGGTCGGCCGACGATCTTATCCCCAGCGATGGCGGAACCGACCTTCCCCGGCTATATATAGCCCCAGGCCTCACTCGAGCCCCCGCAGGCAGCCTCGTACCACCCCTCTAGCGCGCCCCACGACCAGCAAGCAACGGCGGGAGGCCTTCTTCCTCGCCTCCGACGGATTCGTCCGCCACCGTCCTCCGGTCCCAACCGTCGCAAACAGAGCCTCCCCCACCCTTCGAGCACCACCACCCGACTCCTCTTCGTCTTGCGGAGTTGCCCAGACCCCCAACTATAACGGAGCACCACCCTGGCCAGAACCCCCAAAATGGCCCGAAGCTATCTCCGCCGCGAAGCTCACCGCCGACGACTCCCTTCGTCCCCACCTACCTAACGACCACCGGGAGGACCGCGCTGGAACCACGGATCCATCCCTGCCCTCCGGAGCCCGCGGGGAGCTGCCAACCGCCGGTGACGATCGCCGGAGCCCCGCCTCCACACGGCTAGAGGAGGAAGGAGGCGGAGGAGATCGGTCAAACCTGACGGGTGGCCCCCCTGGACCCACTGTCAATGACCCACGCGTCGTCCCTGCTGGAATAAGTGAAGACGTGAACCCAGAATACGCCTTCGAAGTGGTTAGTTTTGAAACGTTTTTCTTTTATTTCTGTTTTATTTTAAAAACAGAATTTGACCAAAACTTTGACTGGCTATAACTTTTTAAATATAACTCCAAATGAGTTGATTCTTTTTCCTACTTCTCTCAAATATTGTCTAGTTTATTTTCAGATTTATTTGAAAAAAATTTAGACAACTTTTTTGTACTGTTTTTGAAGCTATGTATTGATTCAAAAATTTTAAATAGGATTTTTGGAGAGAGAAGAAAACTTTCAAAAGTTTCGGAATGCACCCTGCCTCCCCACAACTTGAAGGCAAGCATTCTGAACCCTAGCATAATATTGTCGTGTGTTGTTTGATACGGTTACAACACCTCTCGTCTCGGAGTTTTTGTTATTTTTTTGATGATATGTTCAAACTCATGAGTACATATTGATGATTCATGCTGTTGGAGTTTGATATGTTTGGGATAGTAGTCACCATCATGTGCCTCTCATGCATACCGGGAGGAACCCGGGAAAGCCTCTGTCTTGGGTAGACACGAGCTTGTCTCCGATCTTCGTCGAGATGAGTGTGTCCGGTACGGCATAGTGAGACATGATGAGTGGTGATTGTGGCTGTTGGTTGAAACATATTGGTTATGCTAATCGTGCAGGTAACACCTAAACCTCCTGACTCGACCATAGATCGAGTCTAGTTCCATTAACCCCCATACTTGTTTCGTGCTACCACTTGTCCCTGCCATAGGTAGGGTACGGTTCAGTAAGTTGTCAACCCCTTTCTAGCACACACCATATAGAGAGGCCATGGTGGAAGATACCGGCTGCATCCGGTAGGCATGCCCCCTGGTCCGGGGGCATGGGTGTTTCGGTTGTACCCGAAGGGGGTAGCTCCCCTAGTTTGCGCGCGGTATAAATTTTGTGATCCCATGCTAATCGAGGTTGTAGCCTCCCCACTTAGAGTTTTGCTTAAGCAGGTGTCATGGGTGATTCCAGACACCGATAAGTCAGGCTGGTGTGTGCGGTCAGGTGTGTTTTCAATTAAAAGACCGTAGGCGGAATTAGTCCGGATGGGCTAACGGAATCCGTTACTCGTGGGTAAAGAGTACACCCTCTGCAGAGATTATATCTATTCGAATAGCCTTGTCCATGGTTAAGGACTACAGTCTGGGTTGGGTCAAGTGTCGGTCTTAGTGTCGGTCTTCGAAGGAAAAACTACTAAGTCAGAACATTGACTATGACCGGTGACATATAATGATTATGATTATTATTATTGTGGACTAACTATGTTCATTATTTGATTTATGGAGTATCCCTGGGACGGTTCTACCTCCTGGATATTCACTGTGATTATTCTGTTATAAGCCCTTTATGTGGTGTCGCACAGACGCCCGACTGTGGCATGTTTGTTATTTATTTACCATATAAGCCCTTTATGTGGCGTCGCTGAGACGCCCGACTGCGGCATGCTTGTTATAGGTTTACTTTATAAGCCCTTTATGTGGTGTCGCTGAGACGCCCGACTGCGGCATGCTTGTTATACGTTTACTTTATAAGCCCTTTATGTGGTGTCGTTGAGACGCCCGACTGCAGCATGCTTGTTATATGTTTACTTTATAAGCCCTTTGTATGGTGTCGTTGAGACGCCCGACTGTGGCATGCTTGTTGTTTATTTATTTTATAAGCCCTTTATGTGGTGTCGCTCAGACACCCGACTGAGGCATTCTATCTCTACTTGCTAATTGCATTATTCGTATTTTATGTGAATAACTTGCTTGCGTACATCTAAGATTTCATTTTTATGACCGACGTTGCGACCATACAATATTTCAGAGCATGATTATCATTTTTTATATTATACCCGTGTTCATAATATTTGCGAGTACATTCAAAGTACTCACTGTCTTGTCCCTGGCTATTGTCTTGGCCAGATTTCTTGCACGGAGGGGAGCGACGAGATGATAGCCCCGGAACCTAAGCAATGGTGATAGCAGCCTCGCGAAGATAGGAGTTAACCTGGTCAGCTGTTCCTGTGGGAAATGGAGTCCCATAGATGCTGATGATCCACAAACCGCTTCCGCCATCAACCACTAGAAACCTTGTATTGTACTCATAGGCCAGAATGGTCTTGTACTACATATTATGTATTTTGCTTGGAGTTATTGTATCAAGTTTGTGTCTCGCCAGCTAACAGTAATCCTGGGGCTGGTGAGCATAAGGGCCATTTTCTGAGAAATTAATATCCCGAAATCCATTCCTGACAAACTTGGTATCAGAGCCAGGCTAACCATTGACTAATCCTATCTTAGCCAGGTCAATAAACCTAGGTTAACCAAACTACCAGACCATAACCTAACCCCGGCCAAACTTCTCATGTAAGATTGCCCCACAGGGACCCGGCACCTTTTTGGCAATCGGTGCCCAACCTATCAGCCTAGCCCGTCGATCACGCGCCAGTGACCGACACCTAAATTGTCTCATTCGCAATCGTGCAAAGGAAGACTCCGCCCTCTTTTTCTATAAAAAGGGCACGCTAACCTCAACACAGCACAACACAACCTCTTCCCCAAACCAAGCCATAATGCCTGGCCCCGTCGTGCACAATGAAACCACGACAAACAACCTTGGAGGTTTTGTGACCGTGCTATCAAACCTCACCCGCCGCGCCTTTGCATTAGAGGAGCCCCCAGAATATGTTGTGTACCAAGGGGCCATGAGCGGTGAGAGCCATCAATTCTGGGCCACTGTGCACATCTACGGTAGGGGTCTATCGCCAGAACGCCCCTACAGGTTCACCGGAAGGACAACTTCCTTTGAGCCACAAGCCATCCAACTAGCTGCTCGAGAGGCTATAGTTCAACTCCGGCACTTGTCGCCCAGAGTTAACTGTCGCTCGTTCTACTACTACCCCAGCCGTGATGGGTATGGTAGGCCACCCCAGGTTGTCAACGGAGATCACGAGACAGATCCTGCATTGTTGCATCTGGTGCGCTATGTAGGTGCACTAGAGGAACTGTTCGATCAAATCACCCTTGATCTGATCGCAGCTCGTGGAGAACTGGTCCGCCGAGCCCTGGCAAGAGGAGAAGATGAGCCCGACGCCGACAACCCAGTCGTGCTGTTCGGACACCCGATCGAGTCCTTGAGGTCTATCCCAGCCATCGACCACAATACTTTGGTGTCCCCAGAAGTGCTTCGTCGCCTTTTGGGAACACGCTCCAGCGGGATTGTGGCCAACAATCCCCGGGATGGTCATCATCGCTACCCTGACCCGGCAGTTCCTCCACCCCCTCCCGCTAACCCCGACAGCGAAACCCGTGGAGAAGCCTCGACGTCCACAAGGCAGGCTCGTTTAGATATAAACGAGGTAGACTAAGTCACTCGAGTAGTACCGAGTCTCAGCATGCCCACGCCCTGTAATTATGTAATCTTGCATCACCTTGAATAATCGTAGCCTGCTCGTGTGCCTCTGTTTAAATAGTAGCCTTGCATAAATATGTTATCATGCGGTTATGTTTTTTTTCGGGCACAGCTACCAAAACCACACCGACGACTCCCACAGTAATACGTCACTTTTACGAGATATGTATATCTGTAGCATTGACCCCGACCCCATGGAGCAAACTCGATAGACTAGTTACCCTTCACCATGGTAAATAACCCCCCCCCCCAATGCTATATAAAAGGCCACCCCGTGATCTTACCAGGTACCCCTCACCTTGAGCACCACTCGCACAACCATTTCCATTGCCATGCCGAGCCCTAGTATTTATCTGAGGACTCCAGATTCAACTCCAGGTAGCTTTGTTAAAATTTTGTGGGACTTTACCTGCAGTACCATGAGTGCTATCCATCCACCCCAGTATGAGTTGCTCAAAACGAGGATCACCCCATCCACCTCGAAATATTGGGCAGTGGTGCACGTCCCTCCCGCAAACCCAAACCAAGACCCCACGGAAGCTTCCTTCGTGGGGAAATCTATGCCGACTCCGCATATGGCCATAGAAGCTGCTGCATATGAGGCGCTTACTCGTCTTCGATTCGCGGTACCCTATGCCAGCGAATGGGGGTATTATTATTTCCCGAGTCGTGCAGCACCCGGAGAAGTAACATCTTTTCCTGGTGGACGAATCGAGAGAGACCCAGTACTGGCCAATCTTGCCCAGTATGTCATCGCTCAAGAGCGTTTGACCCAACGAGTAATGGGTTATCTCTAGAGCGTCACTGATTTGAATCCTCAGATCACCATCGGCAGACCACTGAGGCCCAACCAGGAGAGGCACATTCATCGACTGGTCAATCCACTTCCCCCGATAGAAGAAGAGTGTGTCCCGATTCCAGAGACTTTTTCCCAGGACCCTGTCCATTTACCATTGTTGTTGTAGATGTCATTGCTGTGTTTATGGTCCCTGCATTTATTTATGTGTTGCAACTTGTGTGTGGTATCCTAAATTTGTGCAATGAATTAAATCGTTAGTTTCAATCAATGTGAGTGATTTTACTACGGTAAAATTTTATTAACTGTTTTCACTCTCAGTAAATCCTAAAGTGAGATTTTTCTCGGAGTTGTTGCAGCATACATTTCTTCACGACATGGATTTTTATTTCACGCAGCACCATAACAGCAGACTCACGACCCAACCACGCGACCTAGTGCAAATCCACGCGCACATTTTTGCACCAAACTAATCGCCTCCCTAACACCCCACAGTCTCAGAGGGAGAGATTTGTGAGTAATTACTCAGGTACAAGTTACCTCCGGCACCCTGACAACAGTTAACACCTAACATCGCAGCTAATCATCATGATCACCGCCACCGTGGATAGCTAACACTCGAGCGGCCGCATCACGATGATCATCGAGGATCATCACGCATAGGAGCACGGAGAACCCCAGCGATGCCGCCAACCCTCCGCACAGCAGGATCACGTACCAGTCCGGCATCACCTCCGCCATTAGAGCCTCGTCTCGAGCTCTTGCAGACAGAAATGAAGGAGAAGGGAGGAGAAGGAGAAGCGAGGTCAGGTGGAGGAATAAGAAGGATCACCGCGGTCGTTTTATAGCTCGAGATCAGTGTACGGTGGGCGAAGTCCACCAGCGCCGCTCGTCGCTCGATCGCCGGTGTTCGGAGGCGAATCCGTGAGCAGTGCCGACATCACACTGGCCCGTGAGGTGAGTGCACACTGCGCCGGCAGCTAGCATGCTGCACAGTACCGCAGTACGGCCTAGATGCCCTACGGGCTAGACGTTGCCGGTGGAGAAAGCGTGGGAAAGCGCGCGGGAGAGAGGAAGAAGAGAGAGCCAGAGGTAGAGGAAGAGACCGACAGTGGGCCTCGGGTCCACCTGTCAGCCACAGAGAGCACTATGCTCTCGGGTACGACCATCGTATTTTTCAGTAATTTAGAAGTTTATACTAAATTTACTGTAACCAATAGTAGAAACTGACCGTAAATTTTTCCACGCAACGCCAGCATGCCACACTGTAGTTTTACACCACTTATTGCCCTCTCACTGTAGCTACGTTTTAATTACAGGAGCAGGATGGTTATTTTTGTGATAGTAGGAGTAAAATTTTTCAAAACAACCCTTATCAAATCTCGAGGACGAGATTTTTTTAAGGGGGGTAGTGTTGTAAGACCCCAAAAATTTAACCATGTTTTGAATTATTAAAATTTTGCCAGGAGTTTAAAAATTTTGCTTTCTGGATTTTCTTTTGATTTCAGAACCCCTTTTCTTTAATGTTGAGGAGTTTTTACCCCAAGTGGAAACTTTCCAAAAATATTATTGGACTTGTATACTCTCTCAATAAAACAATTCTTAATCAGTGGTTTTATTTGCATAATTGTTTTTCCTGAGCTTTATTCTTTTAAAATGATTTTTCATAAGTTTTGGAGCCTCTTTTGCACTACAACCATTTGATAAATGCATCTAAAATTTTCACCAAAATTTGGGGATGACATATGATGTCCCTAAATCACTTTTATGCAAAAATATTCCTAGTCATTTGGAGATTTTGAGTTTTACCACAAGTTTTTAAATCTGGTCCAATTGCACTTTTGCATTACAACCTATTTAAATACTTCTTTAAAACTTCAACCAACATTAGGGGAGGTCAGTAGGAGTATATTATCCATCTTTATGCAAAAACCCAGTTATGTCCTTTGAAAAATTTGAGTGAATCAACCTCATTTTCATTCTGGTCCAACTTGATGATTTGTATTGCAACCATATTTTAACTTGCTCCTTTACCCATGATTCTTTTTCCTGCTTGTAGTCCTTCCTACAAAACCCTTAAGTCCAGGAGCATGAACCCATTGGAATATTTTTGGTCCATGAAATGATAGCCTTTAGGTTCCATCCAGAATTGGTTTTGTCAAATATTTGCACTAACAAGTTTCTACATTTGGCAAACTAACATGGCCACCATTACCTACACCTAAAGAGACACTGATCTGGAGATTTTGGCCACTCCAAGAACTGCCTAGATGCCTCTAGCATTATGTCAAACACCTTGTGTGCATGGCCAGTTTTGGCATGGTTTTTAGTTAGCATTGTAAGCTTGGTTCCCTGACCTAACCCCCATGTCCTTTAACCTTCTTGCTAACCCTAACCTAGTACTGTTAATTGCCAGCCCCGCTCAAGCACTCTAGGACACCCTGGCATTCTGTCGAGCATGTCGCGCGCGTCCTGTGGGCGCGCCTAGAGCGCACGTTTTGCACGCACGTGCAAAACCAAGCCGCCGCGTTCGCTACCCCGCGCCCTGGCCCTTGCTCGCTTGCAGAGCCGCGCCCCGCCCTCGACCACTCGCCAGAACGCTCCAAGCTGCCCTGGTGCCCTGCAGCACCGCCGTGAGAGCCCCCTTGGTGGCACGCCGGCGTCCGCAGTGCGCCTCTGCCACGGACGACGCCACCCGAGCCACAACTCCTCGCCAGCTGCCCTCGTGAGCAGGCCGTCCTTATCTCCGAGCCCGTCCGCTAGCACCGACCCTGCTCCGGCCATCGCCACGTCGCTCTACCGCAACAGAAGCGGTTGGCCGGTGATCTTATCCCCAGCGATGGCGGAACCGACCTTCCCCGGCTATATATAGCCCCAGGCCTCACTCGAGCCCCATCAGGCAGCCTTGTCCCACCCCTCTAGCGTGCCCCACAACCAGCAAGCAACGGCGGGAGGCCTTCTTCCTCGCCTCCGACCGATTCGGCCGCCACCGTCCTTCGGTCCCAACCGTCGCGACCAGAGCCTCCCCCACCCTTCCAGCACCGCCACCGACTCCTCTTCGTCTTGCGGAGCTTCCCAGACCCCTAGCTACAACGGAGCACCACCCTGGCCAGAACCCCCAAAATGGCCCGAAGCTATCTCCGCCGCGAAGCTCACCGCCGACGACTCCCTTCGTCCCCACCTACCTAACGACCACCGGGAGGACCGCGCTGGAACCACGGATCCATCCCTACCCTCCGGAGCCCACGGGGAGCCGCCAACTGCCGGTGACGATCGCCGGAGCCCCGCCTCCACACGGCTAGAGGAGGAAGGAGGCGGGGGAGACCGGTCAAACCTGACGGGTGGGCCCCCCTGGACCCACTGTTAGTGACCCACGCGTCGTCCCTGCTGGAATAAGTGAAGACATAAACCCAGAATACGCCTTCGACGTGGTTAGTTTCGAAACGTTTTTCTTTTATTTCTGTTTTATTTTAAAAACAGAATTTGACCAAAACTTTGAGTGGCTATAACTTTTTAAATATAACTCCAAATGAGTTGATTCTTTTTCCTACCTCTCTCAAATATTGTCTAGTTTATTTTCAGATTTATTTGAAAAAATTTCAGACAACTTTTTTGTACTGTTTTTGAAGCTATGTATTGATTCAAAAATTTTAAATAGGATTTTTGGAGAGAGAATAAAACTTTCAAAAGTTTTGGAATGCACCCTGCCTCCCCACAACTTGAAGGCAAGAATTCTGAACCCTGGCATAATATTTCGTGTGTTGTTTGATACGGTTACAACACCTCTCGTCTCGGAGTTTTTGTTATTTTTTTGATGATATGTTCAAACTCATGAGTACATATTGATGATTCATGCTGTTGGAGTTTGATATGTTTGGGATAGTAGTCACCATCATGTGCCTCTCATGCATACCGGGAGGAACCCGGGAAAGCCTCTGTCTTGGGTAGACACGAGCTTATCTCCAGTCTTCCTCGTGATGATTGTGTCCGGTACGGCATAGTGAGACATGATGAGTGGTGATTGTGACTGTTGGTTGAAACATATTGGTTATGCTAATCGTGCAGGTAACACCGAAACCTCCTGAGTCGACCGTAGATCGAGTCTGGTTCCATTAACCCCCATACTTGTTTCGTGCTACCACTTTTCCCTGCCGTAGGTAGGGTACGGTTCAGTAAGTTGTCAACCCCTTTCTAGCACACACCATACAGAGAGGCCATGGTGGAAGATACCGGCTGCATCTGGTAGGCATGCCACCTGGTCCGGGGGCATGGGTGTTTCGGTTGTACCCGAAGGGGGTAGCTCCCCTAGTTTGCGCGCGATATAAATTTTGTGATCCCATGCTAATCGAGGTTGTAGCCTCCCCACTTAGAGTTTTGCTTAAGCAGGTGTCATGGGTGATTCCAGACACCGATAAGTCAGGCTGGTGTGTGCGGTCAGGTGTGTTTTCAATTAAAAGACCATAGGCGGAATTAGTCCGGATGGACTAACGGAATCCGTTACTCGTGGGTAAAGAGTACACCCTCTGCAGAGATTATATCTATTCGAATAGCCTTGTCCATGGTTAAGGACTACAGTCTGGGTTGGGTCAAGTGTCGGTCTTAGTGTCGGTCTTTGAAGGAAAAACTACTAAGTCAGAACATTGACTATGACCGGTGACATATAATGATTATGATTATTATTATTGTGGACTAACTATGTTCATTATTTGATTTATGGAGTATCCCTGGGATGGTTCTACCTCCTGGATATTCACTGTGATTATTCTGTTATAAGCCCTTTATGTGGTGTCGCACAGACGCCCGACTGTGGCATGTTTGTTATTTATTTACCATATAAGCCCTTTATGTGGCGTCGCTGAGACGCCCGACTGCGGCATGCTTGTTATATGTTTACTTTATAAGCCCTTTATGTGGTGTCGCTGAGACGCCCGACTGCGGCATGCTTGTTATACGTTTACTTTATAAGCCCTTTATGTGGTGTCATTGAGAGGCCCGACTGCGGCATGCTTGTTATATGTTTACTTTATAAGCCCTTTGTGTGGTGTCGCTGAGACGCCCGACTGTGGCATGCTTGTTGTTTATTTACTTTATAAACCCTTTATGTGGTGTCGCTCAGACGCCCGAGTGAGGCATTCTATCTCTACTCGCTAATTGCATTATTCGTATTTTATGTGAATAACTTGCTTGCGTACATCTAGGATTTCATTTTTATGACTGACGTTGCAATCATAGAATATTTCAGAGCTTGATTATCATTTGTTATATTAGACCCGTGTTCATAATGTTGCGAGTACATTCAAAGTACTCACTGGCTTGTCCCTGGCTATTGTCTTGGCCAGATTTCTTGCACGGAGGGGAGCGACGAGATGACAGCCCCGGAACCTAAGCAATGGTGATAGCAGCCTCGTGATGATAGGAGTTAACCTGGTCAGCTGTTCTTATAGGAAATGGAGTCCCATAGACGCTGATGATCCACAAACTGCTTCCGCCATCAACCACTAGAAACCTTGTATTGTACTCATAGGCCAGAATGGTCTTGTACTACATATTATGTATTTTGCTTGGAGTTATTGTTTCAAGTTTGTGTCTCGCCAGCTAACAGTAATCCTGGGGCTGGTGAGCATAAGGGCCATTTTCTGGGAAATTAATATCCTGAAATCCGGTCCTGATAGAATTCCAGGCGATCTGGTGGATGAGTACGTGCGTATGAGCGAGACAACATGTCTGATGTCAATGTACAAGTTCTGCCAGGCTGTGATCGAGGTGTTTGGCTCGGAGTACTTGAGGCAGCCAACTGCCGCTGATATAGAGAGATTGTTGGCGACCAACGCAGCTAGAGGCTTTCCAGGCATGCTTGGTAGCATAGATTGTATGCACTGGGATCGGAAGAACTGTCCATTTGCTTGGCAGAGCCAGTACAAGGGGCATGTCAACAAGTGCACTGTTATATTAGAAGCGGTGGCATAGCAGGATCTTTGGATATGGCATTCTTTCTTCGGCATGGCAGGTTCTCACAATTATATCAACATGCTGCAGCGTTCTCCAGTCTTCGCGAGGCTTGCAGAAGGCCGCTCCCCACCTGTCAACTTTGAGATCAACGGCCACCAGTACAACAAAGGATACTATCTAGCTGATGGTATATATCCTCAGTGGTCAACTTTTATTAAGACAATCTCGAAGCCCCAAGGTGAGAAGAGAAAGAGATTTTTCCAAATGCAAGAGAGTGCTAGAAAGGATGTGGAACGTGCTTTTGGTGTGCTTCAATCCCCATGGGGCATCGTTCGATACCCTGCACTAGCATGGGATGAAAGGAAGCTTTGGGAGGTGATGACTGCTTGTGTGATCATGCACAACATGATCGTCAAGGACGAGCGTGACGACAGTATCTTCGAGCAAGGATTTGATTTTCAAGGTGACAATGTTGAGCCCCTGCACCAAGAACCGGCCATGTTTGATCAGTTTGTCCAGTTCCATCGTGAGCTGCGTGATTGGCACACTCATGTGGATCTTCAAAATGACTTGGTTGAGCACGTGTGGGAGCATATTGGCAACCGATAGATATATTGGTTCGTTTTATGTTCATTCAAGACAATTTCGATTTGGTTGTAAAACTAATTATTAGAGACAATTTCGATTGGGTTGTAAAACTATTTTAATTTTCAAACAATTAATATTTGGACGTGCAAACTTGTTTTCATATGAAAATATAAGCATTTTAGGCCCCGGCGGACGGGATGGGGCAAACGGATGCGGCCGCGCGCTGGGCGCACGACCACCGCATCCCAGGACAGGCCCGGACACGACCCCATTGTCCTACCAAAACGGACAGAATCCGGACAAAACGGACGTCCATTTGGGGTCGCACGGTGGAGTTGGCCTTATATCTTCTTTGTCATTATGTGTCATACAGGCCAGCTGAATAATGCTATCGGAAATACTCTTTGTTAGGTCAAAACATCTCATTGCATATGTCGGTATCGCTTGAGCAACAACCTTTATCATGATTTTCTTTCCCACTTTCAACAGAAACCTCTCCTTCCGTCCCTAAATCCTGGCACATATTTATCTTAATATACTCATAGGCCTTTGCCTTGTTCCTGCCAATATAGGATGGTAATCCAAGATATTTACCTGCTTGAGTCCCCTTCTGCAGTCCCAGTATGTTCATGGCTGATTGCTTGACCTCCATTGTGGTGTTTGCACTAAAAATAAATTGGAGACTTGTCCAGGTTGATATTTTGTCCCGAGCAGAACTCATACCGCCGCAATATCTCAGTAATGACATGAGCACATTTGCTTCTAGCAGCAACATCGAGGCATCAGCGAAAAGCAGATGGTTTACAACCGGCGATTAAGAGCTAGTTTCACCCCCTTGATTGGACCAACTACCTCCGCATGGATAATTGCAGAAAAACCATCCACGCACAGCAAGAAGAGGTACGGTGATATCCGATTGTCTTGTGCGAGAACTCTCCCTGGCACCACCACATGTCACATCACCATTTACATGGAACCAATTTTATGAAGCTCACGTAGATTCCCATTTTACTCATGACATCCTGAAGGAACGACCATTCAACCCGATCATATGTCTTGCTCATACTCCCTTCGTTTGAAAAAACTTGTCCCTCAAATGGATGTACCTAGCGCTAAATTGGTGCTAGATACATCCATTTGAGGGACAAATTTTTTCGGACGGAGGGAGTATCGAGCTTACGGTCATGTATCCACACTTTCCTCGCCTCTTTCGCTTCATTGAAGTGAGTCATATCATAGGGCAAAATAGTATTACCAGAAATCAACCTACCGAGCACAAAAGCACTTTAGCTTGGGGACATAATATCAGCAAGGATTGTCTTCAAACAATTGGTGAGGACCTTGGACACATCTTTGTACACAACATTGCAAAAGACTAATCGAGCGTAGCCTTTCAACTATTAGGAGCACACCACACACAAGAAAGCTTTCGGAAAATCTTACTGGGCACACCATAAGCAAAGAAGCTCCCGGCCTTGACTCCTATCATTGATGACCCACACGTAACCCAACGAGGAGCAGAAGGAATTGACAAATAGTTTTCATCAATGTTTCACCACAAATGATGAAAAGGTAATTTGATAGCAAGATAATTTGTAGAAGGATAAATAGCAATCTCTCCGTCCGGATAAAATTGTCGAAGAAATAGATGTATCTAGATGTATTTTAGTTTTTGATACATCCATTTTTATCCATTCATGCGACCAGTAATTCCGGGCGGAGGGAGTAACAAAAGTAATAGAGCGCACCAAGTGATCAAATCCTTGTGTATGCTAAGGACAAGCCGGTGGTGTTTCTTATGATAGCTAAAACGCTCTTGAGGACACACAGAATTTCTTCAAGTTACTTTCACCATGATTCATTAAGTTATGGTTCATTGAGTTGTTAAGTGTTGAGTGGGTGGACGGTCGCTAAGGTATTGTCCTTATTTGAACAAATACCTACTTATGATAATACCCTCCATAAAAGCGTCCACAAATACAAGAGAAATAATTAAGATAAATCTAACCATATCATTAAACAACCCCTCACGGAAAAATTCATAAACTGGGGCCTAGAATTTTATTTAGTAAAACCCCCCAACATTTTTGGAGCTCAGATTTTTTTGTATTGTTGTAAGTTAGTACCAGATTTCCAAATATCTGACAATTTCCCTCTCTGTATTTACCTTGCATTTTAAGACAGAAAATGCATTATAATTGCACATCATGTGAAATATATCATTTAAATGTGATAAACTATAATAGAAAATAGTGATGCAAAATGGACGTATGAACCACCTAGGAGCCACAAATCCCCAAGAGTAACAAATCCTTAATGAATCAACGTGGAACTCAAATTGGTTTCATGGAAGTGAAGATTGGGTGATCCTTTCCCTTTTCTCTCAAAGGAGTGAAATATTTTGAGGATGAAGGGGTATGGAGCTTTTGAGCTTTCAAAAATGTAGGAGAGAGAAAGAACTCAACTCGATTTAGGTGGGAAGGACACCCCTTCGGGAAGAAGTGTTCCTTATACAACCCACTCAAAAGTCTGCCAATTGGAGTGCCTAGGACACCTCTCGAAGTAAGGACGGAAGTTCTGGAGTGTCCGGATTCCAGGGTCTGTAGAGAATGCCTCCGGCCTCCGGAAGAGCCTCTAATGTTTGGAGGTGCACTCCGAAAGTGACACCAGATTC
Organism: Triticum dicoccoides; assembly: GCF_002162155.2. Lineage (NCBI taxonomy): Eukaryota > Viridiplantae > Streptophyta > Magnoliopsida > Poales > Poaceae > Triticum > Triticum dicoccoides. The sequence continues at coordinate 99,920,281 of NC_041393.1, forward strand.
CGGAGCTTGTGGAAGTTGGCTCTGGAAATTCCAAGAGCTACTTCCGAAGGGTGTGGAGGAAGGCAGTAATGGATGAATGAAGTGGTTCAACTTTGGCTTCCAAAGGCGATATATGGTGGATTGTACGAAATACTAGAATGGCTATCTTGGTGACATAGGATGTGTATAGGAATGTACCAAAATGAGTTCCACAATATATCCAAGGAGAGACCCCTCTTAATAGTGTGGCTCTCATACAACTCAAATAAAATAAAATAAACCTTTGAGGAAAACCGACACCTTTTTTCCTTTTTGAATTAGGGGGCCATCCATCTCCTTTGATAACCACCGAGCAACCAATGTCGTGAGATAAACTTTATAACCAACATTACCCCTTACTAACCCCATTGCCATCAACACCAAAAGTAACATTGGGGAACAATCCACTTTAAGTTGGGTTTGGGGCGAGCTCCTCACTCCAAACTAGGCCTCTACAACCTCCATATTTGGAGGCTAAGAGGCCATTTTTGGTGCGAGCTCCATAAATTTTGGCGATCACATCGCATATGGGGACTCTGCTAGAGTGTCACACTCCGTGTCGATCGTCACACTACCAATTATTATGGCGACTCTGCTAGAGTTGCTCTAAGAGAACTTGAAACAATAGGGTTCCCTATTTTAACAGTAGGCACAACTGCCCAATGAGAATTCGTGAGAACTCCGCCCTATTTACCTGTGACCCCCATGGAATAGATATGCCAATGAGAATCCTAATAACCGCACATCAAGATGCAACACACACTATGCCCCCCCGCATAGTCACACACGCCGCCAACCCTTGAATGAAAACATCCCTTGGAAACCCAACTTACATTCACGTTAATCTTGATATAAATGGTATAGGTGGTTCGTATCTAGTGAAGATCATATCAACACTATCTCTTCTGATGACATGGCGGGGATTTTCCTTTGCCATCATGCTTAATAACAGACAAGCGGGGAATACCAATAAATGAAGACAAGAATTTAACCAAGAAAATCATGGACTTTGCAATAGATGCCTTACCATCACCCAAAGTCGTATCATTTCTCAAATGTGAGATTACAAAAGAGCAATAACAATTTGTATCATTATTTTTTCCAAGAATTAAAAGTAGAGTGCGGTGTTTGGCATGCTTTGTCGCTGATTTCACACAACCTAATTAAAATTGATCTGGATGCGAGCTTTATTGTTAATTTTGGCATCGGGCAGCCTTGGAGTGGTGGTTCGGGGTTCCACGGGAGATGTTCTCCATTTAGCTAAAATGTGGGCATGTTCGACACGCTTATATATTGTTGTTCCTTTGTAGACGCAGGTCATTCTAGATACATGCTATCTTTTTTATGTTTAATCTGCTCTCGAGCGATGGTTTTGACATGCCAAGTTTGATCAATCTAAAGAAGGAGGCTCAAGGAGTGGTGAATTTGTTGCCCAGTTTCAAGTTGGACAAAATTAAGTAATGTACTCTCGAGCGATTGTTTTGACATGACAACTTTGATCCACTTAAAGGAGGTTCAGGGAGTGGTGAATTTGCTACCCAGTTCCAAGAAGTAGAAAATTAAGTAACCTCCTCTCAAGGTTTTCAATAAGCTAGCTTTGATCCATCTGAATAAGGAGGCTCAGGGAGTGGTGAATTTGTTGACCAATTTCAAGACGGAGATGATTAAGTAACATGCTCTCGAGTGATGATTTTGACAGGAGCTTTGATCCATCTGAAGAAGGAGACTCTGGGAGTGAAATTGTTTGCCCAATTTCAAGGGGGCTAAAATTAAGTAACCTGCTCTTGAGTGATAGTTTTGCCATGAGCTTTGATCCATGTGAAGAACGAGGCTCAAGGAGTGGTGAATTTTGTTCCCGGTTTCAAATTGGAGAAAA
>NC_041393.1:99922510-99967767 GCF_002162155.2 Triticum dicoccoides
ATGTGATTGTAAAAACTTACTTTGAGTAAATATATGGTGGTTTCAGAAAAATATATTATAGACACTTTTGGAAGAGAAAATCCAATGTACTTATAAAGGCCTTCTATTTCTGTGCCCTTGGTTGGTTTGTACTCCCTAGTTTTACCCGACCCAACCTCACTTATCCCCTCGATCATTCGCCCTACACTCAAATAAGCGCAAAGGGAGCATCTCCATCAGGTCAATGCAGTTGACTGTTACCTGGCGCATACACCGACGCATGGGTCAGCTAGGACCCACCTGTTACTGTGTAGTCTATAAGAAAAAATATTGAAATATACAAAAGTCTGGGACACTGCAGGACCCACATGTCAGTGGTTGATTGGTTTGCAAAAATGGCTTTTATATATTGCCGCCTATGGGGGTCGAACTTGCGATCAACGGTAGATTATGCAACATGGGAGCCATTTCAGCTGTGTGTGTCTGGTTGTTTATTGTCATAGCCGAGTCTTTTCGAGCTGATATTTTTTGCCTTACAGAAGGGCCCACGAATCAGTGACATGAAAGATAGAACACAGCAGAGACAACACAAAAAAATTCAAAGATCGAGAGATTCAGAGATTCGGATAAACTTAACCATGTTCTGAGATTTTTTCAATGCTTAGTAGAGCCAACTGACACAGTGACATTACACTAATATGCTATTTTAATAAGGGCGATATTAGATGGCCGGCCGGCGGCAATAGCGATAACAAATGGAAGGCTACTTGTCTTCATCATTTGGAAGAACGATGGTGCCGTCATCGTCATTGTTGCGGTCTTCATCGTCGGAGGAGGATAGGACGATGATGTCCGGTCCCTCGCCTTCTGCCTCGATGGCGACCGCTGCACGCAGAGTCGCCGCCCTCCTCTGCTCTCGAGCTGCGGCCTCTTCTTCAATAGCCCGACGCCTGACCACCTCTGCCTGCACCGTGGACAGAGACGTGGCTAGCACCGCCTGGTCGAGCTGCTGCTGCGCTGCGTACAGGGTCTCCTCGGCCTGGGCTGTGAGGACGATAGCTTCGTACGCAGGAGCCAGTGCGTCTTCGTTGGCTACATCTTCCATATCGTAGATGTTGAGGTGCTCCTGCATCGCCTCGAAGGTTACCTCCTCCTCGACGTCCTCCGCCTTGAGCTCCCTGCGGTTATGGGACAACTTGGACGGCGTGGGCTCAAGCTCGGAGTAGTAGGAGTAGGACGCTGAGCCGACCGACAAAGAGACGCCATGGTTGGAGCCCGCGCCGGAGTTGGAGCCGCCGCTGGTACCGGGCACCACCGGCGCCCTGGGGCAAAGATCACCCGTGTAGATCCTTGCGGTCTTTAGCTGCCTCACATAGGTGGCTGTACTAGATTAGGATTCTGCGGTGGGTGGGAGGCTGGGAGCAATGGAGTGAATCGTTCATGGAATGATGTCGGACACCTGTATTTAAGGTCAAGGGGGTGCGGGGCGTGGAGCGTCGATGGCAGGTGATTGTTTTTGATGTATCTAGAATTGGCGGGACTGCCTGGTGGCCGGAAGGGCGGCGGTGGTGGTAATGGGGCACCGCCGCGTGGCTCTGCCCTCTTGATGGCAGGCGGCATGCGTATGGGCGGCGGTGGAGCAGAGAGAGTTGAAACTTTTGCAAAAGAGCAGAGCCTAGGTAGACCAGTTACTTTTCAATAGCCCCATGGTTGTGACGTAAGTGCTTGAAATAAGTTATAAAATTGGGTCCTTCCATTTTTCGTTCAAAGTAGACCATGTTGGATGCACATTGCCCAAGTTTCGTGAATTATCTAGTTTTATTTCTATATTTTAGACATTTGCTGAATTTCTAGAGATTTATCAGAACTTGCTCAAACTTGAACTACAAGTGTCATGTGTGTCTGTCCTGAAATTAAAAAAAATATCATTTTCACCTTTTGAGTTGGTGGTATAGGCACTCGGCACAACAAAAGTTGAAATTCCCAACCATATGGTAGGATTGGTCAACATTGCAAGTTTGACCTTGTTTTGAAAAAAATCAAAGAAAATGAAAAAAAAACCCCAAAATTAAATCCTTGTGCATGGAGCCCTTTTTTGTGAACTAGTTACTGGGAAAAATTAAGGACTTGCATACCCAAAATTAAAAAAAAAACCTTCACAAAATGGCTTATCTACTATGAATTTGTATGTATTTCAATGCATATGCCCATGGTCATGGCCACATTCATGGCATAGTTCATAATAACATGTACAAATCTGGCACAACCATGGGTGTTACCATTGTGGACAATGTCCGCAAAGCAATTACATTTTTTTTTGGAATAAATCTTACCTTTTTCCATTCCTCAAGGGCCAGAATGACTTTTTTGCGAAGTAAGTGCTTGAAATAAGTTATAAAATTGGGTCTTTCCATTTTTCATCCAAAGTAGACCACATTGGATGTACACTGCCCAAGTTTCATGAACTATCTAGTTTTATTTCTATATTTCATCCATTTACTGAATTTTTAGAGATTTATCAGAACAAGCTCAAATTTGAACTACAAGTGTCATGCATGCATGTCCTAAAAAATGGCAAAAATCATTTCACCTTTTGAATTGTTGGTATAGGCACTGGGCACAACAAAAGTTGAAATTCCCAACCATCTGGTTTGATTGGTCAACCTTGCAAGTTTGACATCATTTTGAAAAAAATCAAAGAAAATGAAAAAGCCTCAAAAAATGAAATCCTTGTGTATGGAGCCCTTTTGTGTGAACTAGTTACCGGGAAAAATCATGGACTTGCAATACCACAAATTTGAAAAAACTTAAAAAAGGTCTATCTACTATGAACTTGTATGGATTTCAATGCATATGTTCATGGTCATCGCCACATCCAAGGCATAGTTCATAATAACATGTCCATATTTGGCACAACCATGGGTGTTACAAATGTGGAATGGCGACGACTAGGTGGGGATGTGGCTTCTCGGTAGGGGTCGGGCTATTTCAGGCAAATGAAACATATAGTAGCTCAGTTCCCACTCGTCATATGAGGTCACGGCCCACCTGCCATTCATGGCCCACATGTCCAAAGAACTGAGGCCTCACGCGTCAGTAACTGAGGAGGTAACGGTCAACTACATTGACCCGACGACAAGGCTCCATTTGGGCTCTTGTGAGAATGGGCCGAGTTGTGAAGGGCAAAAGCGAGGAAAGTTTGATGCTATGGGCAAAACTGAGAACAACTAAGGAAGGAGTGGCACGGGAATAGAAATCCCTACTTATAATGTCAAGCTACAAAATCCTCACATAACAGAGAAGGTATATGAAGACCTAGAGACTACATGTGCATCAATAAAAAAGGATGCTTGACTACTTCTTCATCTCATTTCTTGTGCCGGGAACTATTGGGAAACATAGTAGAAAACAAAAAAAATTGCCCTTTGATCATCCAAGAACACTATGAAGATGCAATAATGGTTTGGATCAGATCATTACCAACTCTGAGTTGTAGCAGAATAAGGCGAGCCTGTGTACATCGGACTTGAAGTCCCTCGAACCATCGATTAACGATCCCTCGATTGGAAAACCGAAAGCATGACCTCTCCACAGATTGCAAAAGTACGGTCTTCACGATCCTGCAACGCTTCACCTTATAGAGCTAATGGTCACCATAGAGTTAGATCCAGGATATTATAACCACATGATAGCCCACAAGTATAGGGGATCACAACAATTTTTGAGGGTAGAGTATTCAACCCAAATTTATTGATTCGACACAAGGGGAGCCAAAGAATATTCACAAGTATTAGCAATTGAGTTGTCAATTCAAGCACACACCTGAAAGACTTAATATCCGCAGCAAGGTGATTAGTAGCAAAGTAGTATGATAGTAATAACAGTAGCAATATTAACCATAGCAATTTTGTAGTGATTGTAACAGTAGCAACGACAAAAGTAACTTAGCAAATATCAACATATGAGAAGCTCATAGGCATTGGATCAATGATGTATAATTATGTTGGATGGCATTGATTGCTTGTATCTATGTTGGTATTTCCCCGAAGAGGAGAGGATGATGCAGCACAACAGCGTTAGTATTTTCCTTAGTTATGAAACCAAGGTATCAATCCAGTAGGAGAATCAAGCAACACTATGTAAATGGTACCTGCACACAAAGAACAAATACTTGCAACCCAATGCGTAAGAGGGGTTGTCAATCCCTCCCCGGTATTAAAATAGATAAAATTGTAGTAGATTTGATAAATAGATCTTGCAAAAACACAAAATAAAATAAATAAAGAAAAAGTGCAGCAAGGTATTTTTGGGTTTTTGGAATAATAGATCTGAAAACTTATAAAAGTAGACCCGGGGGCCGTAGATTTCACTAGTGGCTTCTCTCGATAAAATAATATATGGTGGGTAAACAAATTACTGTTGGACAATTGATAGAAGAGAAAATAATTATGACAATATCCAAGGCAATGATCATGTATATAGGCATCACGTCCAAGATTAGTAGACCGACTCCTGCCTGCATCTACTACTATTACTCCACACATAGACCGCTATCCAGCATGCATCTAGTGTATTAAGTTCATGGAGAAATGGAGTAATGCAATAAAAATGATGACATGATGTAGACAAGATATATTCATGTAGGAATAGACCCCATCTTCCAGCAATCCTACGAAGGAATCACTCACTCCCGACGGTGAGCATCATGAAGTTGGTGACGAAGGAAGGTTGATGATGACGACGTCAAACCCCCCTATCCAGTGCCCCGAACGGACTCCAGATCACCCCTCCTGATGAAGAAGAGGAGGTGGTGTCTGCTCCGTATCATAAACGCGATGAATCCTTCTGCCTGATTTTTTTCTTGGCAAATAGGAATATATGGAGTTGTAGTTAGGGTTGCCGAAGGTCCAGGGGGCCCACAAGCTCATAGGGCGCACCCTGGGGGGTAGGCACGCCCTCTGAGCTTGTGGATCCTGGGTGGCCCCCTATGGTATATTTTCCGCTAGTATTTTTATATTTTCCACAAAAATTCTCCGTAAATTTTCAGTTCAATTCGAGAACTTTGATTTCTGCACAAAAACAACACCATGGCAATTCTGCATTAGTCCGTGTTAGTTTCATTCAAATCATGCAAATTAGAGTCCAAAACAAGAGCAAAAGTGTTTGGAAAAGTAGATACAATGGAGACGTATCACCACACTTGGCTTCTAGTTACGAGGATTGGAGTATCTAGATCTAGCTCTGATTGGATCAACTAGAACTTAGATGAGGCTCCAAAACTTGTGCACCCAAAACTTCCAAAACCTCTAGTATATATATAGGCTGGAGGAGGGGGAGGGGGCGCCACACAAGGGGGGAAAGTTTCATCCCCTTGGCAGGCCAAGAGGAGGGGGAAACCCCCTCCAATTTAGCCTCCCCCTTCCATCCACAAGGGGGAAGGGGCGCCACCTCCTATTTGGGCCAAAGTAGCTATCCACCACTTGGCCTTTTAAGGACCATTGATATTTAAATAAATATAATTTTTCCTAATAATACTTAGAGCCTTTTAATATCAATTTAACATCACTAGAAACTATTTTCACCTATATACAATTTATTGGTATTACCCGGTAAACCTCGGAACCCTTCCGGTGACCCCGAAACCCTTCCAGTTCCTCACAAAACTATTTTGAGTATTAATGGAACTATTTCATAAATATTTTTTCATTACTTATGTCCCACTAACACTCATAATATCATGACTACCTTAAGCTTGTGACCCTGTAGGTTTGGTAAAACATAGACATGAACAAAACCCGTTCAATGACCGGTAGTGGAACCGTGGGTGATGTCCATATCGATCCCTATGATTACATGAATGACATTCGAGTGAAAATTTGGTTATCATTTGCTATTACCTTTGCTTCACTATACTTTACAAAACCTGAGGTGAGATATATCTGTATCCTCTTAAGTCGTACACATGCTCACTATACTGGTCTCCTCATTACCTATTTTGTTCTTCCTTTTCTTTGACATGTTCCGGCATCCCTATGACCTAGTCACCTGTGTCTGGCCAGACAATGATGGATGCTGTCACATCGAGAGGTCCCTTAGAATATCTCTGCATCGTCGGAGGAGCAAATCCCACTCTCGAGCCATCTAGTCCCTTGTCAAACTTTTCGATGAACCTGTAAGTTGCCGTTATGACACCGAGTTACACATGACATTTGAGCAACCCCAAAGTTTATCGTATGTTAAGAAGTGACTACGATACTCTCATGGTCGAAGTAACTAAAACACACATTAACTCTCTGTGTTATAACAATTGACTTCTAATGATATTATCTCAAAGTATAACAAACAAGTTTGGGTCGATTCAATATGTCCGTTCTAATAACTTCATATTATCAAAGTTGTTTGAGGACTATTGTTACACTTAACGATATCCTAAGATCCGGAAAACATGATCACCAACAATACTTGAGCTAGTATTAGAGGCGAGAGTAGGAATAATATTTTACTGTTTATCAATTCTACACGTGCAAATGAGTATTCCACAGAGTTGCATATTCCAGGATCATAGCAATTATGGCATAGAATATAAACTCTTAATTATAAACATGGAAATATAATAATACAATATTATTTCCTCTAGCGCATAATTCCAACAGACTCCCACTTGCACTAGAGTCATTAATCTAGTTAGCACATTTTTTACACCATTGGCAGACAATTTCAGATCCGTGAGTATCATTTGCATTTCTATGCTCTATCATGTTTTCACAAGAATTCATGATTTGTGTGAAACCTTTGTATGTATTGAATCACTCATAGGACCTGTGATTCCTTAGACTGAGTTATGGAAACATAGGAGAATGTTCCATTGGCACAATTATCTAGAAACAATACCAAGCTCATAAATGTACTTTTGACCCATCACCCTCCATTGTTTCTTTAAGGCAATAAGATATATTTATCCTATTGTTACATAATTCACCACTGTAATTTTCTTGGGCCAATCACAACTTATTGTCCCACCAATTATTTCCAACCTCCTAAGGTGAGGATCAACACTTTTGGCAGAGCCATCAAAGCAAACAGGCACACCAACACACAAGCACACAAGAAGCAAGCGAAAGACGAACGGAAGAGGGGCGAAGAAAAGACAAAGGTTTTCGAAAATTGTTTTAGAAGTGGGGGAGAGGAAAACGAGAGGCGAATGGCGAATAATGTAATGCAAGGGAGAAGAGTACATGGTGGGTACTTGGTATGGCTTGACTTGGCATAGATCTCCCTGGCAACGGTGCCAGAAATCCTTCTTGCTACCTCTTGAGCTTGCGTTGGTTTTCCCTTGAAGAGGAAAGGGTGTTGCAACAAAGTAGCATAAGTATTTCCCTTGGTTTTGAGAACCAAGGTATCAATCCAGTAGGAGATGACACACAAGTCACCGAATACCTGCACAAATAATTAAGAACTTGCAACCAATGCAATAAAGGGGTTGTCAATCCCTTCACGGTCACTCACAAAAGTGAGATCTGATAGAGATAGATAAACGGTAAAGTAAATATTTTTGGTATTTTTTATGTATAGATTGGAAAGTAAAGATTGCAAAATAGAAGATCGGAAACTAGCAAGATGTAAATGAGATTCAATAATATGGAAAATAGACCCGGGGGCCATAGGTTTCACTAGTGGCTTCTCTCGAGATAGCATATATTACGGTGGGTGAACAAATTACTGCAGAGCAATTGATAGAAGAGCGCATAATTATGATGACATCTAAGGCAATGATCATGAACATAGGCATCACATCCGTGTCAAGTAGACCGACTCCTACCTGCATCTACTACTATTACTCCACACATCAACCGCTATCCAGCATGCATCTAGAGTATTAAGTTCATAAAGACGGAGTAACACATTAAGCAAGATGAAATGATGTAGAGGAATTAACTCAAGCAATATGATGAAAACCCCATATTTTTATCCTCGATGGCAACAATACAATACGTGCCTTGCTGCCCCTACTGTCACTGGGAAAGGACACCGCAAGATTAAACCCAAAGCTAAGCACTTCTCCTATTGCAAGAAAGATCAATCTAGTAGGCCAAACTAAACCGATAATTCGAAGAGACTTGCAAAGATATCAAATCATGCATATAAGAATTCAGAGAAGAACCAAATAATATTCATAGATAATCTTGTTCATAAATCCACAATTCATTGGATCTCGGCAAACACACCACAAAAGAATATTACATCGAATAGATCTCCAAGAACATCGAGGGGAACTTTGTATTGAGAATCAAAGAGAGAGAGAAGAAGCCATCTAGCTAATAACTATGGACCCAAAGGTCTGTGGTAAACTACTCACGCTTCATCGGAGAGGTAATGGTGTTGATGTAGAAGCCCTCCGTGATCGAATCCCCCTCCGGCAGATCGCCGGAAAAGGCCCAAGATGGGATCTCACGGGTACAAAAGGTTGCGGCAGTGCAGAAGTGGTTTCGTGGCTCTCCCTGATGTTTTAGGGTATAAGAGTATATATAGGCGAAAGAACTAGGTCGGTGGAGCTACGAGGTGCCCACGAGGGTGGGGGCGCGCCTACCCCCTAGGCGTGCCCTCCTACCTCGTGGCCTCCTCGTTACGTCTCCGACTTCATCTCCAACTCTTCTGGTTTGCTTTCGGTCCAAGAAAGATCATCGCGAAGGTTTCATTCCGTTTGGACTCCGTTTGGTATTCCTTTTCTACAAAACTCTAAAATAGGCAAAAAACAGAAACTAGCACTGGGCGTTCGGTTAATAGGTTAGTCCCAAAAATAATATAAAAGCGCATATTAAAACCCATCAAACGTCCAAAACAGATAATATAATAGCATGGAACAATCAAAAATTATAGATACGCTGGAGACGTATCAAGCATCCCCAAGCTTAATTCCTGCTTGTCCCCGAGTAGGTAAATGATAAAAACAGAATTTTTGATGTGAAATGCTACCTAACATATTTATCAATGTAATTTTCTTTATTGTCGCATGAATGTTCGGATCCGAAAGATTCAAGACAAGAGTTTAATATTGACATAAAAACAATAATACTTCAAGCATACTAACAAAGCAATCATGTCTTCTCAAAATAACATGGCCAAAGAAAGTTGTCCCTACAAATTCATATAGTCTGGTTATGCTCTATCTTCATCACACAAAGTATTTAATCATGCACAACCCCGATGACAAGCCAAGCAATTGTTTCATACTTTTGATGTTCTCAAACTTTTTCAATCTTCACACAATACATGAGCGTGAGCCATCGACATAGCACTATAGGTAGAATAGAATGGTGGTTGTGTAGAAGATAAAAAGGAGAAGATAGTCTCGCATCAACTAGGCGTATCAACGGGCTATGGAGATGCCCATCAATAGATATCAATGTGAGTGAGTAGGGATTGCCATGCAACGGATGCACAAGAGCTGTAAGTGTATGAAAGCTCAAAAAGAAACTAAGTGGGTGCCTTGCTTGCTCACGGAGACCTAGGGCACTTTTGAAGAAGCCCATCATGGGAATATACAAGCCAAGTTCTATAATGAAAAATTCCCACTAGTATATGAAAGTGACAACATAGGAGACTCTCTATCATGAAGATCATGGTCCTATTTGAAGCACAAGTGTGGAAAAAGGATAGTAGCATTGCCCCTTCTCTCTTTTTCTCTCATTTTCTTATTTGGGCCTTTTCTCTTTTTTTATGGCCTCTTTTTTTTTGGTCTGGAGTCTCATCCCGACTTGTGGGGGAATCATAGTTTCCATCATCCTTTCCTCACTGGGATAATGCTCTAATAATGAAGATCATCACACTTTTATTTATTTACAACTCAAGAATTACAACTCGATACTTAGAACAAAATATGACTCTATGTGAATGCCTCCGGCGGTGTACCGGGATGTGAAATGATTCAAGTGTGACATGTATGAAAAATTATGAACGGTGGCTTTGCCACAAATACGATGTCAACTACATGATCATGCAAAGCAATATGACAATGATGGAGCGTGTCATAATAAACGGAACAGTGGAAAGTTGCATGGCAATATATCTCAGAATGGATATGGAAATTCCATAATAGGTAGGTATGGTGGCTGTTTTGAGGAAGGTATATGGTGGGTGTATGGTATCAGCGAAAGTTGCACGACACAAGAGAGAGGCTAGCAATGGTGGAAGGGTGAGAGTGCATATAATCCCTGGACTCAACATTAGTCATAAAGAACTCACATACTTATTGCAAAAATCTATTAGTTATAAAAACTAAGTACTACACGCATGCTCCTAGGGGGATATATTGGTAGGAAAAGACCATCGCTCGTCCCCGACTGCCACTCATAAGGAAGACAATAAATAAATAAATCATGCTCCAACTTCATCACATAATGGTTCACCATACGTGCATGTTAGGGGAATCACAAACTTTAACCCAAGTATCTCTCAAATTCACAACTACTCTACTAGCATGACTCTAATATCACCACCTTCATATCTCAAAACTATCATAAATAATCAAACTTCTCATAGTATTCAATGCACTTTATATGAAAGTTTTTATTATACCCATCTTGGATGCCCATCATATTAGGACTAATTTTATAACCAAAGCAAATTACCATGCTGTTCTAAAAGACTCTCAAAATAATATAAGTGAAACATAAGAGATCAACAATTTCTATAAAATAAAACCACCGCCGTGCTCTAAAAAGATATAAGTGAAGCACTAGAGCAATATTGTCTAGCTCAAAAGATATAAGTGAAACACATAGAGTATTCTAATAAATCATGAATCATGCTTGTCTCTCCCAAAAGGTGTGTACAGCAAGGATGATTTTGGTAAACTAAAAAGCAAAGGCTCATATCATACAAGACGCTCCAAGCAAAACACATATCATGTGGTGAATAATAATATAGCCTCAAGTAAAGTTACTGATAGACGAAGACAAAAGAGGGGATGCCTTCCGGGGCATCCCCAAGCTAGGCTTTTGGTTGTCCTTGAATTTTACCTTGGGGTGCCTTGGGCATCCCCAAGCTTAGGCTCTTGCCACTCCTTATTCCAAAATCCATCAAATCTTTACCCAAAGCTTGAAAACTTCACAACACAAAACTTCAACAGAAAATCTCATGAGCTCCGTTAGTATAAGAAAATAAACCACCACTTTAAGGTACTGTAATGAAATCATTATTTATTTATATTGGTGTTAAACCTGCTGTATTACAACTTCTCTATGGTTCATACCCCCCGATACTACTCATAGATTCATCAAAATAAGCAAACAACACACGAAAAACAGAATCTGTCAAAAACAGAACAGTCTGTAGCAATCTGTAACTTTAGCAGACCTCTGTAACACCAAAAATTCTGAAATAAGTTGGTGGACGTGTGGAATTTGTCTATTAATCTTATGCAAAAATAATCAACCTAAAGGAACTCTTCTGTAACAAACAAATTACAGCCATTCTCGTGAGCACAAAAGTTTCTGTTTTTTACAGCAAGATCGCAAAGACTTCACCCAAGTCTTCCCAAAGGTTCTACTTGGCACAAACACTAATTAAAACATAAAACCACATCAAAACAGTAGCTATATGAATTATTTATTACTAAACAGGATGAAAAAACAAAGAACAAAAATAAAATTGGGTTGCCTCCCAACAAGCGCTATTGTTTAACGCCCTAGCTTGGCATAAAAACAAGAATAGATCTAGGTATTGCCATCTTTGGCATGCAATTCTTCAACTGAACACACATAACCCTTAGGAAGTTCTTTGGTTTTGTCAATGATCAAACTCCTAGGCAAGAAATCGAGAAATTCATTTGTGGCAAAAGGTTCCTTAATGATATCAGAAAAAATTGGGGTGAACACTTATTGATTTGGGATCTTCATTTTCCTTACTAGAAGATTCACCCTTATTCTTAGGAACGTAGATAAACTTGGCAATTTTGGCAGGAGGATGACTCGAGGTATTTTTAACGGCAGAAAAAGCGGAACCCAGGTTGGTAGTAATATCTTCGAGTTTATCAATTCTAGTAGAATCTTGATCTATCTTTTCATTAACTATGGGTTCTTTTTCCCTAAGATTCTTTAGAGTGATTCCTACCTTAGATCCATATTGAATAATTTGATTATGAATATTTTTATCCAAATTTTTGATTAACTCTACAAAGCAATTTTATTTTCAATAACATCAAGTCTTGGCATCACATGTTCCAAGGTTAAAATGGTTCCATTGACCAAAAGAGGTGGTGGGCCTAACAAATCTATCATGGCATTATAAGAATCAAAAGTATGGCTTCCCAAGAAATTCCCTCCAGTAATGGTGTGAAGAACATATCTATTCCAAGGAGTAATGCCTACATAAAAATTGTGAAGAAGAATGGAAGTAGATTGCTTTCTAGTAGATCTATTTTGAGCATTGCAAATTCTATACCAAGCATCTTTTATATTTTCTCCCTCCCTATGTTTAAAATTGAGAATTTCATATTCGGGAGTACTAACAATGATAGGACAACTAGCCATGAGGGCGAGACAAACGATCTAACACACGAACGCACAAAAAGCAAGCGAAAAGAGACGAACGGAAGAGGGGCGAAGAAAAGGCAAATGTTTTTGAAAATCATTTTATAAGTGGGGCAGAGGAAAATGAGAGGCGAATGGCGAATAATGTAATCCAAGGGAGAAGAGTTTATGATGGGTACTTGGTATGGCTTGACTTGACGAAGATCTCCCCGGAAACAGCGCCAGAAATCCTTCTTGCTACCTCTTGAGCTTGCATTGGTTTTCCCTTGAAGAGGAAAGGGTGATGCTGCAAAGTAGTGTAAGTATTTCCCTCGGTTTTGAGAACCAAGGTATTAATCCAGTAGAATACGACACACAAGTCACCGATACCTAGACAAACAATCAAAAACTTGCAACCAACGCGATAAAGGGGTTGTCAATCCCTTTACGGTCACTCGCAAAAGTGAGATCTGATAGAGATAGATAAATGGTAAAGTAAATATTTTTGGTATTTTTGATGTATAGATTGGAAATTAGAGATTGCAAAATAGTAGATCGAAAACTAGTAAGATGTAAACAAGATACAATATAATGGAAAATAGACTTAATATAATGGAAAAGAGACCCGGGGGGCGTAGGTTTCAGTAGTGGCTTCTCTCGAGATAGCATGTACTATGGTGGGTGAACAAATTACTGCCGAGCAATTGATAGAAAAGCGCATAATTATGACGGCATCTAAGGCAATGATTATGAATATAGCATCACGTCCGTGTCATGTAGACCAACTCCTGCCTGCATCTACTACTATTACTCCACACATCGACCGCTATCCAGCATGCATCTAGAATATTAAGTTCATAAGAACGGAGTAATGCATTAAGCAAGATGACATGATGTAGAGGAATTAACTCAAGCAATATGATGAAAACCCCATCTTTTTATCCTCGATGGCAACAATACAATACGTGCCTTGCTGCCCCTACTATCACTAGGAAAGGACACCGCAAGATTGAAGCCAAAGCTAAGCACTTCTCCCATGGCAAGAAATATCAATCTAGTAGGCAAAACTAAACCGATAATTCGAAGAGACTTGCGAAGATATCAAATCATGCATATAAGAATTCAGAGAAGAACCAAATAATTATAGATAATTTTGATCATAAATCTACAATTCATCGGATCTCGGCAAACACACCGCAAAATAGTATTACATCGAATGGATCTCCAAGAACATCGAGGAGAACTTTGTATTGAGAATCAAAGAGAGAGAAGAAGCCATCTAGCTAATAACTATCGACCCAAAGGTCTGTGGTAAACTACTCACGCTTCATCGGAGAGGTAATGGTGTTGATGTAGAAGCCCTCCGTGATCGAATCCCCCTTTGGCAGGACGCCAGAAAAGGCCCCAAGATGGGATCTCATGGGTACAGAAGGTTGCGGCGGTGGAAAAGTTTTTTCGTGGCTCTCCCTGATTTTTTAGGGTATAAGAGTATATATAGGTGAAAGAACTAGGTTGGTGGAGCTACGAGGGGCCCACGAGGGTGGGGGCGCGCCTACTGACGGTGTCCTGGACTAGGGGGTACTCACCACATCGTCTCCTGACTAGCTGGATCGGGCCGTGGACCCCCATGGCGATTCATTAATGGGCCACTTTGGGCAGCCCTAGCCGCATACGTGGGAGATCCCACAAGACTTGGCGCACAAGACAAGGACTCTCCTAAACCCTAGTCCTCTGATGTGTTATATAAACTAAGGCCATGCTAGTCAGTAGACAACATCTAATTTTCACTAGAATAATCTCGTGGTAGATACATGTACTCTGTACTACACCCATATGAATACAATCAAAAGCAGTATGTAGGGTATTATCTCTTGGAGAGAGCCTGAACCTGGGTAAACCATGTGTACATGTTACCATCGCTCCAAGACACCTAGCTTAGGACCCCTACTACGAGATATGCCGGATATGAAACCGACATTGGTGCTTTCATTGAGATCCTGCTGGCAGTCGCCATGGTGCGATGGGAATTCAGATCGTCTCCGACGCGATCTACGCATCAGAGCCGAGTTTTATTGTCGATGTCGGCCTCTTTGCTGCTGGCTCGATTAGTCACCTTGGCTCGACCAAGGACTACGCTCTGTCTCAGATCACTATGTTCGGACGAGGACCTTCATTAACAACTCCGATCTCTATCAAGATCATGGAGGAATCATCGATGGAGCTCGGGGGCTCAACGTCAACATTGTCCTCGGGCGACCGTGCTATTTTTATGGACAGCAAACCTGTATCCACCGCCACCGCCTCCTCGAGCGTCGCTTTGATGATTGCTTCGGTGGAATTGTGCGGAATTGAGGGTATAACAACCCTGTAAAATTTCGTCGCGTTCCGATGGAGGAATCTTCGGCGATCTATGATATACTGGAGGCCTGTCAAGTCTGGACGGGAATCTGGACGAGTTTAGGGCGTGGTCTCCAGATCCTAGCTCGGGGGTTATTTGGAAGATCCAACCGTTCATCTTCTATGGAATTTCTATATCTACCACCTCTCAAAATTTCAGCTCGATCCGACCGTTCAAACTTCAGGAACGTTTCGATTAGTGCACCACTTTTTCAGATCTGTTTTCTGCGTGAATACGAATCTGACCTGAGTTCATCTTTTTTGATGAACGGGATATTGGACAACCATTTTGGAAGAATCTCTTTTTAGGGTATTGTGTTTTGTTTCCGAACACATGCCCACAAATTTTGCTCCTTTTCAGAGGTAATCATCACCATCGCGCTGGTGTCAAACCAGCCCTTTCTCCACTTCTGCCGACCCGCGCTAGACTGATCGTCGCTTCATCGAGACGAGCCCAACCTTATCGGATCATCAGCTCTCGGCATCGCAAAGGCTAAACAATCATCAACATCGCCGCCCCACGGATTACACGGAGCGGGCACACCAGCATCGTCGCACGGTCACTTCATTAAGCCAACATTGACCGCGTCACAAGTCACGACCTGCGTCGGCATGGCCGCACTGTTGTTTCTTCAAGCCAATATCCATCATGCCAAACTGCTTCAACACCTCGGCTGACATGGCAGCTACAATATCTCCTTACCGACCAGCTCTGTCACCTCGTCTAGGCCAGGTGTCGGTGTACAAAAGTGGGGGTACTTTTGCACCCCTTAGTTGTGCACGGACGGTCGCAACCACACCTACAGCAGGGCTTGGTAAAGCAAAGGAGGATGTCAAGAAGCAAGATAGGTACAAAGAATATCAAAACATACGCTCAAAGTAACAAGTAGCAGAAGGCAGGCAGGGCCACGCCCGGCAACAAGCCTTGCCGAGGCGACCTGTGAGGCCCCCGGCAAGCACCTTGCCAGGGCAGCTTGGGAAGAGACCAGCAGGGCCACCCCCCTTGGGGTTGAGGGCTGACGGAAATATGCCCTAGAGGCAATAATAAAGTTATTATTTATTTCCTTATTTCATGATAAATGTTTATTATTCATGCTAGAATTGTATTAACCGGAAACATAATACATGTGTGAATACATAGACAAACATAGTGTCACTAGTATGCCTCTACTTGACTAGCTCGAATCAAAGATGGTTAAGTTTCCTAGCCATAGACATGAGTTGTCATTTGATTAACGGGATCACATCATTAGAGAATGATGTGATTGACTTGACCCATTCCGTTAGCTTAGCACTTGATTGTTTAGTATGTTGCTATTGCTTTCTTCATGACTTATACATGTTCCTATAACTATGAGATTATGCAACTCCCGTTTACCGGAGGAACACTTTGTGTGCTACCAAACGTCACAACATAACTGGGTGATTATAAAGGTGCTCTACAGGTGTCTCTGAAGGTACTTGTTGAGTTGGCGTATTTCAAGATTAGGATTTGTCACTCTGATAGTCGGAGAGGTATCTCTGGGCCCTCTCGGTAATGCACATCACTATAAGCCTTGCAAGCAATGTGACTAATGAGTTAGTTGCGGGATGATGCATTACATAACGAGTAAAGAGACTTGCCGGTAATGATATTGAACTAGGTATTGAGATACCGACGATCGAATCTCGGGCAAGTAACATACCGATGACAAAGGGAACAACGTATGTTGTTATGCAGTTTAACTGATAAAGATCATTCGTAGAATATGTGGGAACCAATATGAGCATCCAGGTTCCGCTATTGGTTATTGACCGGAGACGTGTCTTGGTCATGTCTACATAGTTCCCGAACCCGTAGGGTCCGCACGCTTAAAGTTCGGTGACGATTTATATTATGAGTTATGTGTTTTGATGTACCGAAGGTAGTTCGGAGTCCCGGATGAGATTGGGGACATGATGAGGAGTCTCGAAATGGCCGAGACATAAAGATTGATATATTGGATGACTATATTCGGACACCGGATGAGTTTCGGGGGTCCCGGATAATTATCGGAGTGCCGCGGGGTTATCGGAACCCCCGGGGGGACTATTGGGCCTACATGGGCCATAGGGAAGAGGGGAGGCAGCCCACAAGGGGTAGCTGCGCCCGCTCCCTATAGGGGGGGGGGGTCCAAATTGGACTAGGGAGGGGGGCGCCCCCCCCTTTCCTTCTCCTTTCCCTCTCCTTCCTTCCCCCTTCCTCCTCCTAGTTGGACTAGGAAAGGGGGGAGTCCTACTCCTACTCGGAGGAGGACTCCTGCCCCTTCTTGGTGCGCCCCAAGGCTGGTCAGCCTCCCCCCTTGCACCTTTATATACGGGGGCAGGGGGCACCCCAAGACACACAAGTTGATCTGTTGATCTCTCCCAGCCGTGTGCGGTGCCCCGCTCCACCATATTCCACCTTGGTCATATCATAGTGGTGCTTAGGCTAAGCCCTGTGTCGGTAGCAACATCATCACCGTCATCAAGCCATCGTGCTGACGGAACTCTCCTGTAAAGCTCTGCTGGATCGGAGTTCGCATGACGTCATCGAGCTGAACGTGTGCTGAATTCGGAGGTGCCGTACGTTCGGTACTTGGATCGGTCGGATCGTGAAGACGTACGACTACATTGATGACCCACAAGAATAGGGGATCTATAGTAGTCGTTTCGATAAGTAAGAGTGTCGAACCTAACGAGGAGCTGAAGGAAATGATAAGCGGTTTTCAGCAAGGTATTCTCTGCAAGTACTGAAATAAATGGTAACAGATAGTTTTGTGATAGGATAAATGGTAACGAGCAACAAGTAACAAAAGTAAATAAAGTGCAGCAAGGTGTCCCAATCCTTTTTGTAACAAAGGACAAGCCTGGATAAACTCTTATAATAGGAAAAGCGCTCCCGAGGACACATGGGAATATCGTCAAGCTAGTTTTCATCACGCTCATATGATTCACGTTCGGTACTTTGATAATTTGATATGTGGGTGGACCGGTGCTTGGGTGCTGTTCTTACTTGAACAAGCATCCCACTTATGATTAACCCTTATTGCAAGCATCCGGAACTACAACAAAAGTATTAAGGTAAACCTAACCATAGCATGAAACATATGGATCCAAATCAGCCCCTTACGAAGCAACGCATAAACTAGGGTTTAAGCTTCTGTCACTCTAGCAACCCATCATATACTTATTACTTACTAATGCGTTCCTCTAGGCCCAAATAATGGTGAAGTGTTATGTAGTCGACGTTCACATAACACCACTAGAGGTTAGACAACATACATCTTATCAAAATATCGAATGAATACCAAATTCACATGACTACTAATAGCAAGACTTCTCCCTTGTCCTCGGGAACAAACGTAACTACTCACAAAGCATATTCATGTTCATAATCAGAGGGGTAATAATGTGCATAAAGGATCTGAACATATGATCTTCCACCAAATAAACCAACTAGCATCAACTACAAGGAGTAATCAACACTACTAGCAACCTGCTAGCACCAATCCCGGACTTGGAGACAAGAACTGGATACAAGAGATGAACTAGGGTTTGGAGATGAGATGGTACTGGTGAAGATGTTGATGGAGATTGCCCTCTCCTGATGAGAGGAGCGTTGGTGATGACGATGGTGATGATTTCCCCCTCTCAGAGGGAAGTGTCCCCGGCAGAACAGCTCTACCGGAGCCCTAGATTGGTTCCGCCAAGGTTCCGCCTCGTGGCGGCGGAGTCTCGTCCCGAAAGGTTCTCTTCTATTTTTTTCTCATAGAAAGACTTCATATAGGAGAAGATGGACATCGGAGAGCCACCAGGGGGCCCACGAGGTAGGGGGACGCGCCTAGGGAGGGGGGGGGGCGCCCCCACCCTCGTGAGCAGGGTGTGGGCCCCCTGGCCTTCATCTTTGGCGATGATTTTTCTTTATTTATTTTAAGGTATTCCCTGGAGTTTCAGGACTTTTGGAGTTGCGCAGAATAGTCCTTCAATATCTGCTCGTTTTCCAGCCCAGAATTCTAGCTGCCGGCATTCTCCCTCTTCATGTAAACCTTGTAAAATAAGAGAGAATAGCCATAAGTATTGTGACATAACGTGAAATAACAGCCCATAATGCAATAAATATTGATATAAAAGCATGATGCAGAATGGACGTATCAACTCCCCCAAGCTTAGACCTCGCTTGTCCTCAAGCGGAAAGCTGATAGCAATAAATATGTCCTCATGTTTAGGGGTAGAGGCGTCTTTAAGAAATAGAATACGAACATGAAGGCATCATGATTATTTCATAACAGCAACATAAATAAATTTTGTCATAAGGTTACTCAAGTTCAAGTGATGGTATTTTCACAAAGCCAAAGTATGAATCAGAAACCTTATTGAGCATCAACAAATTATACCCTCAGTCATTGAAACAATTGCAATTTATCATAACATCGGAAAGAGTCTATGTCAGAGCTTAAAAGCAAGTCCACATACTCAACTATCACTTATTCCTTCATAATTGCTAACACTCACGCAATACTTGTGGTTACGGAGTTTTAATCGGACACAGAGAAAGATAGGGGCTTATAGTTTTGCCCCACAACTTTTTACCTCAAAGGTAACATCAACAATAATAATTCATGCTCCCCCACATCCAATTAGATATATATATATATATCATGTTCTTTCCAACATGCTGAGCTTGCCAAAGGATAAAATAAAAAAGGAAAGGTGAAGATCACCGTGACTCTTGCATAAAGTAGAGGATAATAATAAAAGATAGGCCCTTCGCAGAGGGAAGCAGAGGTTGTCATGCGCATTTAGGGTTTATGCACAAAATCTTAATGCAAAAGAACGTCACTTTATATTGCCCCTTGTATGTGAACCTTTATTATGCAGTCCGTCGCTTTTATTACGTCCACAACAAGTTCGTACAAAGTTTATTTTCTCCGCACTAATAAGTCATGCATATTTAAAGAGCAATATTTATTGCTTGCACCGATGACAACTTACTTGAAGGATCTTACTCAATCCATAGGTAGATATGGTGGACTCTCATGGCAAAACTGGTTTAAGTGTATTTGGAAGCACAAGTAGTATTTCTACTTAGTGCCGAGAATTTGGCTAGCATGAGGGGGAAAGGCAAGCTCAACATGGTAGAGGATCCATAACAACATACTTTATCTCAGATGTAAGAAAACATAACTCATTATGTTGTCTTCCTTGTCTAAAATCAACTCTTTAGCATGTCATATTTTAATGAGTGCTCCCAATCATAAAAGATGTCAATGATAATATATCTATATGTGAAACCTCTCTTTCCTTATTACTTCCTATTAATTGCAATGATGACCAAAGCTATATTTATCAACTCCCAACGGCTTTAAATCATCATACTCTTTCTATGTGAAGTCATTACTTTCAATAAGATTAATATGAACTCTTTGATTCTTTTTATTCTTTTTCTTCTAATCACCCAAGATCATGGCAAAATACTCAAGCCCTTGACTCAACACTAATCTTTATTATATAGCTCACGGACTCGATTACAAAGAAGGATCATAAAGCAAAACTCAAAACTAGATCATGCCATGACTTTATTCTACTAAATCAAGATACTACTAATAGGATCGAGCTAAGAAAAACGGTAAAGATAGGAGTTGTGATGGTGATACGATACCAGGGCACCTCCCCCAAGCTTGGCAGTTGCCAGGGGGAGTGCCCATACCCAGGTGATTATATCCTCGGAGGTGATGGAGGTGGTGATGATGACGGTGGATAATCGCACATTGAGCGTAAAAGCTCCTCCAATTTGCGGATAATGCCCTTGAGCCCAGCAATATGACCTTTCAACAAAATATTCTCCTGTGTGAGATACTTGTTCTGTATGCAGGCTAACTCAATCATCTTGAAGGCTTCAAGCTCTGTTGGAGTAAAAAGGTTAGGTAAAGGTTGAGGGATGTCTTCTTCTTTCACCACCGGAGCTTGAACGTCCATGGCCTTCTTGATCCCCTCATCCTTGTTGATTTCTTCTGGTTCCTCTCTTTTGAACTCTATCTTCAATAGCGAAGCATCCTTGTCTTCGTTGTTGGAGGAGGGAGAAGTCATGGTGCTCTAGACCTGTCAGAAAAACAGCTCGAAACAAGAACAGGGGAGATTTGCGTAATACGAGAGTCAAAGCCTTCGGGAGTATATATAATGAATTTTTACCGACCAAAATACGTATCGTGCAAGGAAACGGAGTCCGAAGGGAACACGAGGTGCTCACGAGGTAGGGGGCGCGCCCAGGGGGGTAGGGCGCGCCCTCCACCCTCGTGGAGGCCTCGTGTCCTCCCCGGACTGCTACTTATTTTTCTATTTTCCTAAATATTCCAAAACAAAGAAATATTGACCTAAAAATTGTTTTGGAGTCGGTTTACTTACCGTACCACATACCTATTCCTTTTTGGAGTCTGAAACATTCTGGAAGGTGTCCTTTATGTATTCCTCTGGGGTTATGGTTTCAATAATATTAGTTTCAACATGTATAGGATTACCTGAGATATAGTGTTTGATCCTTTGACCGTTTACCACCTTCGGATTTGTGCCTGCGAAGTTGTTGATTTTTATGGCACCGGAACGATAGACCCCCTCAATAACGTAAGGACCTTCCCATTTGGAGAGAAGTTTTCCTGCAAAAAATCTTAAACGAGAGTTGTATAGCAATACATAATCACCTACATTAAACTCACGTTTTTGTATCCTTTTGTCATGACATCTTTTAACCTTTTCTTTAAAGAACTTGGCATTTTCATACGCTTGGGTTCTCCATTCATCAAGTGAGCTAATATCAAATAACCTCTTCTCACCGGCAAGTTTGAAATCATAGTTGAGCTCTTTAATAGCCCAATATGCCTTATGTTCTAATTTGAGAGGTAAGTGACAAGCTTTTCCATAAACCATTTTATACGGAGACATACCCATAGGATTCTTATATGAAGTTCTATAGGCCCATAATGCATCATCAAGTTTTTTGGACCAATTCTTCCTAGACCTATTGACAGTCTTTTGCAAAATTAATTTGAGCTGTCTATTGCTCAATTCTACTTGACCACTAGACTGCGGATGATATGGAGATGCAATTCTATGATTAACGTCGTATTTAGCAAGCATCTTACGGAAAGCACCATGATTAAAATGTGAACCACCATCAGTCATTAAGTATCTAGGGACTCCAAACCTCGGAAAAATGACTTCCTTAAGCATTTTAATAGAACTGTTATGATCAACACTACTGGTTGGAATAGCTTCCACCCACTTAGTAACGTAATAAAATATGTGTGTATCCATTAGAGGCAGGAAAAGGTCCCATTTAGTCAAAGCCCCAAACATCAAATGGTTCAATAACAAGTGAATAATTCATAGGCATTTCTTGACGTCTACTAATATTACCAATTCTTTGACATTCATCGCAAGACAAAACAAACTTACGGGCATCCTTGAAGAGAGTAGGCTAATAAAAACTGGATTGCAATACCTTATGTGCAGTTCTATCTCCAGCATGGTGTCCTCCATAAGCTTCGGAGTGACACTTGCATAGGATCTGTTCCTGTTCATGCTCATGTACACAATGTCTAATAACACCATCTACTCCTTCTTTATAAAGATGTGGGTCATCCCAGAAGTAATGTCGCAAGTCATAGAAAAACTTTTTCTTTTGTTGGTATGTGAAGCTAGGTGGTATAAATTTAGCAACAATATAATTAGCATAGTCAGCATACCATGGAGTGCTACGAGAAGTACTTATGACATTCAGTTGCTCATCAGGAAAGCTATCATCAATAGGTAGTGGGTCATCAAGAACATTCTCTAACCTAGATAAGTTGTCCGCAACGGGGTTCTCAGCTCCTTTTCTATCAACAATATGCAAATCAAATTCTTGGAGCAAGAGAACCCATCTAATAAGCCTAGGTTTTGCATCTTTCTTTTCCATAAGATATTTAATAGCAGCATGATCAGTGTGAATAGTAACTTTAGAATCAACAATATAGGGTCTGAATTTATCACAAGCAAATACAACTGCTAAAAGTTCCTTTTCGGTAGTAGCATAATTTCTTTGAGCATTGTCTAGAGTCTTACTAGCATAATGGATAACATTCAATTTCTTATCAACTCTTTGCCCTAGAATAACACCTACAGCATAATCACTAGCATCACACATAATTTCAAAGGGCAAATTCCAATCAGGTGGCTGAACAACAGGTGCATAGACTAATGCTTTCTTAAGTATTTCAAATGCTTCTACACAATCATCATCAAAGACAAATGGTTCATATTTTTGTAATAAATTAGTCAGAGGCTGAGAGATTTTTGAGAAGTCCTTAATGAACCTCCTATAAAATCCGGTGTGACCAAGGAAACTTTTTATACCTTTGATGTCCTTGGGACATGGCATCTTTTTGATAGCATCAACCTTGGCTTTATCAACTTCAATACCTCTTTCAGAAACTTTGTGCCCCAAGACAATACCTTCATTAACCATAAAGTGGCACTTTTCCCAATTGAAGGCAAGATTAGTTTCTTCACATCTCTGCAAAACTCGAGCAAGATTGCTCAAGCAATCATCAAAAGAGGAACCATAGACGGAAAAGTCATCCATGAAAACCTCACAAATTTTCTCGCAAAAGTTAGAGAATATAGCCATCATGCATCTTTGAAAGGTAGCAGGTGCATTACATAAACCAAAAGGCATACGTCTATAAGCAAAAGTACCAAAAGGGCATGTAAAAGTAGTCTTTGATTGATCTTTAGCTGACACAGGTATTTGAGAAAAACCAGAATAACCATCTAGAAAGCAATAATGTGTATGTTTGCATAATCTTTCTAGCATTTGATCAATAAAAGGTAAGGAGTAATGATCTCTCTTAGTAGCCTTATTTAATTTGCGGAAATCAATTACCATCCTATAACCTGTGATAATTCTTTGCAAAATCAATTCATCTTTATCATTAGGGACAACAGTAATACCTCCCTTCTTAGGGACACAATGGACATGACTTACCCACTAACTATCAGCAATGGGATAAATTATACCTGCCTCCAGAAGCTTGAGTATTTCCTTTCTTACCACTTCTTTCATTTTAGGATTCAAACGTCATTGAGGATCACAAACTGGTTTGGCATCAGCTTCCAAATTTATTTTATGTTGACATAGAGTGGGACTGATGCCCTTAAGATCATCCAGAGTATATCCAATAGCGGCACAGTGCTTCTTCAGAGTTTTCAATAATCTTTCCTCTTCATGCTCTGAAAGGTTAGCGCTAATAATAACATGATATATTTTCTTTTCATCAAGATAAGCATATTTAAGATTATCAGGCAACGGTTTAAGCTCAAACACGGGATCACCCTTGGGTGGAGGAGGATCCCCTAGGATTTCAACAGGCAAATTGTGTTGCAGAATAGGTTCCTATTTAAATAATACTTCATCTATTTCCCTTCTTTCATTCATGAACATATCATTTTCATGGTCTAGCAAATAGTGTTCTAAAGGATCACTAGGAGGTACATCAATAGAAGCAAGACCAATAATTTCATCCTTACTAGGCAATTCTTCCTCACGATGTTGTTTACTAAATTTAGAGAAATTAAACTCATGAACCATATCATCCAAGCCAGTAGTAACAACATTCTTTTCGTAGTCTATCTTAGCGTTAACAGTATTCAAGAAGGGTCTACCAAATATAATGGGACAAAAGTTATCTTGTGGAGAACCAAGAACAAGGAAATCAGCGGGATATTTGGTTTTCCCACACAAGACTTCAACATCTCTAACAATTCCCATTGGAGATATAGTATCTCTATTGGCAAGTTTAATTGTAACATCAATTTCCTCTAACTCAGCAGGTGCAATCTCATGCATAATTTCTTTGTATAAGCCAATGGGTATAACACTAGCACTAGCACCCATATCACATAAGCCATGATAACAATGATCTCCTATTTTAACAGAAATAACGGGCACGCCTACCATAGGTCTATGTTTATCTCCATCACAGGGTTTAGCAATTCTAGCAGTTTCACCAGAGAATTGAATGACATGCCCATCAATATTATCAGACAAGAGATCTTTAACAATAGCAATATTGGGTTCTACTTTGACTTGCTCAGGAGGTGTATAAGTCCTAGTATTGCTTTTACGAACAGCAGTTGAAGCTTTAGCATGATCCTTCATTCTAACAGGGAAATGTGGTTTCTCAACATAAGAAGTGGAAACAATAGGATCATTGTAAGTGACAGTCTTTTCTTCAACTTTAATAGGTGTAGCTACTTTTACTTCTATGGGAGGATGATATTTAAACCACTTCTCCTTGGGGAGATCAATGTAAGTAGAAAAAGATGCACAGAAAGAAGCTACTATCTCAGAGTCAAGTCCATATTTAGTGCTAAACTTATGGAAAATATTGGTATCCATAAAAGATTTAACACAATCAAACTTAGGTGTCATACCTGACTCCTTACCTTCGTCGAGGTCCCAATCTTCAGAGTTGCATTTAATTCTATCCAATAAATTCCATCTAAATTCAATAGGCTTCATCATAAAAGAGCCAGCACAAGAATTATTGAGCATGGTGCGATTTCTATCAGAAAGCCGAGCATATTTTTTTTGCATAATCACTTCTCTTGAGATCTCATGATTGGGGCATGAATATAACACTGATTTAAGCCTCCCCCAAGCTTGAGCGATGCTTTCTCCTTCGCGAGGCCAAAAATTATATATATAATTGCGATCACGACGAACAAGATGCATAGGGTACTACTTTTGATGAAATTCCAGTTTCACTCTTTTATAGTTCCATGATCTCGTATCATCACATAGCCTATACCATGTCAATGCGTCTCCCTCCAAAGATAAAGGGAAAGCCTTCTTCTTAACAACATCATCGGGTATACCTACAAGCTTAAATAGTCCACAAATATCATCCACATAGCGTATATGTTCATCAGGATGCTTTGTTCCATCTCCTGCAAAAGTGTTAGCTAGTAGTTTTTCCATCATACCCGAAGGAATTTCAAAAGGAGTTTCATTTTGAATAGGTTAAGTAGGTTCAGTAGGTTGAGGAGCAACTCTTGGCTCAACTGGATGGGGTGAAGATACCCCGAACAAGCCCCTCAGACAATTTCTTTCCATAGTAATAAGTGACAGAAAATTTCAGCACACTAAATAAATTTTTCCTTACCAAACTCCACCTACCAAAGGCACTTCACTCCCCGGCAACGGCGCCAGAAAAGAGTCTTGATGACCCACAAGTATAGGGGATCTATCGCAGTCCTTTCGATAAGTAAGAGTGTCGAACCCAACGAGGAGCAGAAGGAAATGATAAGCGGTTTTCAGCAAGGTATTCTCTACAAGTACTGAAATAAATGGTAACAGATAGTTTTGTGATAGGATAAATGTTAACGAGCAACAAGTAACAAAAGTAAATAAAGTGCAGCAAGGTGGCCCAATCCTCTTTGTGACAAACGACAAGCCTAGACAAACTCTTATAATAGGAAAAGCGCTCCCGAGGACACATGGGAATATCGTCAAGCTAGTTTTCATCACGCTCATATGATTCACGTTCGGTACATTGATAATTTGATATGTGGGTGGACCGGTGCTTGGGTGCTGTTCTTACTTGAACAAGCATCCCACTTATGATTAACCCCTATTGCAAGCATCCGCAACTACAACAAAAGTATTAAGGTAAACCTAACCATAGCTTGAAACATATGGATCCAAATCAGCCCCTTACGAAGCAACGCATAAACTAGGGTTTAAGCTTCTGTCACTCTAGCAACCCATCATCTACTTATTACTTGCCAATGCATTCCTCTAGGCCCAAATAATGGTGAAGTGTTATGTAGTCGACGTTCACATAACACCACTAGAGGTTAGACAACATACATCTTATCAAAATATCGAACGAATACCAAATTCACATGTACTAATAGCAAGACTTCTCCCTTGTCCTCAGGAACAAACGTAACTACTCACAAAGCATATTTATGTTCATAATCAGAGGGGTAATAATGTGCATAAAGGATCTGAACATATGATCTTCCACCAAATAAACCAACTAGCATCAACTACAAGTAGTAATCAACACTACTAGCAACCTGCTAGCACCAATCCCGGACTTGGAGACAAGAATTGGATATAAGAGATGAACTAGGGTTTGGAGATGAGATGGTGTTGGTGAAGATGTTGATGGAGATTTCCCTCTCCCGATGAGAGGAGCGTTGGTGATGACGATGGTGATGATTTCCCACTCCAGGAGGGAAGTGTCCCCGGCAGAACAGCTCTGCCAGAGCCCTAGATTGGTTCTGCCAAGGTTCCGCCTCTTGGCGGCGGAGTCTCGTCCCGAAAGGTTCTCTTCTATTTTTTTCTCATCGAAAGACTTCATATAAGAGAAGATGGAGGTCGGAGAGCCACCAGGGGGCCCACGAGGTAGGGGGCGCGCCTAGGGGGGGGGCACCCTCGTGAGCAGGGTGTGCCCCCCCTGGCCTTCATCTTTGGCGACGATTTTTCTTTATTTATTTTAAGGTATTCTGTGGTGTTTCAGGACTTTTGGAGTTGCGCAGAATAGTCCTTCAATATTTGCTTCTTTTCCAGCCCAGAATTCCTGCTACCGGCATTCTCCCTCTTGATGTAAATCTTGTAAAATAAGAGACAATAGCCATAAGTATTGTGACATAACGTGAAATAACATCCCATAATGCAATAAATATTGATATAAAAGCATGATGCAGAATGGACGTATCATACATCAACCGCGTTGTGCTAATGCTTCTACTTTTGGCTACGAGGGTACGTGGACGACACTCTCCCCTCTCGTTGCTATGCATCACCATGATCTTGCGTGTGCGTAGGATTTTTTTTGAAATTACTATGTTCCCCAATAGTGGCATCCGAGCCAGGTTTATGCATAGATGTTATATGCACGAGTAGAACACAAGTGAGTTGTGGGTGATACAAGTCATACTGCTTACCAGCAGGTCATACTTTGGTTCGGCGGTATTGTTGGATGAAGTGGCCCGGACCGACTTTACACGTACGCTTACGCGAGACTGGTTCTACCGACGTGCCTTGCACACAGGTGGCTGGCGGGTGTCTGTTTCTCCAACTTTAGTTGAACCGAGTGTGGCTATGCTCGGTCCTGGAGAAGGTTAAAACATCACTAACTTGACGAAATATCGTTGTGGTTTTGATGTGTAGGTAAGAACGGTTCTTGCTCAGCCTGTAGCAGCCACGTAAAACTTGCAACAACAAAGTAGAGGACATCTAACTTGTGTTTGCAGGGCATGTTGTGATGTGATATGGTCAAGACATGATGCTAAATTTTATTGTATGAGATGATCATGTTTTGTAGCAGAGTTATCGGCAACTCGCAGGAGCCATATGGTTGTCACTTTATTGTATGCAATGCAATCGCCCTGTAATTGCTTTACTTTATCACTAAACGGTAGCGATAGTCGTAGAAGCAATAGTTGGCGAGACGACAACGATGCTACGATGGAGATCAAGGTGTCGTGCCGGTGACGATGGTGATCATGACGATGCTTCGGAGATGGAGATCACAAGCACAAGATGATGGTGGCCATATCATATCACTTATATTGATTGCATGTGATGTTTATCCTTTATGCATCTTATTTTGCTTTGATTGACGGTAGCATTATAAGATGATCTCTCACTAAATTCCAAGGTACAAGTGTTCTCCCTGAGTATGCACCATTGCCAAAGTTCATCATGCCGATACACCACGTGATGATCGGGTGTGATAAGCTCTATGTTCATCTACAACGGGTGCAGGCCAGTTTTGCACACGCAGAATACTCGGGTTAAACTTGACGAGCCTAGCATATGCAGATATGGCCTCGGAACACTGGAGACCAGAAGGTCGAGCGTGAATCATATAGTAGATATGATCAACATAGTGATGTTCACCATTGAAAACAACTGCATCTCACGTGATGATCGGACATGGTTTAGTTGATTTGGATCACGTGATCACTTAGATCATTAGAGGGATGTCTATCTAAGTGGGAGTTCTTAAGTAATATGATTAATTGAACTTTAATTTATCATGAACTTCGTCCTGATAGTATTTTGCAAATAATGTTGTAGATCAATAGCTCGCGTTGTTGCTCCCCTATGTTTTATATGTGTTCCTAGAGAAAACTAAGTTGAAAGATGACAGTAGCAATGATGCGGACTGGGTCCGTAATCTAAGGCTTTATCCTCATTGCTGCATAGAAGAATTATGTCCTTGATGCACTGCTAGGTGACAAACCTATTGCAGGAGCAGATGCAGACATTATGAACGTTTGGCTAGCTCAATATGATGACTACTTGATAGTTTAGTGCACCATGCTTAAACGGCTTAGAATCGGGACTTGAAAGACGTTTTGAACGTCATGGACCATATGAGATGTTGCAGGAGTTGAAGTTAATATTTCAAGCAAATACCCGAGTTGAGATATATGAATTCTCCAGCAAGTTCTATAGCTAAAAGATGGAGGAGAATAGCTCAATTAGTGATCATGTGCTCAGATTGTCTGGGTACTACAATTGCTTGAATCAAGTGGGAGTTAATCTTCCAGATAAGATAGTGATTGACAGAGTTCTCTAGTCGCCATCATCAAGTTACTGGAACTTCGTGATGAACTATAGTATGCAAGGGATGACGTAAACGTTTCCCGAGCTCTTCGTGATGCTGAAATCGACGAAGGTAGAAATCAAGAAAGAGCATCAAGTGTTCATGATTGACAAGACCACTAGTTTCAAGAAAAGGGCAAAGGGAAAGAAAGGGAACTTCAAGTAGAATGACAAGCAAGTTGTCACTCCCATGAAGAAGCCCAAAGCTGGACTAAAGCCTGAAACTGAGTGATTCTACTGCAATGGAAATGGTCATTGTTAGCGGAAATGCCCTGAATATTTGGTGGATAAGAAGGATGGCAAAGTAAACAAGGGTATATTTGATTTACAGGTTATTGATGTGTACCTTACTAGTGTTTAATTATAGTAGCCCCTGGGTATTTGATACTTGTTGGGTTGCTAAAAATTAGTAACTCGAAAACAGGAGTTACAGAATAAACAAAGACTAGTTGAGGGTGAAGTGACGATGTGTGTTGGAAGTGGTTCCAAGATGGATATGATCATCGTCGCACACTCCCTATACGTTCAGGATTAGTGTTAAACCTAAATAAATGTTATTTGGCTTTGTATTGAGCATGAATATGATTTGATCATGTTTATTGCAATATGGTTATTCATTTAAAAGTCAGATAATAATTGTGTTCTGTTTACATGAATAAAACCTTCGATGGTCATACACCCAATGAAAATAGTTTGTTGGATCTCGATCGTAGTGATATACATATTCATAATATTGATACCAAAAGATGCAAAGTTGATAATGATAGTGCAACTTATTTGTGGCACTGTAGTTGGGGTCATATCGGTGTAAAGAGCATGAAGAAACTCCATAAAGATGGATTTTTGGAATCACTTGGTTATGAATCATTTGATGCTTGCGAACCGTGCCTTTTGGGCAAGATGACTAAAACTCTGTTCTCCGGAACAATGGAATGAGCTACTAACTTATTGGAAATAATACATACCAATGTATGCGGTCTAATGAGTGTTGATGCTCGTGGCGGGTATCGTTATTTTCTGACCTTCACAGATGATTTGAGAAGATATGAGTATATCTACTTAATGAAGCACAAGTCTGAAACATTTGAAAAGTTCAAATAATTTCAGAGTGAAGTGGAGAATCATCGTAACAAGAAAATAAAGTTTCTACAATCTGATCGCAGAGACGAATATTTGAGTTACGAGTTTGTCTTTCATTTAAAACCAATGTGGAATAGTTTCACAGCTCATGCCACATGGGACACCTCAACATAATGGTTTGTCTGGATGTCGTAACTGCACTTTATTGGATATGGTGCAATCTATGATGTACCTTACTGATTAACCACTGTCGTTTTGGGGTTATGCATTAGAGACAACTGCATTCACTTTAAAAAGGGCACCATCAAAATCCATTGAGACGACGCTTTATGAACTATGGTTTGGCAAGAAACCAAAGTTGCCGTTTCTTAAAGTTTGGGGCTGCGATGCTTATGTGAAAAAAAATTCAACCTTATAAGCTCGAACCCAAATCGGAGAAGTGCGTCTTCATAAAATACCCAAAGGAAACTGTTGGGTACACCTTCTATCACAGATCCGAAGGCAAAATATTTGTTGCTAAGATGGATCCTTTCTAAGAAGGAGTTTCTCTTGAAAGAAGTGAGCGGGAGGAAAGTAGAGCTTGATAAGGTAATTGTACCTTCTCCCGAATTGGAAAGTCGTTCATCATAGAAACCAGTTCCAGTGATGCCTACACCGATTAGTGAGGAAGTTAATGATGATGATCATGAAACTTCGGGTTAAGTTACTACCGAACCTCGTAGGTCAACTAGAGTAAGATCCGCACCAGAGTGGTACGGTAATCCTATTCTGGAGGTCATATTACTTGACCATGACGAACCTAAGAACTATGAGGAAGCGATGTTGAGCCCAGATTCCATGAAATGGCTTAAGGCTATGAAATCTGAGATAGGATCCATGTATGAGATCAAAGTGTGGACTTTGGTTGACATGCCCAATGACCAGCAAGCCATAGAAAATAAATGGATCTTCAAGAGGAAGACGGACTCTGATAGTTGTGTTACTATCTACAAAGCTAGAATTGTCGAAAAAGGTTTTCGATAAGTTCAAGGTGTTGAATACAATGAGATTTACTCATTTATATCGATGCTTAAAAGTCTGTCCAAATCATGTTAGCAATTGCCACATTTTATGAAATTTGGCAAATGGATGTCAAAACTACATTCCTTAATGGATTTCTTAAAGAAGAGTTGTATATGATACAACAAGAAGGTTTTGTCAACCCTAAAGGTGCTAACAAAGTGTGCAAGCTCCAGCTATCTATCTATGGACTGGTGCAAGCATCTCGGAGTTGGAATATACACTTTGGTAGTGTGATCAAAGCATATGGTTTTATACAGACTTTTTGAGAAGCCTGTATGTACAAGAAAGTGAGTGGGAGCTCTGTAGCATTTCTGATAAGTATATGTGAAGGACATATTGTTGATCAGAAATAATGTAGAATTTTCTGGAAGGCATAAAGGAGTGTTTGAAAGGAGTTCTTCAAAAGAAAGACCTCAGTAAAGCTACTTACATATTGAGCATCAAGATCTATTGAGATAGATCAAGACGGTTGATAAGATTTTCAATGAGTGCATACCTTGACAAGATTTTGAAGTAGTTCAAAATGGAACAGTCAAAGAAAGAGTTCTTGCCGGTGTTGCAAAGGTGTGAAATTGAGTAAGACTCAAATCCCGACCACGGCAGAAAATAGAAAGAGAATGAAAGTCATTCCCTATGCCTCAGTCATAGGTTCTATAAAGTATGCTATGCTATGTACCAAACCTATTGTATACCTTGCTCTGATTTTGGCAAGGGAGTACAATTTTGATCTAGGAGTAGATCACTGGACAGTGCTCAAGAATTTCCTTAGTGAGGACTAAGGAGATGTTTCTCGATTATGGAGGTGATAAAAAGTTCGTCGTGAAGAGTTACATCGATGCAAGCTTTTACAATGATCTAGATGACTCTAAGTCTCAATCTGGATACATACTGAAAGTGGGAGCAATTAGCTAGAGTAGCTCCGTGCAGAGCATTGTAGACATAGAATATTTGCAAAATACATACGGCTCTGAATGTGACAGACCCGTTGACTAAACTTCTCTCACAAGCAAAACATGATCACACCTTAGTACTCTTTGGGTGTTAATCACATAGCGATGCGAACTAGATTATAGACTATAGTAAACCCTTTGGGTGTTGGTCACATGGCGATGTCAATTGTGGGTTTAATCACAGACAGATGTGAATATTGGTGTTAAATCACATGGCGATAATACATAGACAAACATAGTGTCACTAGTATGCCTCTACTTGACTAGCTCATTGAATCAAAGATGTTCAAGTTTCCTAGCCATAGACATGAGTTGTCATTTGATTAACGAGATCACATCATTAGAAAATGATGTGATTGACTTGACCCATTCCGTTAGCTTAGCACTTGATCGTTTAGTATGTTGCTATTGCTTTCTTCATGACTTATACATGTTCCTCTGACCATGAGATTATGCAACTCCCGTTTATCGGAGGAACACTTTGTGTGCTACCAAACGTCACAACGTAACTAGGTGATTATAAAGGTGCTCTATAGGTGTCTCCGAAGGTACTTGTTGAGTTGGCGTATTTCGAGATTAGGATTTGTCACTCCGAGTGTCAGAGAGGTATCTCTGGGCCCTCTCGGTAATGCACATCACTATAAGCCTTGCAAGCAATGCGACTAATGAGTTAGTTGCGGGATGACGCATTACATAACGAGTAAAGAGACTTGCTAGTGACGAGATTGAACTAGGTATTGAGATACCGACGATCGAATCTCGGGAAAGTAACATACCGATGACAAAGGGAACAACGTATGTTGTTACGCGGCTTGACCGATAAAGATCTTCGTAGAATATGTGGGAACCAATATGAGCATCCAGGTTCCGCTATTTGTTATTGACCAGAGACATGTCTCGGTCATGTCTACATAGTTCTCGAACCCGTAGGGTCCGCACGCTTAAAGTTCGGTGACGATTTATATTGTGAGTTATGTGTTTTGATGTACCTAAGGTAGTTCGGAGTCCTGGATGAGATCGGGGACATGACGATGAGTCTCGAAATGGTCAAGACATAAAGATTGATATATTGGATGACTATATTCGGGCACCGGATAATTATCAGAGTGCCGGGGGGTTATCGGAACCCCCGGGGGGACTATTGGGCCTACATGGGCCATAGGGAAAAGGGGAGGCAGCCCACAAGGGGCAGATGCGCCCCCTCCCTATAGGGGGTCCGAATTGGACTAGGGAGGGGGGCGCCCCCCCTTTCCTTCTCCTTCCTTCCCCCTTCCTCCTCCTAGTTGGACTAGGAAAGGGGGGAGTCCTACTCCTACTAGGAGGAGGACTCCTTCCCCTCCTTGGTGCGTCCCAAGGCTGGCCGGCCTCCCCCCTTGGTCCTTTATATACGGGGGTAGGGGGCACCCCAAGACACACAAGTTGATCTGTTGATCTCTGCCAGCCGTGTGCGGTGCCCCCCTCCATCGTATTCCACCTCGGTCATATCGTAGCGGTGCTTAGGCGAAGCCCTACGTCGGTAGCAACATCATCACCATCATCACGCCGTCGTGCTGACGGAACTCTCCCGTGAAGGTCTACTGGATCGGAGTTTGCGAGACATCATCGAGCTGAACGTGTGCTGAACTCGGAGGTGCCGTACGTTTGGTACTTGGATCGGTCGGATCGTGAAGTGTACGACTACATAAACAGCGTTGTGCTAACGCTTCCGCTTTCGGTCTATGAGGGTACGTGGACGACACTCTCCCCTCTCGTTGCTATGCATCACCATGATCTTGCATGTGCATAGGACTTATTTTTGAAATTACTATGTTCCCCAACATCTGACACCATCGACAACGTTAAAACCAAGATTTGGAGAGCACATGCCTAATAGCATGCAACCCCTCGTGAAGATTGGCATCCCACAAATCCACGTGGGATCAAAAGACGAAGACCCCCGGCAAGGCCCTTGCCGGGGACGACTCCAAGGCCCCCTGCAAACCTAGCCGGGGAGGATTTCTGGGCTGCGGCGAGGCCCGCTGTCAGTGTCAAAACCGGCAGATCTCGGGTAGGGGGTCCCGATCTGTGCATCTAGGCTGATGGTAATAGGAAGCAAGGGACACAGATGTTTACCCAGGTCCGGGCCCTTTCGATGGAGGTAAAACCCTACTTCCTGCTTGATTAATATTAAAGATATGGGTAGTACAAGAGTAGATCTAGCACGAGATCGTAGAGGCTAAACCCTGAGAGCTAGCCTATGATGGTATGATTGTAATTGTAATCGGACTTCTAAGGACCAACCTCTCCCGTTTATATAGACACCGAGAGGGCTAGGGTTTACATGGAGTCGGTTACAAGGAAGGAAACATAATATTCGGATCGCCAAGCTTGCCTTCCACGCCAAGGAGAGTCCCATCCGGACAAGAAGTCTTAAGTGTTGTATCTTTACGCTTCAATAGTCCGGACGATGTATACAATCCGACTGTCTGGATACCCCCTTATCTAGGACTCCCTCAGTAGCCCCTGAACCAGGCTTCAATGATGATGAGTCCGGCGCGCAGTCTTGTCTTCGGCATTGCAAGGCGGGTTCCATCTCCGAATACTCCAAAGTACCTGTTACGACGAATAGTGTTCAACATCCCATCAATGTTGTACTCCTCGGCTTCAGTGTCTCAATAATGACCATCTCCACGTGTCGAGCGAATGCAAAGAGTCGAGGAATTTTTGCATTTGCCACCCTCAATCTTTCGGGCTGACCGTCTATTTGAAGGGACGGGGATTCTCAGATCCAAACCTCTCTCTCCTTCCCTGAGCTAGCATCCAACAGAACGCTCCGCGAAAAACCATTCCAACATGGCTGGCCGTCGCAGCTCTTCTGCTCGCCCTCCTCGTTCCAAGTCGGGGGATTGGGGAGAGTGTTCAGTTCCTCATAGCCGTTTGATAGAGTTACAAACCCAAGAGTTTCTCCCACTGGCGTTCATGGTCCCTGTCCGAGCCAGAATAGCCACTTACGACGGAGGGGAACAAGCAGAGGGATCTCCTAATCCATCTCCAAAGGAGCGTATATGCCTCATCCCGCATCTGCTAAGGGGCGTCGGGTTTCCCATCCACCCATTTCTTCATGGGCTCCTGGAGTTCTACGTCCTCCAGTTGCACAACCTTACCCCTGCCTCCATTCTGCATATAGCAGGGTACGTCGCCCTTTGCGAGCTATTTTTAGGCTGCGAACCCAGGGAGAATTATGGAGGAAGCTGTTCTTCCTTGTCCCCCACACACAGGGAGAATCCCTATGCCAAGTGGGCGGGGCCGAAGTATGGCGCATTGCCGGGACCGGATACCTGTCCGGCACTCCTAATAAGGCACCAGAAAATTGGCCTTCAGAGTGGTTTTACATTGATGACGTTCCCCTTCCGGATCCAGTCCCGACAGGTCTCCCCAAGTTCAGTAACGCCCCGCCGAGGGCACGCCTAAGGTGGCGCCCCCGGGGCCCTCTAGAAGAGGATACGAGGGAAATACACTTCTTGATGAGCAGGATAAAGTTACTGGCCAAATCCGGACTAACGATAGTTGAGCTCATGGCGATATGCATAAGGCAGGGAGTGCAACCGCTTCAATATCGGGGAAAGCCCATGTGGCACTACAACGGGGAAGACGATGCCACCCGCTGCGGTCGTAAGGGTCCGGACTCCGCCACTGCTTTGGAAAGGATATTGTCCGATTTATACAAAGGTGAAGAGGAGGAATTCCTTCGCATTAAAACGCGGGATGGATTCTCCATGTACAACCCCCCAGAGTGGGTAAGTTGCCATTCTTTTCCCTGCTTTACTTACTTTAGCGTCCTTCTACTAAGATTACCTGCATCGATGTTTCAGAGCAGGAACTGAGGAGGGCCGTAGAAGGAATCTTCAGCCCCTCCCCGCAGCCAGAGGACCCCGGAAGGGCCCTAGATCTGGGACTCAAAGAAGATCTGGATATTACCGTGGAGCTTGTTAACGGGGTATTTTATCAAGCGAGCTGGGATGGCGCCTCAGTGGCCATTACGGCCGACTATCCCGGACTGCTCCCTGTGTCGCGTGTAAGCCAAACTAAAAACCCTATCCTCCGAAGAGGACTCCCCTTAGGTATTATGATTTACCCTTGAGGCGTCGTGCTGTTTGCAGAGACGACGGTCGGAGCGCGGGGCCGAGCCCCTAGGGACTCGTCAACCATGGGCGTCCGGATCGGGCAGGCTCAAGAGGAAGGCGGTGAGGGTTGACACACCGCTGCAGAGGTAAAGTAATAACCTATCCTGCGATTATAGAATTTGAAATATGACAACGCCCTTTGTGTCTGGCAGGAAGAGGAGCAGCCAGACTATATCCGAGGATCCCGCCAATCACGCCTCCACCAGCCGGGTTCCAGAACCAGCTTCGAGGGCGGAGGCGGACACGGGGCTAGTACTGCATAGTTCTCCAACAGAGGATGCGGATATGTGTTCGGCCACGAACTCCGAAGTGGAGAGTGCCATGAATCACCGGCACCGGAGGGCCGTGCTTCGAAACAACATCTTTTTCGAAGAGGCTTTTAATGCCTTCAATTTGGCAGACGCATACGTCCGAGCTGCTCAAGGCGGGCTTGCCCAAGCGACGAACCAGTATACCAAAGATATACGGGTAAGAAATTTTGATAAGTATGTATAGCAGTAGCCCCTAAGACTTGAAATAGTTGGAACAACTGTTTGAAGGATCAATTTATGCACAGGTTCTTGTGGACACGAATGAACAATTGGCTCGGGAGCTGGAGGAATGTAAGTCCCAGCTGAGGGACGCGGTTGCCAAGTTAGAGGAATCCCAGAAGGCCTCCTCTGGTAACATTTGTCTTAATTGTACGAAGATGCACCAGTTAGTGAATGGCTGGTATGACTAGTCTAACAGAAGATTCTGTAGACAATCTCGGGGTGAACCCGGAGGGCGTAATGGATGACGAATCGCATCTTAAAAGGCAGCTAAAGGCTGGCGAGCGCATCCTTACGCAAGTGAAGCAAGAGAAGAACAATCTTCAAGATGCCAATATTTGGCTGGACATGGAATTAAAAGACGTTCGCGCTCAACTGGCAGACTCCATGAAGGAGAACAAAAGGCTTCGACGCGACATTTATGGTGAGTGCCTAGATGAACTGTATGATAGTTCGGCGAGGAAGTATTTTGAAAGAATTTTGCTTGCAGGAATGTTAACGGGTCGCCCTGAAGAGGAGATGCCCTCATCTTCAAGTGATTTACTGCAAGAACTTTCACAGTTGCACGAGCGAGCTCGGCGGGTGATGCACGATGTTGCTCAGGCCTTGTGGCCATCTAGCCTCCTGCCGAATGGCATGGGGGAGCTTGCAGACCTGCTTCAAGGAGCCCGGCGGCGCTTCCGACTATGGAAGATATCAGCATGCCGGCAAGGTGCAAGAGAAGCCTGGGCAATGGTGAAGACGCGCTACACCAAGTTGGACCCGAACCATATGGCCGAAGTAGGACCGGCGGGGCCCGATGGGCAAGAAATTCCCGTAAGTCTGGTATATGACCAGGTAGCGTTAGGTGCTAAGTATTCTCAACAGGATTGTAAGCTAGATAGCCTGTTAGATGGTATAGAGGAAGAATATAGTCAGTCCAAGTGACTGTGTATTTTAATGGGCATAAGTAGCCCCTAGCCGAATTAAAATCATTTGTCATGGCGGACCTTTTTGCTTCAGCCCCCAGATCCTACAGTCCGGGGTGTGTCCGAATACCCGCTCAGTTATACAAAACCGGGGTATGCATGGAGACCAGGCATAGGGGTCATGAGTGCTTGAACAGACAAGTACCCAACTAGTTATGTTATATTACATGGATAGTAAGAAACATCTTCCAGGGAGAATTGTTCCGTTAGGGGTTCCTTTCCCTGGGTATGCATGCAGCAATGCGCATGTCCGGACTGCGAACTATGGCGCATGAGACAAGACTTCTGGGGATTTATCTTGTAATAAACAAATACGTCTTTTGTTCACCGATCGAATATTCTCTTAAGGAAACTAGCTTTCGGCTTCACCCAGTCTGAGGTACACATCCGGCTGAACCGGTAGTAACAATCGTAGAGGTGCTCCCCTTATGCCCTAGCCGAATTAATGGGAACGAAGGGCATAAACACAAGAGCCAGGCAACCCAGCTTGACCACATCTTAAGTCATATCGATGCATATAATGGTGAAGAAAAGGCACATATGAAAAAGAAACTCATATGTGATGGGCAAAAAGCCATTTGCGTAATTATTTTTAGCTTCCGTATAGGAAGCCCCCAGGTATTGCTTACACACAGAGTGCGGCCGGAGTAATCCGGGAGTCCGCACTGTATTAAGTACTTTGTGTGAAGATAAAAAGGGGCGAGAAAGGAAAAGTGGGGTGGAGCATAAGTAAAAGGGAGGGAGTAAGGAGACGAACACTGAGTTCGGCGTTAGGCGTAGAATCTCCGGAGTCTGGCCGCGTTCCATGGGTTCGGCTCGAGTCTGTTATCGGATGCATTAAGTAAGCGGTACGCTCCTCCGGTGAGAACTTTGTCAATGACGAAGGGACATTCCCACTTGGGTTTGAGTTTGTCCTTCTTCTTCTCCGGTAGGCGTAGAGCGAGCTCGCCAATATTGTAAGTTTTGGCCTGCACTTCTCTGTTTTGACATCGTCGAGCCTGCTGCTGATAGAATGCGGAACGAGATTTTGCGATGTCGCGCTCCTCCTCCAGGGCATCCAAGTTGTCCTGCCGATCTGACTCGGCTTCCTTCTCTTCGTACATGCGTACACGTGGCAAATCATGTATTATGTTGCAAGGTAGTACTGCTTCCGCACCGTACACCATAAAAATGGTGTATATCCGGTGGTGTGATTCAGTGTGGTACGCAGCCCCCAGAGTATGGAGTCGAGCTCCTCCACCCAGTGCGTATCCGATTCTGTTAAAGATCACACTAGTCTGGGCTTGATGCCGCTCATGATGAGACCATTTGCCCGTTCGACCTGGCCGTTTGATTAGGGATGGTAGACGGAAGCGTAGTCGAGCTTAATGCCCATTTTGCCGCACCAAGTTTTCACTTCATCAGCTGTGAAATTTGAGCCATTATCAGTGATGATGCTGTGGGGGACACCGTATCAGTGTACAACCCCGGATATGAAGTCTATTACTGGTCCAGATTCGGCCGTTTTGACTGGTTTGGCTTCTATCAATTTGGTGAACTTGTCCACCATGACCAATAAGTATTTTTTTCTTATGGCTTCCCCCCTTTAAGAGGTCCGACCATATCCAGCCCCCAGACCACGAAGGGCCAAGTTATGGGGATTGTTTGGAGAGCGGTAGGGGGCATATGACTCTGATTGGCGAAGAGCTGGCAACCGACACAATGTTGGACAAGGTCCTGTTCGTCTGCTCGGGCCGTCGGCTAATAGAAGCATGCACGGAAGGCCTTGCTGACTAGCACTCGAGCCGCGGCGTGGTGTCCGCCCAGTCCGGCATGGATTTCGGCCAAGAGCTGCCGCCCTTCCTCTTCGGAGATGCACCTTTGGAGCACTCCGGTCGCGCTTTTCTTATAGAGTTCCCCTTCATGGACTTTGTAAGCTTTAGAACGCCAGACAATGCAGCGTGCTTCATTTTGGTCTTCGGGGAGCTCCTGCCTATTTAGGTAGGCCAAGAAAGGCTCAGTCCACGGGGCGATTACGACCATGATTTTGTGGGCCGAAGATGTTATTTCGGTGGCAGTGCCTCCAATTGTGTCTGATGGTTCGGAATCTGGGGGGTGTGTTCGGATCCGTGCTAGTATTGCTGGACTCCCCTTCCCATACTACAGATGGCTTGAACAACCTTTCCAAGAATATGTTAGGTGGGTCAGGGTCGCGTTTAGCGCCGATGCGGTGGAGGACGTCCGCTGCTTGATTGTTTTCTCGAGCCACATGGTGGAATTCGAGCCCCTCGAATCGAGCTGACATTTTGAGGACGGCATTACGGTAGGCCGCCATTTTCGGATCCTTGGCATCAAAGTCTCCGTTTATTTGTGATATTCCGAGCTTCGAATCCCCGCGCACTTCCAGGCGTTGGATGCCCATAGAGACTGCCATCCGAAGACCATGCAAATGAGCCTCATATTTGGCTGCATTGTTGGAGTCTGTGTATAATATTTGGAGGATGTAGCGGACCGTGTCTCCGGTGGGAGATGTCAGGACTACACCTGCTCCCAATCCGGCCAGCATTTTAGAGCCGTCGAAGTGCATGATCCAGTTGGAGTATGCGCTGTACTCTTTAGGGAGTTTGGCTTCCATCCATTCGGCGACAAAGTCTGCCAGTACTTGCGACTTGATGGCTCGTCGTGGTTTGTACATTATGTCGAACGGAAGGAGCTCGATAGCCCATTTAGCAATCTGGCCCGTAGTATCGTGGTTATTTATTATGTCATTGAGTGGTACTTCGGAGGCTACTGTAATCGAACACTCTTGAAAGTAGTGCCGCAGCTTCCGGGATGCCATGAAGATTGTGTATGCTATTTTTTGATAGTGTGGGTATCGGGATGTGCATGGAGTGAGGACTGTGGATACCGAATAAACTGGCTTTTGGAGCGGCAATTTGTATTCGTTAACCTCTCGTTCGACGACGAGTACTGCGCTTACAACTTGATGTGTTGCTGCCATGTACAATAGCATAGGCTCGCTGATGTTCAGCGCTGTTAGGACTGGATTACTGGCCAGTATGATCTTTATTTCATCAAGTCCGACCGCGGCTGCATCCGTCCATACGAAGTGTTCGGTGCGCCGAAGGAGGCGGTAAAGAGGTAATGCCTTTTCTCCTAACCTGGAGATAAAGCGGCTCAAAGCAGCCACGCATCCGGCTAGTTTCTGGATGTGCATGAGGTCTGTTGGTATAGCCAACTGCGACTGAGCTCGGATTTTTGCCGGATTCGCTTTGATTCCTCTATTGGAAACAATGAAGCCCAACAGTTTCCCAGAGGGGACGCCGAAAACGCATTTTTCCGGATTCAACTTGATGTCGTATGTCCGGAGGTTATCGAATGTAAGCCTCAGGTCATCTATTAGGGTTTCCACGTGTCTTGATTTTATGACCACGTCGTCCACATATGCCT
Source organism: Triticum dicoccoides (assembly GCF_002162155.2). Lineage (NCBI taxonomy): Eukaryota > Viridiplantae > Streptophyta > Magnoliopsida > Poales > Poaceae > Triticum > Triticum dicoccoides. The sequence continues at coordinate 99,964,237 of NC_041393.1, forward strand.
CCATGTTTTGCCGATTTGTTTTGCCAGGCATGTTTGAATCATGCGTTGATAGGTTGCGCCGGCATTCTTGAGCCCGAAAGGCATAGTGTTGAAGAAAAAAGGGCCATATGGCGTTATGAAAGCTATTGCATCTTGGTTAGACTCTGCCATCTTTATTTGATGGTATCCAAAGTATGCATCGAGAAAACACAGCGAGTCGTGTCCAGCTATGGCATCGATGATCTGATTGATGCGAGGTAGGGGAAAGGGATCCTTGGGGCAAGCCTTGTTGAGGTCTTTGAAGTCGACGCATAGGCACCAGGATTTGTCCTTCTTTGGTACCATTACCAAATTTGCTAGCCAATCCGGATGTTTAATATCTCTGATGAATCCAGCCTCAAGTAGCTTGGCTAGCTCTTCCCCCATTGCTTGTCGTTTGGGCTCTGAGAATCGCCTTAGGGTCTATTTGACAGGTTTATATCCCTTTAGTATATTAAGGCTATGCTTGGCGAATTCACGCGGGATGCCCGGCATGTCCGATGGGTGCCAGGCGAAAATGTCCCAATTCTCGCGTAAAAAGTCCCGTAGTGCGGCATCCATTACAGGGCTCAATTTTGTCCCGATGGAAGCTGTCTTCGTGGGGTCCATTGGATGGACTTGGAATTTGACTATCTCGTCTACGGGTTTAAATGAGGTGGACTTGGGTCACTTGTCGAGGATCACATCATCCCTGTCCACGGTGGCCCGTAGCATTGTTAATTCTTCGGCTGCTAGGGCCTCGGATAATGCTTCCAGGGCCAGTGCTGCGGTTTTGTTTTCGGCGCGAAGTGCGATGTCCGAATCACTGGCTAGAGTGATGATTCCATTGGGCCCGGGCATTTTAAGCTTCATGTACCCGTAATGGGGTATGGCTTGAAAGCTCGCAAACGCGTCCCGCCCTAAAAGGTTGTGGTATCCGCTGCTAAAGGGAGCCACTTGGAATGTGATTTCTTCGGAGCTGTAATTTTCCGGAGTGCCGAATACCACATCGAGTGTGATTTTTCCCGCAGACTGCGCCTCCTGACTAGGGATGATTCCCCTGAAGGTGGTGCCGCTTTGCTCGATGCGGCCTTTATCAATTTCCATCTTGTTGAGCATTTCTTCATAGATCAAGTTTAATCCGCTTCCGCCATCCATGAGTACTTTAGTGAGCCGGAAGCCGTCCATGATTGGGCTAAGGACCAGAGCGGCCGGCGCCCGGACAGTCTGGAATCGAGGTTCATCACTGGCATTGAAGGTTATAACAGTGTCGTTCCAGGGGTTTATCTTTGCCACATGGCAAATTTCAGCGGAGCTTCATTGAGCTCGCTTGCACCTATTGTTTGAGGCGAAAGTCTTGAAGACTGTTAATACCGCATTGTGTTCGTTGGCGGGATGTTGTTCTGCTTTATGGCTTGCAAGAAGGTCCTCGCCACTTTTTGCAACCTGCCGGAGTATCCAACATGCTCTAAGGCTATGAGTTGGTGTCGTGTCCGGAGTGCTGTGGAGTTTACATGGTCTATTGAGCCATTCTTCCAATACGGTTCCCCGCCCCGGGGTGTGTTTTGGTTTCTTAGGGACGGAATCGGCCGACTTACGAGAGTTCACCCGTTTAGTTCGGACAAAGGTCTTGGTGAGAGCCGTACTGTCCCAAAATTCTATTTGGGTTTTCCAGGCGCTTTTCATCGCACAGTACTTCTGTACTATGATTGCCAAATCCGCGAAGCATACTATGTCACGACAGCTTATAGCATTAAGGAGTCCTTTGTCTGTGCAGTTTTTGCAGAAGAGAAAGACTACGTCCTCCTCGCGGCAGTCCTCGACCTTGTTAAGCGCAAGGAGGAATCTATCCCAGTAGCAATGTACAGTCTCCTGGGGCTCTTGCCTGATGCGGGAGAGACGGTTTAGGTCCTGGTGGGTGTTGTTAGCTGAATCCGAATTCCGATCCGATCTAACACTCAGGGGCGTGGGAGGTTTCGAGCCTGACAGCTCGGGATTCGGAGTGCCGCCCAATATCTTTGGCCCAATGCCCGGTTCTAAGTCCGGGACTTGGGTCATGTCTTCTTTTGAGCAGGTATTCGGCTCAAGGAGTTCGGTGATCCGGACATAGTTCATCCTCAAAGTCGAGGGGCGGTCCGTGTGTGGTTCCTCCACTACCTCTATCTCACGGGTGGCCGGCGGGGATCTGATGTCCCTTTGGTCGGGTTTAAGCCCGATCCGATCATAGTCTGTAGCGACTCCCAGAGCGGCGATGCGATCCAAGAGCTCATTAAGGGATAAGAGCTCCATCGGATCTATCTGTTCGGCAAGTTCCGAACTGACGTGAAGGTTACGATTGATGACCCGAGAGGCCATCGTCGGCGCTACCGCCGATGGGGCGGCCATGATAAAGCTGCCAAGTCGGAGAGTTTGGCCTACCGCCAGAGCTCCTCCTGAGGTAATGTTGTCCCTAATGACGAGACGAGCCATCGAGCCTTGAGGCGACGACACAGAGGAACTCTTAATGAAAGCACCAACGTCGGTGTCAAAACCGGCGGATCTTGGGTAGGGGGTCATGATCTGTGCGTCTACGCTGATGGTAACAGGAAGCAAGGGACACAGATGTTTACCCAGGTTCGGGCCCTCTCGATGGAGGTAAAACCCTACTTCCTGCTTGATTAATATTGAAGATAAGGGTAGTACAAGAGTAGATCTACCACGAGATCATAGAGGCTAAACCCTGAGAGCTAGCCTATGATGGTATGATTGTAATTGTAATCGGCCTTCTAAGGACCAACCTCTCCGGTTTATATAGACACCGGAGAGGGCTAGGGTTTACATGGAGTCGGTTACAAGGAAGGAAACACAATATTTGGATCGCCAAGCTTGCCTTCCACGCCAAGGAGAGTCCCATCCGGACACGGGCCGAAGTCTTGAGTCTTGTATCTTCATGCTTCAATAGTCCGGACGATGTATACAGTCCGGCTGTCCGGATACCCCCTTATCTAGGACTCCCTCACCCGCCCCCAGCAAGGTTTCGCCACCACACCACCTCTCTAGTGTGACGACAGGCGTGCCAACTAAGCAGGCGCCTGCGTAGCGGCATGTAGATCTTCGTGGAAGCTTGCCATTTCAACACATCAGCTGGTTGGCCAGCATGGTGCTGCATGCCTCGTCGGACCGGATGCGTGACGAGGCGAGGAGGAGTGGCGAAGGATGGGATGGCCTCTGTTGCCGTCCCCAATAAAGCGGGAGGACACGTAGGCAATGCATTAAATGCGCTTGTCCTATGTTGATCTAGCGATAAACTCATATCACTATAGCTTGCCACCTACTGTGTGCCAATGTGGCAACCTCTTTGTGTATAAAAGGAGGCCTAAGGCGCACAAAGGGGGGATTCGGACTTTTGGACAAAGCGCACATCATAGCTAGTTCGAAAGCTCAAGAACACACATATAACGAGAAAAAGCAAGACTAGGGTATTACGCATCTCTGCGGCCCGAACCTAGATAAAAATCCCCTGTGTGCTAGCGGCTCGACCTGCTCTTCGTGCAA
>NC_041393.1:99968216-99992322 GCF_002162155.2 Triticum dicoccoides
AGGGGTCCTTGTGACCCCATAGGTGATCGGTTTCCCCGACATCTTTGACACGCCAGGTAGGGGGAATTAGTTATGAGGATCTGCTCTATTAGCTAGTGCAGTAGTTTCTTCGTTGCCATAGCTCCGAAGAAGAAGACGACCGCTGCGGCTGGCCTGATCGAGGCCGTTCTTGCCACCCCAATGCGTAGGGCCGGGCTAGCGGCGGTGTCTACGGCGGCAACAACGATTCGTGTAGCAACAAAAAGCTAAGTCAACTAAACTTTGAGTAATTCTTCCTTTTTATAAGGTTATTGATGGTTTCGGTCCTTGTATGGAGAACGTGCATGCAAAAGGAACCCTGCCGTGATTGGCAATGCCCCTGTTCTGTTTCAAGTCCGCTCAATAGTTCGGGTGCTGCGCTCTGCTAAGAACGGTGGGGTACCTTGCCGTAATCAACAGCGCCCCTGTTTCTGTGTCAGGACCCCGACTCAATGCCACATCGATCTAGCATGTAACACCTCATATCACTTTGCGGCCTCACGCACGGTATCCCCACGGGTGTCGCCTTACCTTTGCCCGGGACCGTTTGCGCATTTTGGCACACGTACATGATGGTGTCGCTAGCATCCATATGATAAAGAGCCCGGGCTGACATGGCTAGTCGTAAACCCAAAGTGGCACTAACTTACAGGGACAGGCATCCATGACCCAGCACCGAACGTGTCGGTCATCAACGAGTGAATCCAGGCTGTAGCACTGGGCTAACAGGACTCCGGCGAACTGGGCTGTAGCGGGCTAGCAGGACTCTGGTATTCATCGCGTGACATTTCCCCGAAGGGACAGACACAGGATCGAAGAAGGACACATGCCGGCCTGCCTAAGTGTTCCGGAGCAGTAGCAAGCTACCAGGGCTCAGTGGAAGCACTAGGAGACATTTCCCGGTAAGATAGGCTACTAAGAATAAACAACTAGATAGTCAGATCCCACACATAGCAATACACATTACACGTACGCATAACATGCAAGTATGTGCTGTACAACATGGCATCGCAGCATAACTCAACAATCATATAGATAAAGGCTCAGAAGAGCCATCATAGCATTATTACAAACAGGGGTCACATGACCCAACAGTCAGAGCAATCAAGCAACAAACGGAAGCATTACATGTCTGAGTACAGACATCTATAAATGAAAAAGGCTGAAAGCCTGGCTATCTACAACATCCGATCAAGATCGTAGCTGAGGTACTAGCTACTAGTCGAAGTCCATGAGAACACTAGTAAGACCGAAGTCTCCGCTGCAAAAACATAAATAAAGCAACATGAGTACAAAGGTACTCAGCAAGACTTACATCAGATCCTATCATACATGCATTTGTATCAAGAGGTAATGTGGGGTTTAGTTGCAGCAAGCCAGCTTTGACTCTGTGGCTATCCTGTTCTACGACTACCAGAAACTCTGGAGGTGAGACAATGTACATGAGTCCACTAATCACCACACAATACACTACTATGGATTCATCCCTGTTCCCCTACGAGAAGGCCATCCATAGCACTCACACTTGTCTTGAGCATTTTAGAGTATCCACTTCAAGTTGTCTATGTACCATGTAAGCATCCAAGAAGTCCATAACCGCGGACCCGGCTATTCGAATAGATCATGTTAACCCTGCAGGGGTGTACTTCTTCACACACGCTCTCGCCACTTACCGCCATGTACACGTCATGTATCTCGGCAACCTTCAACTGGAAGCCTGGCGAGGGTGTCGGCCACGACCTGACTAACCACACAAGACTCTAATCCAGGTTTATCGCCTATTTGGGTTCCATCCGCAAGGAGATCCGGCCGGGGTTTCACTCACGGCCCCAAACGATGTGTGCAGGGTTCCCAAGCCCACCTCGCCGGATGGATCTACGCTTGGTGCACCGTGCCACTTGTGCCTAGTCTGTCCCAAGCCCACCTGGCCGGGTGCCACTTGGTAGACTACTAGCACTACCTACAAACACCAGAAACTAGTTGCGACTCCTGGACAGAGATCTAGTTGGTTAATAGGTCGAGAGGGCTTGGAGCGCCCGGAGCCCAATGTGTGGTAGTATCGAGTCATTGGACAACATACATAGAACTTAGTGCTTAAGGACGGTTCCAGTGAGACAACCCACCATGTACTCCTACATGGCCTCTCACCGCTACCTTTACCAAATCGTGTTCACACACTTAACTCTCAGCACCAGAACATATCGTAACACTCCAATTCATTCCCAATGAACCACACCTGACACAACTCTAAGCAATAGCAGGCATAGCATGGTAGGAACACATCAGTGGCTTCAATCAACTCCTACACATGCTAGTGGGTTTCAACTATTTACTGTGGCAATGACAGGTCATGCAGAGGAATGGGTTCAACTACCGCAGCACAAAGTAGCAGATGAATCGCTGTTGTCCTAATGCAATAACTGAGAGCAGGAGCGAGAGAGTAGGATTGTATCGGAATGAACAAGGGGGTTTGCTTGCCTGGTAAATCAACAGAGGAGGCACTGCTTCACAGACAGGTACTCTGGAACGGTCTCCAGAGCAAGACCTATCGAGAAGGAACGGTGCCGGCAATCAATACACAAACATATGCAACAATATGATGCATGAACATGGCATGAAGATGTGATGTTGTTTGAGCTAATGCAACTAGAAATCATTTGGTTTGAAGTCCATTTGAACCAAAGGTTCAAATGCATCTCCAGGATAAGCTCCTATATATGCCATAATGTGTTTTCTCATATACATCATGTATAAGTTGGTTTTTCATGTATGAACCTAGTACAGATGGAAAGATTGCATTTTTCTGATAATTTTTCATATATAAATTATTTTAATCTGAGCTACGGTTGAATTGATATGAATTTTTGAAGTTTAAATCAATTTCTGGAATTTCCTGATTTAATTTAAATCCGGAAATCATATTATTGCGCCAGCATGACGTCATCACCACATCAGCGGTCAACGCGGCTGTCCAGGGTCAAACCTGACGTGTGGGATCCACACGTCAGTGACAGGGGGGGGGGGTTAAACAAGGGTTAATTTAATCCTAATTAAAAGTTAGTGGCGCTAGGGCCCACTGTCAGTGTCAAGGGGGTTAGTTAACGGTGATTAGCACTAAGCTAATCACCTGGCCGACGGGGCCCATGCGTCAGTGACCCTGGGAGGGTCAAACCCCAGGTCGAACAAGTCAAACCCGCCGGCGGTTAGTCGCCGGCGAGGTCCGCGGCGTACATGTGCCCCGGGTTTCCTCTGTGGTGCTCCAAATGGCGTGCGGCTAGGTGCGTTGGAAAGCTAGCTCGATGGCGCGTCGGGCGGTGGCCGTGGCTGGGCCTGGGGTGGCCGGAGTCAACGGCGGCGAGCTCGGCTGCGGCCGCCGGAGTTCGGTCGTGCACGGAAACGCGGTTGGAGCTCGAAGGCGAGCGAAGCAAAGCGCTAGGGATGCTCTACGGGGCCTTACGGACTTGTTGGACTCGCCGGGGTGAGCAAATGGTCACCGGAGCTGCGTCGACGGCGAGCTCGGCGACGGCGGAGGTTCGGCCGTGGTGGGGAACGGAGTTACGGCACGGGAACGAGGGGGAGAAGAGAGGGGAACGACGGCGGAGCTCACCGCGGTTGCAGCGGGCGTTGAAGCGGGCTCGGGGACGCACTGGAGACGGCGAATCGACGGCGATGGTGGTCGGAGCCCGAGGAGGAAGACGATGGCGACGGCGGCTCCACAGGGCGTCCGGCGTCTTGTGGCTTGACGGAGAGCTTCAGGGCGAGGGGGCGGAGCTCCTGCGCGTGTCGGGGAGGCGAGGGGGAGGCGGTGGCTACGGTGATGCTCGTCGGCGGCGGCGGTGATTCTCGGGTGAGAGAGAGAGAGAGAAGGGGGAGAGGAGGAGGGCGAGGGAGAGTGCGAGAGAGGTCAGGGTGGCGCGTGGCGTCGTTCCAGGGCATTCAGACGAGGAGGGGAGAGGCAGGCAGGCAGGGAGGGAGGTGGCGTGGCGCGGTGGCGCGCGCGCGCGCCGGGCACGCTCCCCTCCCTCTGTCGAGGACGAAGACGACAGAGGAGGAGGCGGCCTGGGCCGCCTGCTGGCTGGGCCGGCCTGCTGCTGCTGGGCCAGAGGCGCCAGGCAGAAGCCCAGGTAAGGTTCTCCTGTGTTATTTCTTTTTCTAAATTTTCTGACATTTGTTCTGATTTAGTAATAATACTAAATCAATTTATTTACTTATGCCATTTTTTTATGGAAGCTAGTTATATTAATCCAGAGCTACCTTATAAATGGCATAATTTTTGGACATATATTAATACATATAACTAATATATTTCCAATGCAAATATTTATCAAATTAATCCAAATGCCCAAAATAAATACCTATGAGCTCCTAAAAATATTGGTTTGATTTTTTTCTCTGTCCAATATTTTCAGAGGGCAACATGAGCATTTTCTTGGACCCTTTTGGAGAAATTTTTATTTGGGTCATTTTCAAAAATGATTCTGAGGGTTCCACCAATCCTCATTTCAAATTTAAATGAAATTTAAATATGATGCACAAATGGCTAGCTAGTCTAAGTCATACCAGACTAGGGATGTGACAACTCGCCCCCACTTGAAAGAATCTCGTCCCGAGATTCAAGGGTTGACGGAAAGAAAGCGGGGTACTCCAGTCGAAGACGATCTTCTCGCTCCCAAGTAGCTTCTCTCTCGGAATGATGAGACCACTGAACTTTAAGAAACTTGATGTTCTGACGTCGGGTAACACGCTCGGCTTGATGAAGAATGCGAACCGGGTACTCTCGATATGTGAGGTTATCTTGGAGATCAAGCGTTTCGTGGTCCACTCCGCGGATGGGATCCGAGAAGCAACGCCTGAGTTGAGAGACGTGGAAGACATCATGAACTCGAGAAAGATATGGGGGTAGTTCCAATTGGTAGGCAACCTCTCCTCGTTTAGCGAGAATGCGAAAAGGACCAATGTAACGAGGGGCCAACTTGCCCTTGATACCGAAACGATGGGTACCCTTCAAAGGGGTAACCCGAAGGTAAGCCTTTTCGCCAACTTCATAAGTCATATCCTTATGATGACGATCATACTGACTCTTTTGACGAGACTGGGCTGTTTTTCAAATTCTCACGAATGATGCGAACTTGCTCTTCTGCCTCCTGGATCATGTCCGGTCCAAAGAATTGTCTTTCACCGGTTTCTGACCAGTTCAAAGGTGTTCGACATCTTCGTCCATAGAGAACCTCAAAAGGAGCTTTCTTGAGGCTGGATTGATAGCTATTGTTGTAAGCAAACTCGGCAAAAGGAAGACATTTCTCCCAATCCATACCGAATGAGATAACGCAAGCTCTAAGCATGTCTTCGAGAATTTGGTTGACCCGTTCCACCTGACCACTTGATTGAGGGTGGAAAGCGGTACTGAAAGAAAGATGGGTTCCCATGGCAGTTTGGAAACTCTCCCAAAAATGAGAAGTGAAAAGACTGCCACGGTCTGAATTGATCTCTAGTGGAACACCATGAAGTGACACCATTCGAGAAATATATAAGTCAGCGAGCTGACTAGCGGTGATACTCTCTCGAACAGGTAGGAAGTGAGCCACTTTGGAAAGACGATCAATGACTACGAAGATAGCATTATTCCCTCTCTTGGTCCTGGGAAAGCCGGTGATGAAGTCCATACCAACTTTATCCCACTTCCATTCAGGAATAGCTAAGGGCTGAAGGGTGCCAGCAGGTCTTTGATGCTCTGCCTTAACGCGACGACAAACGTCACAGTTAGCAATAAACTGAGCGATTTCTCTCTTCATCCTAGTCCACCAGAACCTCTGGCGTAGGTCCTGATACATCTTAGTACTACCGGGATGAATCGTGAGAGGAGATTCGTGCGCCTCCTTAAGAATCAGTTGTCGAAGATGTTGATTCTTGGGAACCACCAAGCGATTCTCAAAGAAGACAACACCACGATCATCCATAGTGAAACATCCACCAACTCCCTTCTTAATGTTTCTCTTGATCCGGGAAATTCCTGTGTCTTGCTTTTGAGCTGCGATAATCTGATCCTTAAGATCAGGTTTCGCCACCAGGGTAGAAAGGAATCCGTGAGGAGCAATGTGAAGATTAAGCTTACAGAATTCCTCATGGAGAAGTGGTTGGCCTTGCTGCAACATGAGATTGTTGCAATAGGATTTACGGCTTAGAGCATCAGCCATGACATTGGCTTTGCCTGGGGTGTAGGTAATCCCTAAATCATAATCTGTGATCAACTCCAACCAACGTCTTTGCCTAAGGTTCAGATCCGGTTGGGTGAAGATATACTTGAGACTCTGGTGATCGGTGTAGATCTCGCAACGTTTACCAAGAAGGTAATGTCGCCAGGTCTTGAGTGCATAGACTACGGCTGCAAGCTCTAGATCATGTGTGGGATAATTATCCTCATGTGGATGCAACTGTCGAGATGCATAGGCAATCACATGACGATCCTGCATAAGAATGCAACCTAGTCCCTGTCGTGAGGCATCGCAGTAGATAATAAAGTCTTTAGCGAAATCCGGTGGCACAAGTATGGGAGCAGAAGTCAGGCGCCTTTTCAGTTCCTGAAAACTGTGTTCACACTGTGGGGACCACTCAAACTTTTTATCTTTCTTGAGAAGTTCCGTGAGGGGTTTGGCTACTTTGGAGAAGTTTTGAACAAAGCGGCGGCAATAGCTGGCTAGACCAAGGAAACTCCTAACTTGTTTAACGGTCTCAGGTGGAGTCCAATCGAGAACAGCCTGAACTCTCTCGGGATTGACAGCAATGCCCTTACCAGAGATTACGTGGCCTAGGTAGGTCACTTCTGGCAACCAAAATTCACACTTGGAGAACTTGGCATAAAGGCGGTGCTCTCTGAGTTTTTCTAACACAAGTCTAAGATGTTCGGCATGCTCTTCCTCGTTCTTCGAGTAGATAAGAATATCATCGAGGTAAACCACGACGAACTTATCTAAGTACTCCATGAAGATCGAGTTCATCAAGCGGGAGAATGTGGCTGGGGCGTTGGTTAGGCCAAAGGACATGACGGTGTACTCGTACTGGCCATAACGAGTGACAAAAGCTGTCTTGGGAATGTCCCCATTTCTGATCTTAATTTGGTGGTATCCTAACCTCAAATCCATCTTGGAGAAGACTGAGGATCCAGCGAGCTGATCATACAGATCGTTGATCCTGGGGAGCGGATACTTGTTCTTTATCGTGACCAAATTAACGGGGCGATAATCTACAACCATCCGATCCGTACCATCCTTCTTCTTGACGAAGTGGACGGGGCAAGCCCAAGGAGAAGAACTAGGACGGATGAAACCCTTTTGCAAGGACTCATCAAGTTGTTTCTTAAGCTCGGCTAGTTCTAAGGGTGCCATCTTGTAGGGTCTCCTAGAGATTGGAGCTGTTCCTGGGATAAGATCTGTGACGAACTCTACATCTCTGTCAGGCGGAACACCTGGCAGTTCCTCTGGAAAGATATCCGGAAAGTCACGGACTACCGGGATATCTTCAAGGTCTGGAAGAGGCCTGGCATTAAGGGAATAGAGCTGACGCTTTGCAATTCTAGTGGAGACAGTGACTATCTTGCCAGATGGGTGTGTGAGCTAAACAGACCTGGTGAAACAATCAATCTTGGCATAATGAGCTGTCATCCAGTCCATACCCAAGATGATGTTAATATCCGAAGACTTGAGAGATATCAAAGAAGCAAGGAATACAAGTCTGTCAACAAGGATTTCATTGCCATAACTTATCCTAGAAGTTTGCCATTTGGATCCAGGAGTTTGAATAAGTAGTGGGGAGGGCATATCACAAAATGACATGTCGTGCAAGCGGGCATAGCTTTCAGAAATGAAGGAATGAGACGCTCCAGTATCGAAGAAAACCGATGCCGGATGACAGTTGACAAGGAGTGTACCAAGAACGACATCTGGATCATCATGAGCGGCTTTAGCTGAGACGTGATGCACACGTCCATGTTCAGTGGGAGCTGACTTGGCACTGATCATCTTGCGTGATGGCTTACCACGGCCAATAGACTTCTCGGGCTGGGGTGGAGCAACTCTGGTCTGAGTGCAAATACGGGCAATGTGGCCTGGCTCTCCGCACTTGTAACAAATCTTGGAGGTAGGATGTGGACCTATATTAGAAGGCGGTCCACCAATAGGCCTAGGTGGAGCATACTGCTGAACTTGATGAGGTGCCACATAAGATGGCCTCGATACATATTTGGGTGGAAGAGCGGAGTTTGGAACCCAAATCCGGCGCTTCTGAGAGCTAGAACCGGAGGAAGATCCCAAAGCACGAGTGTGCTTACGAGACTCCTCGTAAGTGAGTTGAGCTGTCTCTGCATTAATGGCCTTGTTCACAAGGGCTTGGAATGTATCACAATGATGCAGGTGGAGATCACGACGCAACTTGGGGTTGAGACCCTTCCGGAACCTAGCCTGCTTCTTGGCGTCCGTGGACACCTCTTCTGTGGCATAACGGGCGAGGTTCTCAAACTCTCTACTATAGGCATCAACAGCCATCTTACCCTGGGTGAAACTACAGAACTCTTCTCTCTTGCGATCAATGAGGGCTTCAGGAATGTGATGCTCGCGAAAAGCCTCAACGAAATCCCTCCAGGTGGAAGTCTGGCCAGCTGGAAGCATAGCCTCATAGTTCTGCCACCAAAGACTAGCAGGACCTTCCAGGTGATATGTGGCATAAGTGACCTTGTCATCTTCAGCTACGTTCGCGGAACGCAGCTTATGAGTGATGCTACGGAGCCAGTCATCTGCATCGAGTGGCTCGATGGAATGATGAAAGGTAGGTGGGTGCAAACGAATGAAGTCATGAATGGTAGCAGATCCTTTGAACTGATGTGCGGTGTTCTCCTCGATACGTGCCAACAAGCGGTTAGACTCACGCTTGTTCCTCTCCATCTCTAGCATGAACTCTGCCAACGAAGGCTGATCGGGAGGATCCTCATCCCTACCATCTCCGTGGTTCTGGCTACGAGCAACGGAACTTCGCTTAGCTGATGACATCTTGAGAAACGAACCAAGGACGGAATCAGCATCAACTGTGGACTGTAGAATGTAGGACAAGGAATTAGTATCTCTCGAACTCCTAGGGAAATTTCGGCAGCATAACGGCAGTAAAATGCTCAGAATGAGACATCCTACTAAAAATGGGGTGGTAACATACTCATCAACATTACTCAAGGTTCTGAGATCATACTAAACAGACTACACCGGAAATACTCAAAACTAGGGTATGACTCTGATCAACCAATCCTATGGGACTACGGAGTAGTAACACGTGATCCTGATAGACGGAAGAGAAAGCCTAGTTCCTTAACCCCGTAGGAAAGATAGGACGACTCAGATCAGAAGGCCATGAGGTAAAGGAGTAAAAAGAGCCTTACGTTCCAACCCACAATCAATTCCCTTACATAACTAAAGAATTTCTAGACTCAACTTCGACCGGTTTGGCTTGGTAATCCTACAGGCAGTCAGGCTCTGATACCAGTGCTGTCAGGACCCCGACTCAATGCCACATCGATCTAGCATGTAACACCTCATATCACTTTGCGGCCTCACGCATGGTATCCCCACGGGTGTCGCCTTACCTTTGCCCGGGACCGTTTGCGCATTTTGGCACACGTACATGATGGTGTCGCTAGCATCCATATGATAAAGAGCCCGGGCTGACATGGCTAGTCGTAAACCCAAAGTGGCACTAACTTACAGGGACAGGCATCCATGACCCAGCACCGAACGTGTCGGTCATCAACGAGTGAATCCAGGCTGTAGCACTGGGCTAACAGGACTCCGGTGAACCGGGCTGTAGCGGGCTAGCAGGACTCCGGTATTCATCGCGTGACATTTCCCCGAAGGGACAGACACAGGATCGAAGAAGGACACATGCCGGCCTGCCTAAGTGTTCCGGAGCAGTAGCAAGCTACCAGGGCTCAGTGGAAGCACTAGGAGACATTTCCCGGTAAGAGAGGCTACTAAGAATAAACAACTAGATAGTCAGATCCCACACATAGCAATACACATTACACGTACGCATAACATGCAAGTATGTGCTGTACAACATGGCATCGCAGCATAACTCAACAATCATATAGATAAAGGCTCAGAAGAGCCATCATAGCATTATTACAAACAGGGGTCACATGACCCAACAGTCAGAGCAATCAAGCAACAAATGGAAGCATTACATGTCTGAGTACAGACATCTATAAATGAAAAAGGCTGAAAGCCTGGCTATCTACAACATCCGATCAAGATCGTATCTGAGGTACTAGCTACTAGTCGAAGTCCATGAGAACACTAGTAAGACCGAAGTCTCCGCTGCAAAAACATAAATAAAGCAACATGAGTACAAAGGTACTCAGCAAGACTTACATCAGATCCTATCATACATGCATTTGTATCAAGAGGTAATGTGGGGTTTACTTGTAGCAAGCCAGCTTTGACTCTGTGGCTATCCTGTTCTATGACTACCAGAAACTCTGGAGGTGAGACAACGTACACGAGTCCACTAATCACCACACAATACACTACTATGGATTCATCCCCGTTCCCCTACGAGAAGGCCATCCATAGCACTCACACTTGTCTTGAGCATTTTAGAGTATCCACTTCAAGTTGTCTATGTACCATGTAAGCATCCAAGAAGTCCATAATCGCGGACCCGGCTATTCGAATAGATCATGTTAACCCTGCAGGGGTGTACTTCTTCACACACGCTCTCGCCACTTACCGCCATGTACACGTCATGTATCTCGGAAACCTTCAAGCAGAAGCCTGGCGTGGGTGTCGGCCACGACCTGACTAACCACACAAGACTCTAATCCAGGTTTATCGCCTATTCGGGTTCCATCCGCAAGGAGATCCGGCCGGGGTTTCACTCACGGCCCCAAACGATGTGTGCAAGGTTCCCAAGCCCACCTCGCCGGATGGATCTACGCTTGGTACACCGTGCCACTTGTGCCTAGTCTGTCCCAAGCCCACCTGGCCAGGTGCCACTTGGTAGACTACTAGCACTACCTACAAACACCAGAAACTAGTTGCGACTCATGGACAGAGATCAAGGTTGTTAATAAGTCGAGAGGGCTTGGAGCGCCCGGAGCCCAATGTGTGGTAGTATCGAGTCATTGGACAACATACATAGAACTCAGTGCTTAAGGACGGTTCCAGTGAGACAACCCACCATGTACTCCTACATGGCCTCTCACCGCTCCCGTTACCAAATCGTGTTCACACACTTAACTCTCAGCACCAGAACATATCGTAACACTCCAATTCATTCCCAATGAACCAGACCTGACACAACTCTAAGCAATAGCAGGCATAGCATGGTAGGAACACATCAGTGGCTTCAATCAACTCCTACACATGCTAGTGGGTTTCAACTATTTACTGTGGCAATGACAGGTCATGCAGAGGAATGGGTTCAACTACCGCAGCACAAAGTAGCAGATGAATCGCTGTTGTCCTAATGCAATAACTGAGAGCAGGAGCGAGAGAGTAGGATTGTATCGGAATGAACAAGGGGGTTTGCTTGCCTGGTAAATCAACAGAGGAGGCACTGCTTCACAGACAGGTACTCTGGAACGGTCTCCGGAGCAAGACCTATCGAGAAGGAACGGTGCCGGCAATCAATACACAAACATATGCAACAATATGATGCATGAACATGGCATGAAGATGTGATGTTGTTTGAGCTAATGCAACTAGAAATCATTTGGTTTGAAGTCCATTTGAACCAAAGGTTCAAATGCATCTCCAGGATAAGCTCCTATATATGCCATAATGTGTTTTCTCATATACAGCATGTATAAGTTGGTTTTTCATGCATGAACCTAGTACAGATGGAAATATTGCATTGATAATTTTTCATATATAAATTATTTTAATCTGAGCTACGGTTGAATTGATATGAATTTTTGAAGTTTAAATCAATTTCTGGAATTTCCTGATTTAATTTAAATCCAGAAATCATATTATTGCGCCAGCATGACGTCATCACCACATCAGCGGTCAACGCGGCTGTCCAGGGTCAAACCTGACGTGTGGGATCCACACGTCAGTGACAGGGGGGGTTAAACAGGGGTTAATTTGATCCTAATTAAAAGTTAGTGGCGCTAGGGCCCACTGTCAGTGTCAAGGGGGTTAGTTAACGGTGATTAGCACTAAGCTAATCACCTGGCCGACGGGGCCCATGCGTCAGTGACCCTGGGAGGGTCAAACCCCAGGTCGAACAAGTCAAACCCGCCGGCGGTTAGTCGCCGGCGAGGTCCGCGGCGTACATGTGCCCCGGGTTTCCTCTGTGGTGCTCCAAATGGCGTGCGGCTAGGTGCGTTGGAAAGCTAGCTCGATGGCGCGTCGGGCGGTGGCCGTGGCTGGGCCTGGGGTGGCCGGAGTCAACGGCGGCGAGCTCGGCTGCGGCCGCCGGAGTTCGGTCGTGCACGGAAACGCGGTTGGAGCTCGAAGGCGAGCGAAGCAAAGCGCTAGGGATGCTCTACGGGGCCTTACGGACTTGTTGGACTCGCCGGGGTGACCAAATGGTCATCGGAGCTGCGTCGACGGCGAGCTCGGCGACGGTGGAGGTTCGACCATGGTGGGGAACGGAGTTACGGTGCGGGAACGAGGGGGAGAAGAGAGGGGAACGGTGGCGGAGCTCACCGCGGTTGCAGCGGGCGTCGAAGCGGGCTCGGGGACGCACTGGAGACGGCGAATCGACGACGATGGTGGTCGGAGCCCGAGGAGGAAGACGATGGCGACGGAGGCTCCACAGGGCGTCCGGCGTCTTGTGGCTTGACGGAGAGCTTCAGGGCGAGGGGGCGGAGCTCCTGCGCGTGTCGGGGAGGCGAGGGGGAGGCGGTGGCTACGGTGATGCTCGTCGGCGGCGGTGGTGATTCTCGGGTGAGAGAGAGAGAGAGCAGGGGGAGAGGAGGAGGGCGAGGGAGAGTGCGAGAGAGGTCGGGGTGGCGCGTGGCGTCGTTCCAGGGCATTCAGACGAGGAGGGGAGAGGCAGGCAGGCAGGGAGGGAGGTGGCGTGGCGCGGTGGCGCGCGCGCGCCGGGCACGCTCCCCTCCCTCTGTCGAGGACGAAGATGACAGAGGAGGAGGCGGCCTGGGCCGCCTGCTGGCTGGGCCGGCCTGCTGCTGCTGGGCCAGAGGCGCCAGGCAGAAGCCCAGGTAAGGTTTTCCTGTGTTATTTCTTTTTCTAAATTTTCTGACATTTGTTCTGATTTAGTAATAATACTAAATCAATTTATTTACTTATGCCATTTTTTTATGGAAGCTAGTTATATTAATCCAGAGCTACCTTATAAATGGCATAATTTTTGGACATATATTAATACATATAACTAATATATTTCCAATGCAAATATTTATTGGATTAATCCAAATGCCCAAAATAAATACCTATGAGCTCCTAAAAATATTGGTTTGATTTTTTTCTCTGTCCAATATTTTCAGAGGGCAACATGAGCATTTTCTTGGACCCTTTTGGAGAAATTTTTATTTGGGTCATTTTCAAAAATGATTCTGAGGGTTCCATCAATCCTCATTTCAAATTTAAATGAAATTTAAATATGATGCACAAATGGCTAGCTAGTCTAAGTCATACCAGACTAGGGATGTGACATTCTGCCTCGAGTCCGCTCGACAGTTCAGGTGACTGCACCAAGAGCGGCAGGGTAGCTTGCTGGCATCGATGCCCTCGGCAGGCTGCTAAGGATCCGTCCTTCTAGCGCCTATGGTAAGGGGTGCACATGCCAGCAGGCCTATCCAACTAAGAGTAGGGTGCCGAAAATACAAGGATGAACTAGAACAGGGAGATAACATGCAACCAATTCAAAGTACAACAATAGTTATATTACATCAAAAGTTGTCGCGATTCTAACTTAATATAATCTGTCTTGGGTATGAACTCGCAGCAACTACAAGGAACAAAGCAGTTAATCCTGGCACTGGACCTCCAGCCTCGCGACTCTGCTGGCACAGCTGATGATGGGCTCGATGCGCTCCTCGAGAGCCTAACGGTTGACATCCTCCGGCAAGCTGTCGAGCGCCTGAGCAAAGTCAATGCTGGGGTTCCAGTTTGCCACCTTGGTGAGCACCTTGATCAAGGCGTCCTGGCAAAGCTGCCGGGACTCCTTGGTCAAGAAAGCCGCCCTGGTAGATTGGAGCAGCTTTAGGGCGTCAAGGACACGCTCGAAGAACTCGGACAACCTGGCGCTCTCGTCCACTCTCATCTCGCCGGAGAACCTAAAGTTTGGCATGCCCATGGCAGTCAGCTGTGTAGTGAGATTCTCCGCGATGTCCACAAGGTGGCTGGTCCAAAGCTTCGTGCTCTCCACAAGCTTGTTGTGGGAAGAGGCGGCTGCCCACAGCAGCAACTGCTCGTCTGTGAGGCCCTTGGCCAGGATATGCTCACGGGCCTTGGACTCCGAGAGCATCTTCTCCTGGCTATCCAGCTTGAACTTCAGATCATTGATGGACTCATTGGCCTTGGAGAGCAGCTTGGTTTTGTTAGATATAGTGGTTTGCATATCCGCCAGGTCATAGAGAGCCTTCTCTCTGTCGTCCTTGAGCGTGGAGATCTCTTGGGTGAGCCTGGCCAGGTCCGCCTCCAGCTTTTCTACCTTGCCGGCCAGTTCAATCCCGGTGGCCTCTGCCGCCACAGTGCGGTCGACGGCCTCCTGCAGCTTGCCGGCATGGTCAAGAGCCAGAGCGTCGAGTGCTTCCTGGTGCTTCCGCATCAGGTCTTGGGTCTGCTACGTGATGAGCCTCTTGATCTCCTCATCCTTGGCGCGAAGCGTGGCGGCAAGTGCTGCTTCGCGAGCGACCAAGTATTCCTCCTGGACATCAAGCGAGATGCAGCGCTGCATCTGGTCGGACTCATCCTTGGCAGCCTTGGCCTTTGCCACCTCCTGTGCCTTGTCAAAATTGGCCTGCTTCAGAAGAAGGTCCCGCTGGCACTCGCTCAGCTGGATTTGGGAGGCCCTCAAATCCTCCTGAGCCTCGTCAAACTAGGCTTTCATTTGGGCGACGCACTCCTGGAAGTCCTCCCCGGCCTTGTCCACAACCGCCATCCAGGAGTCCACTTTCTCCTTGCGAGCACGATGGAGAGCTTGGAGTTTGTGGAAGTTAGCGCTCATGGCATGAAGGAGTTGGTCCTCCTTGAGCCGCCGCTGCTGATGCTCGGTTCGTCAACAACCTAGAGCCCAACAGCGGTGAGGATCTCCTCATCAAAGACCTCCCCCTCGATCGGCGCCCTGGTGCCTGCTGCTCCTAGGATGATGACGAAGAGGTCATCGCCAACCTTCAAGTACCTGCTCGGGGCTGAGGCCGAGGAGGAGGAGGGTTGGTCATTAACCACCTCCTCCCCGGCAGGGTCCTTGGCGACCTCTCCAGTGGTGGCCTCGCCGGCCTCCCCAGCAGGCCCTGTGGTGGAATCCTCGGCGGCAGCCTTGCCGGCCTCTCCGGCAGGCTCCACAGCCACCTCCTTCTCATCAGGGTTCTTGCCGGCCTTCCCGGCAAGCCCCATGGCAGCATCCTCGATGGGTCCCTTGGCGGCCTCCTCGTCAGTAATATTGGTGGCCTCGGCCTCGGCATCCTTGGCGGTCTCCATGATCACGGTGTCAACGCCCGCCTGATTTGCCAAGGGAGGATCTGAAGCCAAGGAGGAGAGAAAGGTAAAACTAAAATCAGGGCAACTCAAGACAGAGGGAAGGGAAGAAGTCACAACGATTATGACAAGTAGAAAAAGACGTGTACTTACCCACGGCAGGTGGGGAGGATGCGTCCCCCTCCCCGGCAACATTTGTTGCCAGGACGGGGTCACCAGCGCCAGTGTCCGCCTCCTCCTCCTGTGAGTGCATGGGCTCGTCAGTAGGTACCCTTGCCGAGGACGCCCCTCTGGTAGACATAGTTGATGGGGGCGGCGTGTTGGGGAGGCCCTTAGGGTCTCCTCTTGCTGCTGCTCCCCTCCTGCGATCCCGACAAGATCATCAATAAGAAGAGGCACTCCAACGCCCGTCGGCAAGAAATAAGTGGCAAACTTACGCTGGGGGCTGGAGTGGGGGCTGCGCTGGGGGCTGGACTCTGGACTGATGAAGATCCTCCCCGACGGACGAGGGGTGCTTGCCGGGGGCTCAACACTTGTCGAGGCCCCGGCTCATTTCACCCTCTGGGCCCGCATCTCTGTGTCGCTGCAACAATGAAGCCAAATCAAGATAAAGTGATTCGAGTAAGGAGTCAGATAATAGATGGGGGAAGCAGAGTACATACTCATCCTCCTCTTCTTCTACCCTCCTCTTCTTCCTCGGGCTGAATGACCCAAGGTCATATTTGGCCGGTGGGACGGAGCCCGCCAGGGAAGGAGACGGAGTCCTTACATGCTCGACCGCGGGAGAAGCAGTGGTGTGTCTGCTAGAGGAGGATGAAGCGGCGGCACGTCTGGTCGAGGAGGAGGCAGCGGCTGCGGCCCACTTCGCCTCTGCGGCCTCCTCCAGCGCCTCCACGACTGCGCGCCTCGTCTGGCGCATGGGCTCTGCCTGAGTCCCTTGCCGCTGCATGGCCTTGACGGGGCGGACTGGCTCGCCAGAGCCGGTCCGTCGCAAGACGCGCCTCTTCTTCGGGGCCGAGGGCTCGTCCACCCCAGACGCCTCCTCGACCGGCTCTTCGGCCGCCTCCGCGGCAGGGGGAGCCCCGGCACCAGCACCACTGTTCTCCCCGGCAGGCCCCACCCACTTGAGGAATCTTTGCTCCTCTTTGGCCTCTTCGGCCTCATCCTCCACGGTGCCGCAGCTTCGGGCCTCCGCGGCAAGTTCTGCCTCCTTCGCTCTGGCGGCAATATACGCCACCTCTTCGTTGGTAGTAGGGCGGATGAGCTCTGGCTCGTCACAGACGGTGCCCTCCGACAAGTAGTCACAGAACTGCTGCACCAACTCCGCCTTTGGCTCAGCCCAGGTTGGATCCAGGCCATGGGCATTGAAGGTGGGCATTGTGGCAACAACCTAAATGGGTGGCCGGTATTGCCGGCCTTTGCGGCCTTGCCAATCCGCTCAGCGTTGCCGTCCTCATCGATCTTGAGTTGAAAGAGCCTTTGGCAAACAAACGTGTGTTGCACCATCGTGAAGTTGTGTTTCAAGCCAGGGCGGAGCCTCATGATATCATGTGTTTCAAGTTGTGTTCCTGAAATCACAGGCCGGCCTCCCCTTCTGGTGCAAGGGAGCAATGCAGCGATGGATGAAGTCGGCCCCAACCATCTCCAGCGTGAGGCCGGCAGAGACGAGGCGGAGGATCCTGGTGGTGGCGGCCGTGAGCTTCCCATCATTGGGGTCGAAGTTGCTCCAGTCATCGCCGCGGACTGGAGGACTCCGATAGACCTCGCAGAACGGCCGAGGCTCCTTCTCTACAATCCAACACCACCGGCCTCGCCATTCATCCCACCGCTCCTTCTGGGAACCTTCCGAGTATGCACCCTTGGACAGAGGCCTCGGAATCCAAGCAACGAAGCTAGTGATGGCATCCCCTTGCTGGACCCGGTGGAAGAAATAGTGGCGGAAGAGCGCCGTGCTGGGGTAGAATTCGGCGAAGCCTTCGCAAAGATGGGCGAAAAGGGCCATGCACGCCACCGCATTCTACGTGAAGTCCAGGAGATGGAAGCCGTAGGTGTGCATGATGTCTTTGAAGAAATCTAAGAAAGGGGGGCAGAGCCCGCAGGAGAAGTAATCGAAGAAGAAAGGGTAAATATCCGGGCCAGGCTTGGCGAAGGGAGCAGGGATGACCTTCGTGGCGGGGTGCCCCGTCGTCTCCTTCCCCCCACAAGCACATGAACTCGTCCTTGAGCGTGAGCACGTCGATCACCGAAGGAAAAAGGGCGTGTTTCTTCCGTAGCTTCACCAGCTTGCTCTCCCACACCTCCTTCCCCGTGGCAGCTTTGGCTGCTGCCTTGCCCTTGCTAGCTTTGGGCGCCATGGCGGCTATGGAGGAGCAGGGAATTGAGGGGCAATGGAGGTGCGGCAGTGGCAAGCAGGGGCGTAGAGCTCTGGTTCGGATTTGGGGAAGAAGAGGGGAACCTCGGTTCCGAGATTGGGAGAAGCAGAGAAGGTAAATGAGCAGTACCCCTGTGGTTTTTCCCTGTTTTTATGAGGAAGGCGCGGGCCAGCTCTTTACCATTTACTGCGGGGTGACGCATGCGTGCCACGCCCATCCCACACAAGACCGCCACATTACGCACGCAACGCGGGTTGAGGACAAGCACAACTGACAGAAAGATCGTGGCGGTTCGCCTCTACCACGCCCGCCCGCGCACTGCTTTCGGCCTGGCCCAACTGCGCCTTGCGCCTACATGAGGCCCAGGCCCAGGGGCTCCTATTGGTGTACAAAAGTGGGGGTACTTTTTCACCCCTTACTTGTGCACGGACAGTCACAACCACGCCTACAGTTGGGCTTGGCAAAGTAGAGGAGGACGACAAGAAGTAAGACAGGTACAAAGAATATAAAAACAAACACTGAAAGTAACAAGCAGCTGAAGGCTGGCAGGGCCACACCCGGCAACAAGCCTTGCCGAGGCGACCCGCGAGGCCCCCGGCAAGCACCTTACTGGGGCAGCTTGCGAAGAGACCAGCAGGGCCACCACCCTTCAGGTTGAGGGCTCTGACACCATCGACAACGTTAAGCACATGCCTGATAGCATGCAGCCCCTCGTGAAGATTGGCATCCCACGAATCCACGTGGGATCAAAATACGAAGACCCCCGGCAAGACCCTTGCTGGGGACGACTCCAAGGCCCCCGACAAACCGTGCCGGGGACGATCGTTGGGCTGCGGCCAGGCCCGCGCCCGGTAAGGTTTCGCCACCTCGCCACCACTCCAGTGTGACGACAGGCGTGCCAACTAGGCAGGCGCCTGCATGGCAGCATGCAGATCTTCGTGGAAGCTTGCCATTTTGCCAACATAGCAGCTATTTGGCCAGCATGGTACTGCATGCCTCGTCGGCCCGGACGCGTGGCAAGGCAAGGAGGAGCGGCGAAGGATGGGATGGCCTCTGTTGTCGTCCCCAATAAAGCGAGAGGACATGTAGGCAACGCATTAAATGCGCTTGTCCTACATTGATCGAGCGATAATCTCGTACAACTGTAGCTTGCCACCTCCTGTGTGCCACTGTGGCAACCCCTTTGTGTATAAAAGGAGGCCCAAGGCGCACAGAGGGGGGATTCGGACTTTTGGACAAAGCGTGCATCGTAGCTAGTTCAAAAGCTCAAGAACACACATATAACCAGAAAAAGCAGGACTAGGGTATTACACATCTCTGCGTCCCAAACCTGGATAAAAATCCCCTGTGTGCTAGCGGCTCAACCTGCTCTTCATGCAACTAACCCCCCGCCGAACGTAGAAGGAATGTGCTACCTCTTGAGCACTGCGTTGGTTTTTCCTTGAAGAGGAAAGGGTGATGCAGCAAAGTAGCGTAAGTATTTCCCTCAGTTTTTGAGAACCAAGGTATCAATCCAGTAGGAGGCTCCTCAAAAGTCCCTCGTACCTACACAAACAAACAAGAACCTCGCAACCAACGTGATATAGGGGTTGTCAATCCCTTCACGGTAACTTGCAAAAGTGAGATCTGATAGAGATAATAAGATAAGATAAATATTTTTAGTATTTTTATGATATAGATTGGAAAAGTAAAAGATGCAAATAAAAGTAGATGGGAAACTTATATGATAAAAGATAGACCCAGGGGCCATAGGTTTCACTAGTGGCTTCTCTCAAGATAGCATAAGTATTACGGTGGGTGAACAAATTACTATCGAGCAATTGATAGAAAAGTGCATAGTTATGAGATTATCTAGGCATGATCATGTATATAGGCATCACGTCCGTGACAAGTAGACCGAAACGATTCTGCATCTACTACTATTACTCCACACATCGACCGACTCCTTCCTGCATCTAGAGTATTAAGTTCATAAGAACAGAGTAATGCATTAAGAAAGATGACATGATGTAGAGGGATAAACTCAAGCAATATGATATAAACTCCGTCTTTTTATCCTCGATGGCAACAATACAATACGTGCATTGCTTGTCATGCCCAATGTGCGACCCTATCCTAAAGGAACTCGAAGGTCCCACCAAGGATAGAAGTGCATATTGAAGACGCTTTTGCAAGGTGGATATCATTACAACGTACCATTACATAATAGTTGGGGATACATACAAGAGGCATACAATGCCACGTACACCATCATCATACATAAGAGTAACATCCGACTACGGATGAAAACACAAACAGAAACTCAAATGATAACCACCCTACTAGCCCAGGCTGCCGACCAGGAACCTAACACCTGAACGATGATGCAGAAGAAGAACTCAAAGCAAGCAAGCATCGCTCTCACATCATGACCATCGCATTCCTTGTACCTGAAACTGTTGTTGTAGCAATCTATGAGCCACGAGGACTCAGGAATCCCATTACCATGGGTATCAAGACTAGCAAAGCTTAAAGGGGTATGGAATGGATAAGTGGTGAGGTTGCAGAAGCGACTAAGCATGATATGCTGGCTAACTCACGAGTACAAGATTAAGATGACAAGCTATGCAAACGGTCGCAAACTAGTAATGATCAATAAGTGATCCTGAACTACTTACGTTCAAACATAACCCCACCATGGTCTCTTCTCGAACTCACCCGAAAAGAGACCATCACGGTTACGCACACAGTTGGTGTATTTTAAATGGAATTTGGTGTCAAGTTCTCTACAACCGGACATTAAAAATTCCCATCTGCCACATAACCACGGGCACGACTTTCGAAAGTTTAAACCCTGCAGGGGTGTCCCAACTTAGCCCATTATAAGCTCACGATCCGCGGAGACAATCCTCCATCGCGGTACATCCGATCAGACTCGGGATCCCGGTGCACAAGACATTTCGACAATGGTAAAACTAATCCAGCAAAGCCTCCCGGCATGTCGACACCTTGATAGTAGCCGCACATATCTAGTCTCAGGACACGTCCGGATGAGCACAGTGTATAGCAACTGAGACCCGAGTTGCCCCTGGGGAAGCCGCACACGACTCTAGTTTGGACCAGCGCCATCAGCACTGGCCCTCCCTGTATGTAGAAAAGAATCCTCGGGTTCATGACGCCCTATGCCAATTAATTATTTAGTTTAAGTGTTATTATGGCAAATGTTAAAACCAATGTTGGGCCTTGCTGGAAGAGTTTTATTCAAAGCGAACTGTCAAGAGGGGCCCATAAACCCACACCGTGTTAGGGACGCAAAATCAAGGAACATAACACCGGTATGATGGAAAGTAGGGCGCCAAGAGTCGAACAAAACACCTGGCATAAGGCCGAGCCTTCCACCCTTTACCAAGTATATAGATGCATTAATTAAATAAGAGATATTGTGATATCCCAACATAATCATGTCCAACATGGAGCAAACTTCAACTTCACCTGCAACTAACAACGCTATAAGAGGGGCTGAGCAAAGCGGTAACATAGCCAAACAACGGTTTGCTAGGAAGGGTGAAAAGGTTAGAGGCTGACATGGCAATTTGGGAGGCTTAATAAGCAAGTGATAGGTAGCACATCATAGCGATAGAACAAAGCAACTAGCATAGCAATGATAGTAGTGAGATCCAAGGTGACGGTCATCTTGCCTGAAATCCCACAAGGAAGAAGAATGAGTCCATGAAGAAGACGAACGGGCGAAGACGAACCAAGCGTAGATGAACGAATCCTCACGATCGCAATGAAACAGGAACTATCGAGAAGAAGCACAACCGGAAAGAAGCAAACAACATGGTAAACACACAACACATAAACATGACATGATGCACAACCAAGCATGATGCATGACAAAGGCTATATGATGCTACTCATGGCAAGAGATGAAACATACAAAAACATCACATCAAAGCTAGTTTAAATGAGGCTAGAAACATCATATAACAATTCCGGTAAGTCCTCATATGCAAATTTCGAAATTGGTCCAGATCTCAACAAACATTAAGTTTAAGTTGTTAAAAAGCAAGCTAAAGAGCACCATGATGATCTACATGAAATTCTAGTTAAGTTTCATATGAAGTTCATTTAATTTGGAGCTACGGTCTAGAAGATATGAGCAACACAAGTTAAACATGACATTGATGCAAAATGCATTCAAACATCAAGAAAACACCTCAAAACAAGGATGAAACATGATAATATTAAACTACATGCAATTCTAAGCAAGTTTCATATAGAGCATGCTCAAAACGGAGCAACGGTGCAACACATACACTCGAAACAAGATATAACAACAATCTGCCTAAAACAGCAAGTAGGCACTTTGCAACCATCGAAACAACACGCTACATGAATCATATTATCACAAACTTGACATGCACTTCATGTACAGATAACATACTTCAAATATAATTAAATCTCAGGTTCATAGGCATCAAGATTAAACCAATATGATCAATGCCAAAAGCAACTTTATAACGCAGAGACATATACATGAGCAGAGTTAATATGATGGCAACTTGAGACCAAGAAAGAGACAAGCTACAGCAGGTTAACATAGCAACCAAGGGCATGGCATAAAAGTACACATAACAAATATAAAATAACATCATGGAGTCATATACATATGGCTCATGGATTAGTAGGAATTAACAAGACATGATTGAATGTTGAAACAGTTTCAGCAAGTGTAAAACAGAAACATTATGATAGCATGTTTGCAAGCATGTAACAGAGGCATATGACATCCAAAATTAACAAAAATGGCATATTAACAAAGTACTCATAGCATAATTCAAAACATGTAATTGGAGCATCTTCAGAAGAGGCATAGAATAATTTCTATCAAGCTCACAACATAGCATCATGAAATTAACAGAAATCTAGAACATTATATAAGCATCTTCATGGCAATGAAGACATATTCTAAAGGACATATATAAGGCATCAAAAGGCATGTATTGATAGAGCATAACATATAAATCAAAACATGTTAACTAAGAATCTCCAGAAGATGCATAGATTAATTGGTAGCATAAAGCATAGATGGCATCATGATATAGCAGTTTCAGCATTGACAGAACATTAACAACAAGTAGCCCACTTCACAATCTTGATGCACTCACTACATCATAAAAATAAATGGATTGCACCCCTGTAAATATGGCATAAATATACTCCTAAAGCATGTAGACATAATGCCCATAGGATGCACACACAAAATGCAACAAAAATGACAAATCAGCAAGTTATAGCAGTTTTCAGTAGTTAACAGCAACATGCACTTTTGCAACTGCGATTAATATGTCAAGATACACCCTAGCATGAATGAAAAGCACACCAACATGTAGAGCATAAAGGCTAGAACATGCACATATCAATATCATCATCATAGCATCAACAGAGAAAAAGTTATGGCACTCACAAGATGCATTCATAATGTTAACAACGAGCAGATTACAATAGTTTATATCAATTAGCAGTTTTGCAACGAAGCTTAAGGCATAAATATGAATCCTAACATGCATGCAAACTACTCCATCATGAAGAGCACTCTCAGATGAACATTTTGGCATATTATATGCGTAAAACGGAGCACCGAACATCAAGTTATGGCATGACGAACATGGGCACATGAAGTAGAAATCTAGGGACTTAGAGAAAAATATACCTTCCGAAAAAGTCAATGCAGGACGAGGTGGTACGGGACGGCGCGGTGCGGGATGGATCCGGTCATTTGGTTGGAAGAGCGGGTGGATGTGACCTGAGAGAACTCCGGCGAGCTCGCGAGAGCTCCGGCGAGGTTCGTCGGCGGCGGGGAAGACGCGGAGGCGGAGTAGGGAGACGCGGGGCAAGGCTGGGTGTGGACGGAAGGCGGTGGGGACGAGACGCGGCGGGGGAGGCTGACGGGCGACAGACGCTTCGCGGGCGGCGGAGGCGGAGCTCCGGCGAGCGAGGAGGCGGCACCCCGGTGGCGAGGTCCGAGGCGGCAGAGGCGCGCGCCGGCCTGTGGGCACGAGCGCGAGGCGCTCGGGCGCGGGGAACGGC
>NC_041393.1:99992711-100037958 GCF_002162155.2 Triticum dicoccoides
CGGAGGCGAGGTACGGCACCGTCGAGGTGGCGGCGAATGGCGGCGGACATGGGCACCTGCAAAGGGCGGCGGAGCTACGCGCGGGGCGCAGGTGGCGGCGCGCGGGCTCGGTCGCGGCCCGGGGCGGGCCGCGGCGGTTGGAGAGCTGGCGCTGGACACGTGGCGGGCTGGGGTTGGCCTGGAGCGGTAGCGAGGATGAGGTGGCGGCGCCTGATTGGCCTGGGCGACGTGGAGGCAGCGGTGGACACGTTCGGCGGCAGGATGGACACGTCCGGTGGCGGAGAGGAGTTAGGCTAGGGTTTGGACCCGAAAAATGGAGGGGGAGGGGACGTTTTTATAGGTAGAAGGAGCTAGGAGAGTCCAAATGAGGAGCGGGTTTCGCCCACACGATCGTGATCAAACGACGGAGAGCATGGAGGGGAGTTAGATGGGCTAGAGGGTTATGTGAATGGGTGCTGGGCTGCAAGAGAAAAGGGGGTTTCAGTTAACTCGGGTAACCGTTGGGGCATCAAACGACCTCCAAATGGAATGAAATTTGACGGGCGTTCTACCAGTGATATACCAAGGCCACTCGGCAAATCCTGGCCCATTCCGAGAATGTTTTTATCCTGCTCACAAAACAAGATAAGAGGGGTGCCGGGTGCATGCGAGTGTCGTCGGGCTCAGAATGAACAACACAGAGAACCGGGGGAACCCGAACGGATGCAAGTTTTGAAAAATATGTAGATGAAATGCAGATGATGACATGGCAAAATGCAACACGCAAGAAAATGACAAGGCAACGACAGCGAATAACTGGAAGACACCTGGCGCATCGGTCTCGGGGCATTACATTGCTACCCCTGCTGTCACTGGGAAAGGACACCGCAAGATTGAACCCAAAGCTAAACACTTCTCCCATTGCAAGAAAGATCAATCTATTAGGCCAAACCAAACTGATAATTCGAAGAGACTTGCAAAGATAACCAATCACACATAAAAGAATTCGGAGGAGATTCAATTATTTCTCATAGATAAACTTGATCATAAAGCCACAATTCATTGGATCTCGACAAATACACCGCAAAAAGAGTTACATCGAATAGATCTCCAAGAAGATCGAGGAGAACTTTGTATTGAGATTCAAAGAGAGAGAAGAAAAGCCATCTCGCTAATAACTATGGACCCGAAGGTCTGTGGTAAACTACTCATAACTCATCGAAGAGGCCTTGGAGATGATGTAGAGGCCCTCCGTGGTTGATTCCCCCTCCGGTGGAGCACCGGCGAAGGCTCCAAGATGGGATCTCGCGGATACAGAAGGTTGCAGTGGTGGAAATAGTTTTTCGTGGTGCTCCTGGATGGTTTCGGGGTACGTGGATATATATAGGCGAAGGAGCTAGGTCAGGGGAGCCACGAGGGGCCCACGAAGGTGGGGGGCATGCCCACCCCCCTAGGGCGCGCCCTCCTGCCTCGTGGCCACCTCGACTGCTTCTTGTCGTCCATTCAAAGTCTCCTGGATTGTGTTTGTTCCAAAAAGACAGCTCCCGAAGGTTTCATTCTGTTTGGACTCCGTTTGATATTCCTTTGCTTCGAAACACTGAAATAGGCAAAAAAAACAGCAATTCGGGATGGGCCTCCGGTTAGTAGGTTAGTCCCAAAAATGATATAAAATTGTAAAGTAAAGCCCATAAACATCCAAAACGAGTAATATAATAGCATGGAACAATCAAAAATTATAGATACGTTGGAGACGTATCAAGCATCCCCAAGCTTGATTCCTGCTCGTCCTCGAGTAGGTAAATGATAAAAACAGAATTTTTGATGTGGAATGCTACCTAGCATAATTCTTAATGTAAATTTCTTTATTGTGGAATGATTGTTCAAATCCAAATGATTCAATATAGAAGTTCATATAATATAAAAATAGTAATACTTCAAGCATACTAACAAGTAATCATCTCTTATCAAAATAGCATAGCCAAAGAAAGCTTATCCCTACAAAATCATATAGTTAGGCCATGCTTCATTTTCATCACACAAAATACTCCCATCATGCACAACTCCGGTTTTAGCCAAGAAATTGGTTCATACTTTTTAACGCGCTTCAGCTTTTTCAACTCTTACGCAATACATGAGCGCGAGCCATGGACATAGCACTATATGTGGAATAGAGTGGTGGTTGTGAAGACAAAAAGGGAGAAGATAGTCTCTCATTAACTAGGCGTATCAACGGGCTATGGAGATGCCCTTTAATAAATATCAATGTGAGTGAGTAGGGATTGCCATGCAACGGATGCAGTAGAGATATAAATGTATGAAAGCTCAACAAAAGAAACTAAGTGGGTGTGCATCCAACTTGCTTGCTCACGAAGGCCTAGGGCATTTTGAGGAAGCCCATCATTGGAATATACAAGCCAAGTTCTATAATGAAAATTCCCACTAGTATATGAAAGTGACAACATAGGAGACTCTCTATCATGAAGATCATGGTGCTACTTTGAAGCACAAGTGTGGAAAAAAGATAGTAACATTGCCCCTTCTCTTTTTTTCTCTCATTTTTTATTTGGTGGGCTTCTTTGGCCTCTTTTTCTCTTGTTTCTATTTGGGCTTCTTTGGCCTCTTTTATTTTTATAAAGTCCGAAGTCTCATCCCGACTAGAGGGGGAATCATAGTCTTCATCATCCTTTCCTCACTTGGGACAATGCTCTAATAATGAAGATCATCACACTTTTATTGATTTACAACTCAAGAATTACAACTCAGTACTTAGAAAAAAAATATGACTCTACATGAATGCCTCCGGCGGTGTACCGGGATATGCAATGAATCAAGAGCGACATGTAAGAAAAATTATGAAGGTGGCCTTGCCACAAATACAATGTCAACTACATGATCATGCAAAGAGCAATATGACAATGATGGGGCGTGTCATAATAAATGGATCGGTGGAAATTTGCATGGCAATATAGCTCGGAATGGCTATGGAAATGCCATGGTAGGTAGGTATGGTGGCTGTTTTGAGGAAGGTAAATGGTGGGTGTATAATATCGGCAAAAGTTGCGCGGCATAATAGAGGCTAGCAATGGTGGAAGGGTGAGAGTGCGTATAATCCATGGACTCACATTAGTCATAAAGAACTCATATACTTATTGGAAAATTCTACTTGCCCTCGAAGCAAAGTACTACTCCCTCCGTTCCGTTATGTAAGGTGTATTATTGTCGGCACGGTGACCAAGGCACGGAATTATAGACATGTTAGTACTAAATTACTCTTGTCGAATTTGTTGATTAGTGGCAAGTAAATAAATTATTCTAGGAAAGTAAGAGATGCATGCCATCAACAGAGAGATATACTTTCCTTCTTTTGCTACAAGGAGATATACAGACAATCAGGAGAGATATATTTCCATTTTTCTGGAGGGATAAGAAGGGAATTATGCAGAATTAGAAGAAATACACCTTACATTCTGAAATTTTATCAAAAAACAAATACACCTGTTATAAACGAATGGAGGGAGTACTAAGCATGATCCTAGGGGAAGGGTTGGTAGGAGTAAACCATCGCGCGATCCCGACCTCCACACATAAGGAAGACAATTGAAAGAGCACCCCATTCAACAAATTTGTCACACAACTTTTACCGTACGAGCATGCTATGGGACTTGCCAACCTTAACAGAAGTATTTCTCCATTTCATAATTACCCAGCTAGCATGACTCTAACATTACCACCTTTATATCTCAATACAATTATCAAGCATCAAATTGATCATAGTGTTTAATGCACTTTCTATGATAGTTTTTATTATACCCAACTTGGATGCCTATCATTCTAGGACAAATTCTTATAACCATAGCAAATACCATGCTGTTCTAAAAGACTCTCAAAATGGTATAAGTGAAGCATGAGATATCAACAATTTCTACAAAATTAAGCCACCGCCGTGCTCTAAAAGATATAAGTGAAGTACTAGAGCAAAACTTGTCTAGCTCAAAAGATATAAGTGAAGCACATAGAGTGTTCTCATAAATTCCGGATCAAGTGTATCTATCCCAAAAGGTGTGTACATCAAGGATTATTGTGGTAAACTAAAAAGCAAAGACTCATATCACACAAGACGCTCCAAGCAAAACACATATCATGTGGCGAATAAAAATATAGCTCCAAGTAAAGTTACCAATAGACGAAAAAGAAAGAGGGGATGCCTTCTGGGGTATCCCCAAGCTTAGGCTTTTGGTTGTCCTTTAATATCTTGGGGTGCCATGGGCATCCCCAAGCTTAGGTTCTTGCCACTCCTTATTCCATAGTCCGTCAAATCTTTACCCAAAACTTGAAAACTTCACAACACAAAACTCAACAGGAAATCTCATGAGCTCTGTTAGTGCAAGAAAGAAAAACGACAACATAAGGTAATGTAATGAACTCATTCTTTATTTGTATTGGTGTAAAACCTAATGTATTACAACTTCTCTATGGTTCATACCCCACGATACTAGCCATAGATACATCAAAATAAGCAAACAACACATGAAAAACAGAATCTGTCAAAAACAGAACAGTCTGTAGCAATATGTAACTTTGGAATACTTATGTAACTCTAAAAATCCTACCAAAATAGGAAGTCCTGGGAAATTTGGTTATTGATCTACTGCAAAAATAATCAACTAAAAACCTCGTTTCTTTTATTTATTAAAATTATTCTCGTGTGTGCAAAAGTTTCTGTTTTTCAGCAAGATCAAGTTAACTATCACCCAAGATGATCCTATAGGTTCTACTTGGCACAAACACTAATTAAAACATAAAACCACATCTAAACAGAGACTAGATGATTTACTTATTACTAAACAGGAACAAAAAGCAAGGAACAAAAATAAAATTGGGTTGCCTCCCAACAAGCGCTATCGTTTAATGCCCCTTGCTAGGCATAAAAGCGAGAATAGATCTAAGTATTACCATCTTTGATATTCAACTCATAAGTGGCTCGCATAATAGATTCATAAGGTAATTCGATTTTCTTTCTAGTAAAGTGTTCCATGCCTTTCCTTAATGGAAATTGGAATCTAAATATTCCCTTCCTTCATATCAATAATTGCACCAATCGTTCTAAAGAAAGGTCTACCAAGAATTATAGGACATGAAAGATTGCAATCTATATCAAGAACGATGAAATCTACGGGCACATAATTCCTATTTTCAACAATAAAAACATCATTAATCCTTCCCATAGGTTTCTTAATAGTGGAATCCGCAAGGTGCAAGTTCAAAGAGCAATCATCAAATTCATGGAAACCTAGCACATCACATAAAGTTTTTGGAATCGTGGAAACACTAGAACCCAAATCACACAAAGCATATCATTCATGATCTTTAATTTTAACTTTAATAGTAGGTTCCCACTCATCATAAAGTTTTCTATCGATAGAAACTTCCAATTCAAGTTTTTCTTCATAAGATTGCATAAAAGCATCAACAATATGTTTGGTAAAAGCTTTGTTTTGACTATAAGCATGAGGACAATTCAACACGGATTGCAACAAGGAAATACAATCTATTAAAGAACAATTATCATAATTAAATTCCTTAAAATCCATAATAGTGGGTTCGATGCTATGTAAAGTTTTGACCTCTCCAATCCCACTTTTACCAAATTTAGTATCAAGATCTAAAAACTCTGAATCATTGGGACGCCTTTTAACTAAAGTTAACTTATCTCCAGTCCCATTATTATCAAGATTTATATTGAAAAACAAATATTTAATAGGGGCACATCAATAACTTTTAGATCTTCATCATTATTTTCATGGAAACTAGAAGAACACGCTCTTACAAAGCAATCTTTCTTAGCACGCATCCTGGCGGTTCTTTCTTTGCACTCATCAATAAAAATTCTCATAGATTTGAGAGACTCATTGATATCATGCTTAGATGGAATAGATCTAAATTTCAAAGAATCAACATCAAGAGAAAGTCTATCAATGTTCCTAGCCAATTCATCAACTTTAAGCAATTTTTCTTCAAGCAAGGAATTGAAATTCTTTTGAGAGATCATAAATTATTTAACACTATTCTCAAAATCAGCGGGCATCTTATTAAAATTTCCATAAGAGTTGTTGTAGGAATTACCATAATTATTAGAGGAATTACTAGGAAACGGCCTAGGATTAAAGTTTCCTCTATTAGCATTGTTACCAAAATTATTCCTACCAACAAAATTCACATCCATAGATTCATTATTATTCTCAATCAAAGTACACAAAGGCATATCATTAGGATCAATAGGAGCACTCTTAGTAGCAAAAAATTTCATAAGTTCATCCATCTTTCCACTCAAAACATTAATCTCTTCTATCGCATGCACTTTTTTACTAGTAGATCTTTCGGTGTGCCATTGAGAATAATTAACCATAATATTATCTAGGAGTTTAGTAGCTTCTCCTAAAGTGATTTCAATAAAAGTGCGTCCAGCGGCCGAATCTAAAAGATTTCTAGAAGCAAAACTCAATCCGGCATAAAAAATTTGTATGATCATCCATAAATTCAAACCATGTGTAGGGCAATTGTGAATCATTAATTTCATCCTCTCCCAAGATTGTGCAACATGCTCATGATCTAGTTGCTTAAAATTCGTAATATCATTTCTAAGAGAGATGATCTTAGCGGGAGGAAAATACTTAGAGATAAAAGTATCTTTGCACTTATTCCATGAATCAATACTATTTTTAGGCAAAGATGAAAACCAAGTTTTAGCATGATCTCTAAGTGAAAACGAAAATAACTTCAATTTAACAATATCATTATCTGTGTCTTTGTTCTTTTGCATATCACACAAATCAACAAAGTTGTTTAGATGAGTAGCGGCATCTTCACTAGGAAGGCCAGAGAATTGATCTTTCATAACAAGATTCAACAAAGCAGCATTGATTTCACAAGATTCAGCATCATTAAGAGGAGAAATCGGAGTGCTAAGGAAATCATTACTGTTGGTATTGGAAAAGTCACACAATTTGGTATTATCTTGCGCCATCGTGACAAGCAATCCAACACACAAGCACACAAAAAGGCAAGCAAAAGAGAGAGGAGAATGGGAAAGAGAGGGCGAATAAAATGGGAAGGGTGAAGCGGGGGAGAGGAAAACGAGAGGCAAATGGAAAATAATGTAATGCGAGGGAGATGAGTTTGTGATGGGTACTTGGTATGTCTTGACTTGAGCGCAGACCTCCCCGGCAACGGCGCCAGAAATCCTTCTTGCTACGTCTTGAGCACTGCATTGGTTTTCCCTTGAAGAGGAAAGGGTGATGCAGCAAAGTAGCATAAGTATTTCCCTTAGTTTTTGAGAACCAAGGTATCAATCCAGTAGGAGGCTCCTCAAAAGTCCCTCGTACCTACACAAACAAACAAGAACCTCGCAACCAACGCGATAAAGGGGTTGTCAATCCCTTCACGGTAACTTGCGCAAGTGAGATCTGATAGAGATAATAAGATAAGATAAATATTTTTACTATTTTTATGATATAGATTGGAAAAGTAAAAGATGAAAATAAAAGTAGATGGGAAACTTATATGATAAAAGATAGACCCCGGGGCCATAGGTTTTTCACTAGTGGCTTCTCTCAAGATAGCATAAGTATTGCGGTGGGTGAACAAATTACTATCGAGCAATTGATAGAAAAGTGCATAGTTATGAGATTATCTAGGCATGATCATGTATATAGGCATCACGTCCGTGACAAGTAGACCGACTCCTGCCTGCATCTAGAGCATTAAGTTCATAAGAACAGAGTAACACATTAAGAAAGATGACATGATGTAGATGGATAAACTCAAGCAATATGATATAAACCCCATATTTTTATCCTCGATGGCAACGATACAATACGTGCCTTGCTGCCCCTGCTGTCACTGGGAAAGGACACTTCAAGATTGAACCCAAAGCTAAACACTTCTCCCATTGCAAGAAAGATGAATATAGTAGGCTAAACCAAACTGATAATTCGAAGAGACTTGCAAAGATAACCAATCACACATAAAAGAATTCAGAGGAGATTCAATTATTTCTCATAGATAAACTTGATCATAAACCCAAAATTCATCGGATCTCGACAAACACACCGCAAAAAGAGTTACATCGAATAGATCTCCAAGAAGATCGAGGAGAACTTTATATTGAGATTCAAAGAGAGAGAAGCAGCCATCTAGCTAATAACTATCGATCCAAAGGTCTGTGGTAAACTACTCACAACTCATCGGAGAGGCCTTGGAGATGATGTAGAGGCCCTCCATGGTCGATTCCCCCTCCGGCGCCGACGAAGGCTCCAAGATGGGATCTCGCGGATACATAAGGTTGTGGCGGTGGAAATAGTTTTTCGTGGTGATCCTAGATGTTTTCAGGGTATGTGGATATATATAGGCGAAGGAGGTAGGTCAAGGGAGCCACGAGGGGCCCACAAGGGTGGGGGCGCGCCCTCCTGCCTCGTGGCCGCCTTGGCTGCTTCTTGACGACCACTCCAAGTCTCCTGGATTGAGTTTGTTCCAAAAAGATCTCTCCCGAAGGTTTCATTCCGTTTGGACTCCGTTTGATATTTCTTTTCTTCAAAACACCAAAATAGGCAAAAAAACAGCAATTCGGGTTGGGCCTCCGGTTAGTAGATTAGTCCCAAAAATGATATAAAAGTGTAAAGTAAAGCCCATAAACATCCAAAATGGGTAATATAATAGCATGGAACAATAAAAAGTATAGATACGTTGGAGACGTATCAGGATCCTTGTGACCCCATAGGTGATCAGTTTCCCGGCACGGGGGCTTCACCATCTCTTCATCAACTTACTCCGGAGACGTCGGCGTCACCAGCCGACCAACTTCGTCACATTAGCTGGACCGGGGGCTTTGTTTCGGCGAGCCAACCTTTGCCAGCATCGCCATGCGGTTGCTTCATCGTCCATCAGGTAATGGGTGTGCAGATCGAGTCCAAATTATGGGAGTAACCTTTCTTCAGATTGCTACAACAGATAAACCAGGTGCTATTAATCCTAGTAATTTTTCTTGCTTGGGTTTATGTTTACCGAGGAATTATTACACTGGTCTGTTCCATGCTTTACACACAGGTCTGTCCAATGGTGGCTGCATTAACGACGGTCGCATAATGGCTCGGTCAGTTTCCGTACACTGTTCGGCGAACGCCGCATCCGAAACGCGGACCGACCAATGATTTCAGGCTTTGTCACACCTTTACTGCATTACGCCGACGCCCTGCATCGACATTGACTTCGGCGCCAGACCACGTATCTTTAAATAAATTATTTTGCGTAAATTAATTATGTGAGGTTTATATATATTTATATTACTATTTTTGGACTGCACTATTTTACATGTGTAGGTAATCGACTTTGACAACGTCACACGGTCACTTTGGCAAGCCGACGTTGTCATCCCATTTGGCATAAATCAGCTCGCATGATCACCTTGTTGGTCGAGTTGCCATACTGACATGTTCGGTTGCATCGGGGATTTCAGCACTGCCGAGAGAGCTCTACCTCACCGGGTGTTCGGCGCACGAGCCATATTTATTTTATTACTCACTTTGCAGAAATTATTAATTATGCAACCAATTTTTTTAATTTATTATTATTACTGTTATCTCCGGCATGCACTATTTTCCGTGGACAGGTAAATGATCCGGGTTGGGCAGCGCTGTCACTTCGGCGTACCGATGTACCACGTCACCTTGGCTGGACCGGGGGCTTCGTCATCACTTCATTAACCCAAGCCGGGGACTTCTGCGTCGTACTGTCGCCCTGCTCCATCGCCTCGGTCAGATTGGAGCTTCCACCTCGCCATATTTTAAGAAAAAGGGTTTCCCCCCGCTTTATATTATAAAGCAATGAACCGAGCATCCAACATAACAGTACATAGTACAATCAAGTCAAAGTCGCGCTGGGGGCACAGCAAGACAAGCCCCAAACAAAGCTAAAAAGAAGCTAATCTGTCTCGGTAGGTGGTGGTGGTGGTGGTGGTGGTGGTGGTGGCGGAGGAGGTGCAAATACCGACGCCGAAGAACAAAGACCAGCTATGATGAAGTCGATGGCGTCCCGGTCTCTCTGCTTGCTAAGCAGTCTCCAAAGCTATAAGAGGCCACACATTTTGTAGATCGCATCAGTCACACAGCAAGGAATCACGCGTTCTATGACTAGTTTATTATGGTTACGCCAGAGGGTCCACGCTAGGGTACCCAAAGCCACCCACATGGGGGCGGCTAGGACCAGGGAGCCTAAGAACCTCCCCAAATAAGTCCAGGAGCTTGTCGTGGCACCAATTGCCACCAACCACCTCCCGGAAGCAGCTCCGTAGGAACTGCACCGTAGGGCACCAGAAGAAGATGTGGTTGCAATCTTCTGGTACCAAACATGGGGCAGAGGCCATCCCCAGGGCCATTACATTTGCGGACCTCCGTACCCTAAGGTAGGCGGTCGCGAACCCATTGCTAGAGGAATATGCGGATTTTCAAGGAGAGTTTATTTTCCCAAAGCACCGATAGTTCCACTGGGCCAGGCGTGGGGATAATCGCCTGATATAAGGATCTAGTCGAGAATTTGCTACTTGACTCGAGATGCCAAGATAGTGAATCAGGTTACAGGGAGGGAGGGTGGAGGGAAATACACGCAAGCAATTCATCCCATTGTGCAAGTTCCACCACCCCGAAGGTACGGCGGAAGGCAATAGCGCCTAGGTCGGCTAAGGCCACGGCCACAGAGAGCTGTTGTAGGATCGAAAGTATGTCTAGAGGCGGGGGTGATTAGACTACTTGACTAAATAAAAATTTAGCCTTTTCCCAATTTTAGTTCTTGGCAGATTTTAGCAACTTAACACAAGTCAAGCAATCAACCTACACAGGCAATTCTAAGAGTATATCAGCGGAATGTAAAACAATTGCATATGAAGGTAAAGGGAGGAGTTTGAGGGAGCAAACGCAATGTTGACATGGAGATTTTTTAGCCGTGGTTCTGATAGGTGGTGCTATCGTACATCCACGTTGATGGAGACTTCAACCCATGAAGGGTAACGGTTGTGCGAGTCCACGGAGGGCTCCACCCACGAAGGGTCCACGAAGAAGCAACCTTGTCTATCCCACCATGGCCATTGCCCACGAAGGACTTGCCTCACTAGGGGTAGATCTTCATGAAGTAGGCGATCTCCTTGCCCGTACAAACTCCTTGGTTCAACTCCACAATCTTGTCAGAGGCTCCCAAGTGACACCTAGCCAATCTAGGAGACACCACTCTCCAAGAAGTAACAAATGGTGTGTTGATGATGAAATCCTTGCTCTTGTGCTTCAAATGATAGTCTCCCCAACACTCAACTCTCTCTCACAGGATTTGGATTTGGTGGAAAGAAGATTTGAGTGGAAAGAAACTTGGGGAGGCTAGAGATCAAGATTTATGTGGTAGGAATGGAAGATCTTGACCTCAACACAAGTGTAGGTGGTTCTCTCTTAGAAAATGTATTCTAGAAGTGTAGGCACGTTCTGATGGCTCTCTCCACGAGTGAAGAGTGGGTGGAGGGGTATATATAGCCTCCACACAAAATCTAACCGTTACAAACAACTTACCAAACTCGATGGGACCGAATCCTGAAACTCGGTCGGACCGATTCTGGAAATAATGTGACCGTTAGGATTTTCTGTGGGACCGACATGTCAACTCGGTGGGACCGATATGGTTAGGGTTAGGGCATAACGTAATCTCGGTGAGACCGATTACACAAACTCGGTGAGACCGATTACACAAACTCGGTGAGACCGATTTTGGTAATGGACACACAGAGGGTTGGTCAGGCAAACTCGATGGGACCGATCCGCTCATCTCGGTTTGACCGAAATGTTACAAAGGGGAAACAGGGAGTTTGCATTGCAATCTCGGTGGGACCGATCACTCATCTTGGTTTGACTTAACGTTACGAAGGGAAACAGAGAGATTGCAACCCCATCTCGGTGAGACCGAGATCCCTATCGGTGAGACCGAAAAGGCTAGGGTTTGTGGCAGTGGCTATGACATCTGAACTCGGTGGCGCCGGATAGATGGTTTTGGTGGGGCCGAGTTTGACTTTTGTTTTGGGTCATATGAGGATGTGAGAATGTAGTTGAGGGCTTTGGAGCATATCACTAAGCATTTTGAGCAAGAACCTCATTAAGCAACACCTCATCCCTCCTTGATAGTATTGGATTTTCCTATAGACTCAATGTGATCTTGGACCACTAAAATATAAAATGTAGAGTCTTGTGCTTTGAGCTTGAGCCAATCCTTTTGTCCTTAGCATTTTGAGGGATCCACTTTTCTCATCCATGCCATGCCAATCATTGAGCTTTCCTAAAATATTTATCTTGAAATAGCATTAGCTCAATGAGCTATATGTTGTTAGGAATTACTAAAACCACCCTGGGATAGTTGCACTTTCAGTCTCCCCCTTTTTGGTAATTGATGACAACATATAGATCAAAGCTTCGACAAATGATAATAAGATTGAAAAACATCGTCGCTTTGAGAAGTATGTGATAAGTAAGAGCTCCCCCTAAATTTGTGCATTATTTAAAATTTGCTTTGGACTGCAAATGCACAATGAGTTAGGATCATGGGTCACTCTTCCATGTCACATACATCTTGGTGGAGAGCTCAAAATGATAATAATTAAACACATGCACTCATCAACAAGCAAAGTGAATGATCATATAAGGATATAAAAGATAATGTCATCCAACAAGCATTAAGGTAGCATATGATCAAACACATGATCATCCAAGTATCTCAAAAAAGGCATAATGTATCAAGCAAAACACACATAAAGAAGTTCAACCACCAAAAGCAAGAGAGATAAAAAAAGCAACACTCTCTCTTGAAGCCTATGATCTATACATTTTTCTCCCCCTTTGGCAACAAGTTACCAAAAAGTTCAAAAATGCATAGTGCTAATCGACTCTCAGGCTTGGTCTTCATGTGGTGGTGTAGAGATGACTCCAAGGACGAAAGCATCAGTTGATGTAGCTGGAGCTGGTGGAGTAAGTGCTGGAGCTGGAGGCACTGAGGCTGTAGCAGCTGGTGCATATGATGTAGCTCTGGTGTCTTGAATAGGCACAGCAGCAGATCTCTAACCTCTGGGCACTCTGGCAAATGCATCTGTGGTAGACTTACCCTTCTTCTCCTCCACTGCCTCCTAAAGTTGCTCAACTGCAGTTTGTAT
The DNA here is from genome assembly GCF_002162155.2 of Triticum dicoccoides. NCBI lineage: Eukaryota > Viridiplantae > Streptophyta > Magnoliopsida > Poales > Poaceae > Triticum > Triticum dicoccoides. The sequence continues at coordinate 100,005,919 of NC_041393.1, forward strand.
TTTTGTGACCTTCACATCAAGTGCATAAAACTTCTGCTCTATGATTCTCTCCAAGCTCTCCTGGTTTTGAGTCAGGGTGGCCAATCCCTTCTCAATCCTCAAGGTGGAGGCAATCAAGTAGCCAAGTTGGTCTTGTTTGCTCTTCAGAAACACTTGAGATGCCTCTTTTGCAGTTGGCACTCTTAGCAGCTTTCTCTTCCCTTGCTTCCTCTCTCTTTTCATGTGCTTGCACAGATGACGGTTCTTCCGCATTCATCTCAACAGTGTTGTATTCAAATTTAGGATATAGGGGTAGATGCTCCTTGTCCAAAAGATATGTGCCTGTGCCCATCTTTTGAGTTGATGAGCTCCTGAATTTGTGGAGCATACCCACAACTCCTCTTCTGATCAGTTGCAGTCCTCTTGATTGTTTCCACAATCAGGCTCATGACTTTGAATTTCTGAGGTATATCAAACAAGTGCAGCAAGTTGATAGCATGACCTCTGATCATCTTGTGATCTCCTGATTTGGGAAGCAATGTATGCCTAAGTATCCAATTGATTGTAGGTAGACCAGACAACAAGAAATGCACAGATCCAAGCTTGTGAGTTTCCAAAGCTGTATCTGGGATCTCTTTGTACATGTGAGCCATAGAGTTGTGGTCTTTCTTCCTCTCTGCATATACATCCAAGTCATCTTCAAATTCCTTAGGGGCATTGATCAACTCAGCCCATTCCTTAACTATGGATTGGTACCTAGTACCCTCAGACATCCAAACAATCCTCCCATCTGGGTAGAAATGAGATGTGGAGTAAAACTGCATGATGAGCTCATCATTCCACTTGGTGAGCTTCTGGGCAACAAAATCATCTACTCCACAAGACTTGAAGCTGCCATACACTCCTGGATAGTGAGCTTCATTCTTCTTGATGTATTCCCAGTTGATCCATCTCATGTCACACACAATGGGCTTCTTGTCAAGCAAGATAATCTCATAGAAGTCATGTTGCTCCTTGGTGTGGAATTTGTAGTCAACTGCTATCCTTCTCCTTACAGCATAAGGATCTGGCTGTCTCCACAATCTTAGTCCAGCATCCTTTCTGATATGCATGTCCTCAGCAATTGGATGAGCATCATTGTGATCAGGAATCTTGGGCTTCAACTTTCTCAACACAAGAGAATCTTCATGTTCTTCAGCAGCCTCAGGCACTGGGGCCTTGTTCTTCTCATATGTAGGAATGTTTTTGGTGTTCCTCTTGGGTTTAGGCTTTGGTGTTGGTGCAGCAGCCTTGGGAGCAGCTTTGGGCTTAGATGGAGTAGCCCCTGACTTGATTGCATCTCCCATTAGCTTTTGAGCTTTAGGAGCTGGTGCAGCATCCTCTTCCTCTTCTTCCTCATCAGAAGATCTCCTCATAGAGGGCTTGCCAAGGACTTTGGCAGTAGTAGTTCTGACTCTCTTCTTCTTCTTATCTTGGCCAGCAGTTTCTTCATCAGACTCAATGGTGAACTTCATGGTTTCATTAGTGGCAACCTTCCTAGGTTTGGTAGTGGGAATTCTCCTTGCAGGTTCCTTCTTGTGCATGCCTGGCTTGGTGGTAGTAGATGTGCCATACTCCTTTTTCAGCACCTTCTTCTTAGAAGTGGCCTCATCCTCAATATCCACATAGTCCTCATATTCAGAATCTGAGGTTTTCTTCTTCCTTGCCCTGGTTGCAGCTTTGGGCAAATTGCTGGGTGTGCTCCTGCTGCCCTCATCATAACTGCTAGAGGGACTAGTGCCCTCACTCATCTGAGCTTGCTCCCCAGTCTTGTTCTGACTGTCACTCTGATCTGACATGCTGCAAATTCTAACAGCAGACCCTGTGAATAGATATAGATGAGGTAGAGTAGATGAGCATCACAAAGCACAGAGCTTTTGCAAAAAAAATTGAATCAAAAACTTAGTTTTAGTTTTCCACAGAAAGCATTTCGGAGCTACCGATTTGTAAACTCGGTGATACCGAAGCAGCTTTTGGAACCTAAACTAGTGAACTCGGTCAGACCGAGTCACAGTTCGGTGGCACCGAGACTGCTAGGGTTTCATAAAGAATTGATCTCGGTCACACCAATTTGCAATTCTTGGTCAGACCGAGAATCACATGTGCAATGGCCTAAGCCAAATCGGTGAGACCGATTTCTACAACTCGGTCGGTCCGAGATGAATTCGGCGGAAACCTAACCATAAATTTTCAAACCACAACTAATCTATGGAGTTGTTTTGCTGGATAGGAAGATTTCAAATGTGGCAGGATTCATGGCAATGCAATGTGCTAGGAATCGGAGTAAGGATAGCACAAAGTTTCAAATCCATACCATAGTTCGGTGATGGACTTGCTACGGCGGCAACGACGGAGCAGAATCCCATTGATGGCGGCCGAGACCAGCGGCCGGAGGTCGCTGGCGATGAGGATGATGATCCGGAGACCCGAGGAGGCAGAGCAGGCTATGCGCGGGCGAAGGGGTTTCGGAAATTTTTCCAAAATTTGACCCGGGGGTATATATAGCCTGACCCTGTCGGTGTGACCGAAAAGTTCTAATTGGTTGCACCGAGGTTAAAAACCTAGATCAACTTAGTGATCTCGGTGTGACCGAAAATGGTGAATCGGTCAGACCGAAATGCACAAAGAAGTTTTGGAAGTTTAAGTCTATGACGAATCGGGGACTCCGAGTGCTCCTCACACAGAGTGGTTCGAATCTGACTTGATCAAACTTTGTGATGTAGCATGAATAGAGTTTGAGACAAGAAAAGCATAGATAGCTAGAGAAGGTTCTTAGGCATTCTTGTCCATCCACTTGGCAAAAGAAAAGAAACCAAACAATCAAAACAACAAGTTGATGTCCTCGAATGAGTAAAATATGCAACCAACATGCTCACACAATAAAGTGGCAAACGAAATATGTGGCAAAGCATGCACAACCAATTCTAGCATCTATCAGCAATTTGCGATGACTAGGTCATCTATATATGAGTATATTGACACAGGAGTCAAATGAGTACATTTGATCATAGGTCATACTCATCGTTTAAGCACAAGTGGGGTTACCACTTTTACATAAAGCATTGTTATGTTCACACCATTAGAGTTGCTTTAGCTCAATACTTAGAGTAAAGTTCCCCCTAGATGTGAGATCCCCCCTAAGAGGGATCAACTAACCTTGGGTTTTGTCGATGATGACTTCATGTAGGTGTTGAAGATGTGGATGCTCAATGTTGACGTAGATCACTTGGAGCAATCCATTGGAGTGAGTTGCAATTTAAATATCTACACGGGTTAGTCCCACAAGGAACAAACAAGGATATCCATAGACATAGAGTGATGCATACACAAGATGATGTCCATGAAAGCATTAGGTTACCTTGTCCTTTGTCTTACCAACAGGGTTTGTGACTCCTTGAACTAGTGCAAGATGAGGACGTTGATTGCACTTGTCCTTGCCAATATGATAAGAGTGAAGTATGTTGGAGGAGTCACCCTCAAGAACTCTCTAGTTCTTCTTCTTTGGGATCCACATCATCTTGATGGGAATCCTCAGAGTTGTAGTTGTACTTGTTGAAGTAGAACTTGATGTAGTCCTGGGAACCCACTTGACCATGGCCTTAGGAGCTTCTTCAAATGCATCAATCTCCTCTTGAAGCTTGTCCTTGCCTTTTTGCTTGTGGTCTTGTGGTGGAAGATCATCTTGAGCTTGTGTCCATTTGAAAGAAGTAGGATCATACTTCTCTTGTTGAGGAACAAACTTCGTCTTGGGGTATTGATCTTCTTCCCACTCAACTCCATTGGCATTGAACTTTCGTTCAAAACCAACACCTTGATTCTTCCGGTGCCTTACTTGCTTGCGTACAATTTCCTCGAATTGCTTACTTCCGGCAAGACTCTTGTAAACACCTTTCTCTATAATTCCCTTCAATAAGCTATTTTCTTGCTCAAGTGTAACTTGGCTAAGAAAATCATTAGTGGAATCAAGAGAACTACTAGAAGTAACAACATTTGATTTAGCATGATTATTGTTACTACTAGAAGAAGAATCTTTCTTGCTCTAGTTACTAGACTTGACTTGTGGCTTGTAAGTACATAAGAGTATACGCTTGGTAATGTAAGAAGAACTTTTCTTGCGAAGATCATCATTGATTGCCTTTAAAGACTCATGCTCTTGCTCAAGGTTGAGCTTTTCAAAGCGTAACTTCTCATGAGTCTTTAAAAGTTCTCGATGATCTTCCAAGATAGTTTCATGAGCTAACTTAAGAGTGTTTAGTTCTTTAGTTAGGTGCTCAATCTTCTCCTTATCATTGCATTCGTTTTATCTTGATTAGCATGATTAATTGACGTTTTATCATAGTATTCATCACTAGAGTTGTCAACAAGTAAATCATCATCACCTAACAAGTCATCTTCATCACTATTGAAATCAACATACTCGGGGTGTGATACCTTTGGGCCTTTAGCCATGAAGCATCTACCAAGTCATTCATTTAGTGAGTCAAATATGTTGTAGGAGTTGGTTGACACAAGTGCTAGACCGGCAACACCTTCATCTTGAGTATATTCGGAGTCGGAGTGATAGCTTCTCTCGGAGTGATTGTCGGAGTCAGAGCCGGATACCCATTCACCAACATGAGGTTGATGTCTTCGTTTTGTGTAGATCCTTGATGACTTGTCCTTTCTTTCTGAATCTTTGCTTCTCTGGGAGGTTCTTCGTTCATAACAATCATCTCTACTCCTTCTTTCTCTTGATGGTGATTCTTCTCTTCTACTTCTTATTTTTGGAGAATCTTCTCTTCTTTTGTAGGGAGCCGTACACTCATTGGAATAGTGTCCGGGTCTTCCACAATTGTAGCAATTACGCTCATGACTAGAAGATCTTTTGTCATTGTAGGACCTTGACTTGGAGCTTCTTCCCTTGCTTCTATTCTTGTAGAATTTGTTGAAGTTCTTCACCATTAGGCTCAATTCTTCATTGAAGGTTTGTTTCTCACTTGATGATGTGGGAGCTTCACATGAGGCTTTGTAAGTACCACTTGACTTGTTGTGGAGCTCCTCCTTATCCTTGAGTGACATATCATGAGCAACAATTCTTCCAATGACTTCCGTTGGCTTGAGATCTTTGTAATTGGGCATCATTTGGATCAATGTGCACACGGTATCATATTTTCCATCGAAGGCTCTTAATATCTTCTTACTGATGAATTTGTCGGTCATCTCTTCACTTCCTAAGCCGGCAATCTCATTTGTGATGAGAGAAAACCTAGAGTACATCTCGGCGATGCCTTCACCATCCTTCATTTTGAACTTGTCAAGTTGACTTTGAAGCACATCCAATTTGGATTCCTTGACGGAGTCGGTACCTTCGTGCATGTCAATCAAAGTATCCCAAATTTCCTTTGCATTCTTAGGACGGCTGATTTTGTTGAATTCTACGGGGCACATTCCGTTGAAGAGGATATCACAAGCTTGAGCATTGTATTGCAGCATCTTCAACTCTTCTGCAGTAGCTTCACGGTTCGGTTCTCTCCCATCAAAGAATTCACCTTGCAAGCCAATACACACAATAGCCCAAGCGGCGGGGTTATGTCCAAGAATATGCATTTTCATCTTAAGCTTCCAACTAGCAAAATTAGTACCATCAAAGTAAGGACTTCTATGGTGGTAATTTCTCTTGCTAGTCGCCATACTCTCCTAGGTTGTGAAACCAAGGCTATGACCACCAAAAGCTATGGAAATCAAAGCAAATGGAGACCAAAGCTCTGATACCACTTGTAGGATCGAAAGTATGTCTAGAGGGGGGGTGATTAGACTACTTGACCAAATAAAAATCTAGCCTTTTCCCAATTTTAGTTCTTGGCAGATTTTAGCAACTTAGCACAAGTCAAGCAATCAACGTACACATGCAATTCTAAGAGTATAGCAGTGGAATGTAAAACAATTGCATATGAATGTAAAGGGAGGAGTTTAAGGGAGCAAACACAATGTTGACATGGAGATTTTTTAGCCGTGGTTCTGATAAGTGGTGCTATCGTACATCCACGTTGATGGAGACTTCAACCCATGAAGGGTAACGGTTGTGCGAGTACACGGAGGGCTCCACCCACGAAGGGTCCACGAAGAAGCAACCTTGTCTATCCCACCATGGCCGTCGCCCACGAAGGACTTGCCTCACTAGGGGTAGATCTTCACGAAGTAGGCGATCTCCTTGCCTGTACAAACTCCTTGGTTCAACTCCACAATCTTGTCGGAGGCTCCCAAGTGACACCTAGCCAATCTAGGAGACACCACTCTCCAAGAAGTAACAAATGGTGTGTTGATGATGAACTCCTTGCTCTTGTGCTTCAAATGATAGTCTCCCCAACACTCAACTCTCTCTCACATGATTTGGATTTGGTGGAAAGAATATTTGAGTGGAAAGAAACTTGGGGAGGGCTAGAGATCAAGATTTACGTGGTAGGAATGGAAGATCTTGACCTCAACACAAGTGTAGGTGGTTCTCTCTCAGAAAATGTATGCTGGAAGTGTAGGCACGTTCTAATGGCTCTCTCCACGAGTGAAGAGTGGGTGGAGGGGTATATATAGCCTCCACACAAAATCTAACCATTACACACAACTTACCAAACTCGGTGGGACCAAATCCTGAAACTCGGTCGGACCGATTCTGGAAATAATGTGACCGTTAGGATTTTTGGTGGGACCGACATGTCAACTCGGTGGGACCGATATGGTTAGGGTTAGGGCATAACATAATCTCGGTGAGACCGATTACACAAACTCGGTGAGACCAATTTTGGTAATGGACACATAGAGGGTTGGTCAGGCAAACTCGGTGGGACCGATTCACTGATCTCGGTTTGACCGAAACGTTATGAAGGGGAAACAGGGAGTTTGCATTGCAATCTCGGTGGGACCGATCGCTCATCTCGGTTTGACCGAAATGTTACGAAGGGAAACAGAGAGATTACAACCCCATCTCGGTGAGACCGAGATCCCTATCGGTGAGACCGAAAAGACTAGGGTTTGTGGAAGTGGCTATGACATCTGAACTCGGTGGCACCGGATAGATGGTTTCTGTGGGGCCGAGTTTGACTTTTGGTTTGTGTCATATGAGGATGTGAGAAAGTAGTTGAGGGCTTTGGAGCATATCACTAAGCATTTTGAGCAAGAACCTCATTAAGCAAAACCTCATCCCTCCTTGATAGTATTGGCTTTTCCTATAGACTCGATGTGATCTTGGATCACTAAAATATATAATGTAGAGTCTTGTGCTTTGAGCTTGAGCCAATCCTTTTGTCCTTAGCCTTTTGAGGGATCCACTTTTCTCATCCATGCCATGCCAATCATTGAGCTTTCCTGAAATATTTATCTTGAAATAGCATTAGCTCAATGAGCTATATGTTGTTAGGAATTACCAAAACCACCCTGGGATAGTTGCACTTTCAGCTGTGAGCGGATGTAGATCGCAAACAGCGCATGAAAGTGCTCTGCAAAGGGACGGGACCCTGCCCATCGATCTAGCCAGAACAGGGTGCCGGATCCGGTACCTACTTTAATGGAGGTCCCAATACGCAAAACCGGCATCAGACGGATCACCGATTACCAGAATTGGGACCCACCAGTCCTACGAGCGAATGCCAGTGGCTGCCCACGAAGGTACTTCACGCGGATAATCTCAAGCCACAGGCCGCCCTCAGTGGTCTGAATCCGCCAAAGCCATTTGGAGAGGATGGCAATATTCATCCGCTTGGACGAAATAACCCCAAGGCCTCCTTGGTCTTTAGGTTTACAGATCTCAGACCACTTTACCATGTGGTATTTCTGTTTATTGTTCTCTCCAGCCCAGAAGAATCTGGAGAGGAGTTTGGTGATCTCATGATGAAGGGTTTCATGTAGACTATAGAATCCCATGACATACATCAATAGGCTAATAAGGGAGGAGTTCATCAGAATCACTCAAGCGGCTTTAGATAGCCATCTCCCCTGCCAGGGCTCCATCCTAGGCTGGAGTTTGGAGATTATTGGATGAAAGTCCTTCTCTATAAAACGTGTATCACTAAGTGGCATGCCAAGGTAGGTGGTCGGGAATGTTCCCAAATGGCAATTCAAGCGGTTGGCAATTCACTGAGCTTCTGGCTGGGAGTAACCCAGGACCATCACCTCACTCTTGGCGAAGTTAATTGTGAGGCCCGACATTTCCTGGAAGCAAAGGAGGAGGAACATGAGGTTCTGAATATCCTCATCCGATCCTTCCACCATCATAATGGTGTCGTCAGCATACTGGAGGTGGGTCAGACCTCCATTGGCCACCAGATGGGGGCAAATCCCCCTAATATGGCCAGCGCGCTTGGCCAAGTCAAGGATCAAGGCGAGGGCATCAACCACAAGGTTAAATGGAAATGGGGATATCGGATCTCCCTGTCGGACCCCTTGGCCCGTCAAGAAGTATGGTCCAACCTCCCCATTTATGTTTACCGCTGTACGACCACTCATGACCAACTGCATCATGTGAGCAACCCAGTGGTGGTCAAAGCCATGTTTGAGCAACACTTCCTGAAGGAAGGACCAGTGGACAGTGTCATAAGCTTTATGGAAGTCAATCTTGAAGAACACCGCGCGGATGTGTTTGGTCTTAACCTCATGGATCACATCATGAAGGGCGAGGATCCCATCAAGAAAATATCTGCCTTTCATGAAGGCTGATTGGTTCGGATGATGAATCCAAGGAGCGATTAAGGCCGCCCTAGTGGTGCACCCTTTCTCCAGAATCCTAAATATCACATTGAGGATTGTGATAGGGCGAAACTGCCTAATATCCACCGCACCCGGCACCTTGGGGATTAGGGAGATGATCCCGTAGTTAAGTCAGGACATGTCAAATGTTCCCCTAGAGAACTCACGGAATAGTTCAAGGATGATCTCCTTGACCATTGGCCAAAAGCATGGAAAAAACGGACAGGTAATCCATCGGGGCCTAGTGCCGAGGCCGGATTCATGGCTTTGACAAAGGCCTCAACTTTCGTTGCATCAAATGGGGCGAGCAAGTTTGCATTTTCTTCCGGGGAGATCTGTTGTTCGGCCGACCAAATATGGTCAGCAAGGGCAATACCACTCTGTGGGCGCCCCTGAAATAGCAACTTATAAAAGTTGTTGACCACCAAGCGGATTGCCTGGGGGTCCTGGAACAGCTACCCCCCTCACATAAGAGGGGAATGGAGCAGCGTCGCCTATGTCCATTAGCGATGGCCTGGAAGTAAGTAGTGTTGGCGTCCCCAAACAACACCCAGTTCATAGAGATGTGCTGACGCTAGAATTCCTCCTTGGAGTAGATCTCCATAAGAGAGTCTTCCAAATTGTACCTATGAGCCCATTCCTCCGCGGAAATCCTGGTAGTGTCTGCATAGAGGTCCAGGGCCTGGATCTCCTCGAGGAGGGAGGCCTTCTGGATCCGAAGATCCCGCCCTATATTAGTACCCCCAACCCTTCATGAACTGCATGGATCACTTAGACAGATGATGCCACTCGTCTAGGATCGACATTTGCCTATGGGGTTTGGCCCGTGCCGAGACCCAGTGAGCCTGGACGGCAGCCACAAAGCCTGGTTGCCAGAGCCAGAAAGCCTCAAAACGGAACCGCGGAGGTGGATGAGGTCTCTCATCCCTAGACGACAAGAGAAGGGGACATGATCGGACCCGATGCGTGTGATCATCTAGAGAGAGTTCAAAGGGAACCAGAAATCCCAGTCGGGGGAAACAAACACACGGTCCATCACACTGAGGATCGGGGAAACTTGTGTATTCGTCCAGGCAAATCGTGCCTCGACCCTATCCAGCTCAAGGAGACCCAGGTCCGCAACCCAGTCATTGAAGCGACGAATCTCCGCATGGTCCACACGCGAGTTGCTATTTTCCTCCGGATAACGGAGGAGGTTGAAATCTCCCCCAACAACCACGGGGAAGGTCACGGAGGAGATCTTGGTGTGGAGCTCGGCTAGGAAAGTGGCCGAGCGACTATGGTCGGCAGGTCCGTAAACCACAATGATCTCCCACTTGAAGTTCATATCATGCTCCCACACCTCCATGCTAACGAAGTGGGCTCCATGGTCCATGGATCCCACCTCAAAGGTCGCATCCTTCACCCCTAGAAGGATGCCACCAGAGTGACCCATCACTCCACTAGATCGCAGCCAATGACATGCGAAAAGATGTCTTCTAAGGCGCTCAAGTTCTACGAGAGAGAACTCAGTGCGCATAGTTTCTTCGATCGGTATCACATCTATGGACTCATTGCGCATGTATTCAATGAGCTGCCTGCGGAGGCCATCATGACTAAAGCACCGCAGGTTCCAAAAAAGCGCACACATGATCACTCACCTAACGGGTCCTCCCGAGACCCTACAGTAGTCGTAACACTGAGGGCACGACGCAACTGGGCAGTACGAGAGCGTGTCCGACCATGGATCTCACTGATAACCCACAAGTATAAGGGATCACAACAGTTTTTGAGGGTAGAGTATTCAACCCAAATTTATTGATTCGACACAAGGGGAGCCAAAGAATATTCTCAAGTATTAGCAGCTGAGTTGTCAATTCAACCACACCTGGAAACTTAGTATCTGCAGCAAAGTGTTTAGTAGCAAAGCAATATGATAGTGGTGGTAACGGTAACAAAAGTAAAGACAGCAAAAGTAACATTTTTGGTATTTTGTAGTGATTGTAACAGTAGCAACGAAAAATTAAATAAGCGAGAACCAGTATATGGAAAACTCGTAGGCACCGGATTAGTGATGGATAATTATGCCGGATGCAGTTCATCATATAACAGTCATAACATAGGGTGACACATAACTAGCTCCAATTCATCAATGTAATGTAGGCATGTATTCCGTATATAGTCATACGTGCTTATGGAAAAGAACTTGCATGACATCTTTTGTCCTACCCTCCCGTGGCAGCGGGGTCCTATTGGAAACTAAGGGATATTAAGGCCTCCTTTTAATAGAGAACCGGAACAAAGCATTAGCACATAGTGAATACATGAACTCCTCAAACTATGATCATCACCGGGAGTGGTCCCGATTATTGTTACTTCGGGGTTGCCGGATCATAACACATAGTAGGTGACTGTAGACTTGCAAGATAGGATCAAGAACACACATATATTCATGAAAACATAATAGGTTCAGATATGAAATCATGGCACTCGGGCCCTAGTGACAAGCATTAAGCATAGCAAAGTCATAGCAACATTAATCTCAGAACATAGTGGATATTAGGGATCAAACCCTAACAAAACTAACTCGATTACATGATAAATCTCATCCAACTCATCACCGTCCAGCAAGCCTACGATGGAATTAGTCACGCACGGCAGTGAGCATCATGAAATTGGTGATGGAGGATGGTTGATGAGGATGACGGTGGCGAATCCCCCTCTCTGGAGCCCCGAACGGACTCCAGATCAGCCCTCCCGAGAGAGATTAGGGCTTGGCGGCGGCTCCGTATCGTAAAACATGATGATTTCTTCTCTCTGATTTTTTCTCCCCGAAAGCCAATATATGGAGTTGGAGTTGGCATCGGAGGGTCTCTAGGGGGCCCATGAGGTAGGGGGGCACGCCCAGGAGGGGGGTGAGGGAGTCCCGGACTAGGGGGTGTCCGGATAGCCGAACTATCATGATCGGCCGGACTCCAAGACTATGAAGATACAAGATTGAAGACTTCGTCCCGTGTCCGGATGGGACTTTCCTTGGCGTGGAAGGCAAGCTTGGCGATACGGATATGTAGATCTCCTACCATTGTAACCGACTTTGTGTAACCCTAGCCCTCTCCGGTGTCTATATAAACCGGATGGCTTTAGTCCATAGGACGAACAACAATCATACCATAGGCTAGCTTATAGGGTTTAGCCTCCTCGATCTCGTGGTAGATCCACTCTTGTAACACATATCATCAATATTAATCAAGCAGGACGTAGGGTTTCACCTCCATCAAGAGGGCCTGAACCTAGGTAAAACATCGCGTCCCTTTCTCCTGTTACCATCTGCCTAGACGCACAGTTCAGGACCCCCTACCCGAGATCCGCCGGTTTTGACACCGACATTGGTGCTTTCATTGAGAGTTCCTCTGTGCCGTCACCATCAGGAAGGATGCCTTTTCCTGTCTTCAAAGACGACACCGTCGTCAAGGGAGCTTTGGCCGCCGGCCAGACTATCCGGCTAGGCGGTTTTCTTATGACCGCCTGTTCGGCCACCGCTCCGACAATGACCTCTCAGGTCATTAAAAGTGATCTTCACGTCAGCTCGGAATTCGCCGAGCAGCTAGATCTGATTGAGCTCTCCTCCGTAAACGAGCTCTTGGATTGCATAGCCGCCCTGGGAGTCGCTACTGACTACGATCAGGTTGGGCTTAAAACCGATCTGAGAGAAATTAACTCTCCCCAGGTTACCCACCACGTTGTCGTGGTAGAGGAACAATGCGGCGACTCTTCTTCTATGTTAAAAACCAACTATGTCCGGATTCCCGATCCCTCCATGCTGGATTCCTGCGGAGGGACGGACGCTAATCAAATACTGAACCTAAAGTCAGGCATCAGACCAGATTCGTTGGAAAGCGTCCAGCAAACCAAGCTTCCGAATCCGGAAGCTTCTTGGCCTTTGAGCCTCAGATTGGGCGGGGTTCCGAACTTGATTCCACCCGCCCACCCAAACATAAGCGATCTATCTCAAATACGGCAAGATCCCGATGAAACAGTACATCATTACTGGGCCAGATTCCTCTTGGTTATGGACAGGATAAAGGACTGCCGTGAAGAAAGCGCGATTTCAATCTTCTGCAACAATTGCACGGACAAAGGAATCATAAATGCCATCAGTCGTCGCGAAGTTACACGCTTCGCCGACCTAGCGACCATTGTACAAAAATACTGCGCGATGGAAAGTGCCTGGAAAACCGAAACTAGGTTTTGGGACAATCCGGCCCTGAATACAACCCCAGTCCAAAATAAAAGGGTGCGTCATACTCAAGCACCTGGGTTAAAAACCAAAAAGCAAAAACCCCATAAAGGGTACGGAACCGTACTGGAGGGATGGCTCAACGGACCCTACAAAATCCACAGTACGGAGGGCGCCACTCCAACACATAGCCTTCGATCATGTTGGATATTACGGCAGGTGGCCAAAAATGGCAAAGGCTTTTTAGCCCCGGGCAACCAGCCCAGCAGCACCAGTACGGTATTAACAGTCTTCGAGACTTTCGCATCAAATAACATGCGGAAACGAACAATCCGCAGTCTTGTCGAAGTCTACCAAGTAGCAACAACAAATCCATGGAGCGACACGGCTATCACCTTCAATGCCAGCGACGAACCTAAATTCCGAACAGCTAGAGCACCAGCCGCATTGGTCCTTAGTCCGATAGTGGACGACTTTCGTCTTACCAAGGTACTCATGGATGGCGGCAGCGGATTAAACCTCATCTACGAGGAAACCCTTCAAAAAATGGAAATTGACTGGAGCCGCATTGAGCGAAGCAGCACAACCTTCAGGGGAATAATCCCTAGTCGAGAAGTACGCTGCACAAGAAAAATCACACTAGATGTAGTGTTCGGCTCGCTGGACAATTATAGGTCCGAAGAGGTCACATTCCAAGTGGCCCCATTCGGCAGCGGATATCACGCTTTGTTAGGGCGAGAGGCATTCATAATCTTCCAAGCTATACCCCATTACTGGTACATGAAGCTCAAAATGCCCGGACCCAATGGAATAATCACTCTCGCCAGTGATCCAGATACAGCATTCCGCGTTGAAAATAAGACAGCCGCACTGGCCCTAGAGGCATTATCCGAAGCCCTAGCGGCAGAGGAATTAACTGCGCTGCGCTCCACGGTGGATAGGGATGATGTGATACTCGATAAGAGGTCCAAGTCCACCTCTTTTAAACCAGCAGACGAAATAGTCAAATTTCAGGTCCATCCAACGGACCCCACAAAGTCGGCATCCATTGGGGCACAATTAAATCCTGATGAAGAAGCCGCACTACGAGAATTCCTTCAGAAAAATTGGGACATTTTTGCCTGGCACCCTTCAGACATGCCAGGAATCCCACGCAGGCTGGCAGAGCACAGCCTAAATATCCTAAAAGGATTCAAGCCAGTCAAACAAGCTCTTCGGCGATTTTCTGAACCCAAAAGATAGGCAATGGGAGAGAAGCTAGCCAAACTCTTAGAAGCCGGATTCATCAGAGATATCAAACATCCGGACTGGCTAGCCAACCTGGTAGTGGTACCAAAAAAGGACAAATCCTGGCGCCTCTGCATCGATTTCAAAGACCTTAACAAGGCCTGTCCAAATGACCCTTTCCCTCTCCCTCGCATCGACCAAATCATCGATGCTACCGCAGGGCACGATTCATTGTGCTTCCTCGATGCATACTCCGGATACCATCAAATCAAGATGGCGGAAAAAGACCAGGCCGCAACGGCATTCATTACTCCATATGGGCCATTCTGCTTCAACACAATGCCCTTCGGACTCAAAAACACCGGCGCAACATATCAGCGCATGATTCAGACATGTCTGGCTACCCAGATAGGCAAAACAGTAGAGGCATACGTAGACGATGTGGTCGTCAAGACCAAACACGTCGAAACTCTAGTAGACGACTTGAGGGTGACATTTAACAACCTCCGAGCATATCACATTAAGCTCAACCCGGAAAAGTGTGTTTTCGGAGTACCAGCCAGAAAGCTTTTGGGCTTCATTGTATCCGGTAGAGGAATTGAAGCAAACCCAGCCAAGATCCGAGCTCTGTCACAATTGTATATCCCAAAAGACCTCAAGCAAATACAAAAACTAACTGGGTGCGTAGCGGCTCTAAGCCACTTCATCTCCCGTTTGGGAGAAAAGGCTCTGCCCCTCTATCGCGTCCTTCGGCGCACCGAACACTTCGAATGGACGGATGCCACCACGGTCGGACACGAAGAAATCAAGGCCATACTGGCAACAAATCCGGTCCTGGCCGCGCCCAACCTGGGTGAACCTATGTTATTATATATCGCAGCAACACATCAAGTTGTCAGCACGGTACTCGTCGTCGAACGAGAAACTAAAGGGCACAGATTCCCTCTTCAAAAACCAGTGTACTACGTATCCACTGTCTTAACTCCATGCAAGTCCCGGTACCCACATTATCAAAAGATAGCGTATGCGGTGTTCATGGCATCCCGGAAGCTGCGACACTACTTTCAAGAGTGTTCCATAACGGTGGCCTCCGAATTACCTCTCAACGATATTATAAACAATCGCGACGCAACCGGCAGGATTGCAAAATGGGCCATTGAGCTCTTACCATTTGACATAACCTACAAACCACGGCGAGCTATAAAGTCGCAAGTCCTGGCTGACTTCGTCGCCGAATGGACCGAAGCCGAACTCCCTAAAGAGTACGGCGCGTACTCCAATTGGATTATGCATTTCGACGGATCCAAAATGTTGGCTGGCTTGGGGGCTGGCGTCGTCTTGACGTCCCCAACTGGAGACACAGTCCAATACATACTTCAAATAATGTACATGGACTCCAACAACGCAGCCGAATACGAGGCCCTTCTACACGGCCTCCGGATGGCAATCTCCATGGGCATTCAATGCCTAGAGGTGCGCGGGGATTCAAACCTCGCAATATCCCAAGTAAATGGAGACTTTGACGCCAAAGATCCGAAAATGGCAGCTTACCGCAATGTCGTCCTAAAAATGTCAGCTCGGTTCGAAGGACTTGAATTCCATCATGTAGCCCGGGATAATAACCAGGCAGCAGACGTGTTAGCACGCATCAGCGCAAAACGTGACGCCGTCCCTCCAAACATCTTCCTGGAATGGCTCTTTAAGCCATCCGTATTATGGGAAGAGGAGTCCGGAAATAACAATCCGGAGCCAGCTGCATCACCTAACTCAGACAATTCTGACACGATCGGCGGCTCAGCCAATGAAATAACACCTTCAGCCCACGAAATAATGGCAGTAATTGCCCCGTGGACGGAACCATTCCTAGCCTACTTAATTAGGCAGGAACTTCCCGAAGACCAAAACGAGGCCCGCTGCATAGTTCGGCGATCTAAAGCCTACAAGGTCCATGAGGGAGAACTTTATGAGAAAAGCACAACCGGAGTCCTTCAAAGGTGTATCTCCGAAGAGGAGGGGCGAAATCTCCTGGCTGAAATTGACGCCGGACTCAGCGGGCACCACGCCGTAGCCCGGGCCCTTGTAGGCAAGGCCTTCCGTACAGGATTTTATTGGCCAACAGCCCGGGCAGATGCTCAGGACTTAGTCCAACGATGCGTCGGTTGCCAGCTCTTTGCTAATCAGAGCCACATGCCAGCCACCGCCCTCAAAACTATATCCATCACCTGGCCGTTCACGGTCTGGGGGCTTGACATGGTTGGACCCCTTAAAGGGGGAACCCACAAGCACAAATACTTATTGGTCATGGTGGACAAATTCACCAAATGGATTGAAGCCAAGCCGGTTAAAACGGCAGAATCCGGACCTGTGATAGACTTCATATCCGGGGTAGTACACCGTTTTGGCGTCCCCCACAGCATCATCACTGATAACGTCACGAATTTCACGGCCGACAAGGTTAAACTCTGGTGCAAAAACATGGGCATCAAGCTCGACTACGCTTCAGTCTATCACCCTTAAACTAACGGTCAAGTCGAGCGAGAAAATAGTCTAATCATGAGCGGCATCAAACCCAGACTAGTGCGGTCCCTCAAGGAATCTAACACGCACCGGGTAGAGGAGCTCGACTCCGTACTCTGGGGGCTGCGGACCACGCCAAACCGAACTACCGGATTCACACCATTTTTATGGTGTACGGCGCAGAGGCAGTTCTGCCCTGCGATATAATTCATGACTCACCTCGCGTGCGCATGTACGAAGAAAGAGAAGCCAAGCTGGATCGGCAGGACAGTTTGGACGCCTTAGAGGAGGAGCGGGGCGTGGCAAAAGCTCGTTCCACATTTTATCAACAGCAGGCTCGAAGATATCAAAGCAGAGAAGTACGGGCCAAAGCTTACAATGTTGGCGAACTTGTTCTACGCCTGCCGAACAAGAAAAAGGACAAACTTAAGCCCAAGTGGGAAGGTCCCTTCATCATCGACCAAGTCCTGACCGGCGGAGCATATCGTCTACGTAACACATCTAACAACCGACTCGAGCTGAACCCATGGAACGCAGCCCGTCTCCGAAGATTCTACGCCTAACGTCGGACTTAGAGTTCGTATCACTCCTCCGTCCACCTTTTTACATTTTCACTATCTCTTGTCCCCCTCCTTCTTCCCACTTTTTTTCAATACCTTTGATAGGCTGATTTGCGCATTGTTTGCACTCACTCGATGTGCTCCTAGCACTCGTTATACCTGGGGGCTTCTTTAACAGAAGCTTATTTATACGGGCTTCCTGCCCAACACATGTGTCATACTTCCGCATGTACCTTTTATTCACCATTATATGCATCGATATGACTTAAGTTTTGGCCAAGCTGGGTTGCCTGGCTCCTGAGCTTACCCCTACGTTCCCGATTGTTCGGCTAGGAGGTAAAGGGATCACCTCTGGGATTGTTACTGCCGGGTCAGTCAGATGTACCTCAGACTGGGTGAAGCTGAAAGCTAGCGTTCTTAAGAGAATATTCGGTCCGTGACTTGAAAGATGATATATTACTTACTTATTTATTTGCCCCCAGATGCTTTTTCTGCTATTTTCGCAGTCCGGACATGCACTTTTGGGCATGCCTCCCAGGGAAAGGAACCCTTAACGGAACTATTCTCCCTGGAAGATGTTTCTTACTAACCATGTAATATAACATAGCTAGTTGGGCACTTGTTTGATAAAGCAATTATGACCCCGACGCCTTGTCTCCACGCATGCCCCGGTTCTTCTATAACCGTAAGGGTATTCGGACACACTCCGGACTGTTGGGTCCGGAGGTTGAAGCGAAAAGGTCCGTAAAGACAAACGATCTACAATCCGGCTAGAAGGCATTTTACATGTCATTTCAAATTACATCGTCAAACTGACTGATTGTACTCCTCTTCAATCCCATCTAACAGGTTGTCTAATTTACAGTCCTATTGGGAATATTTCGCGGCCAGTTCTACTTGGCCGTACATCAAGCTCACAGGGATCTCCTTCCCATCAGGCCCCGCAGGTCCGACCTCGGCCATGTGGTTTGGGTCAGCCTTCGGGTACCGCGTCTTCACCATGGCCCAGGCCTCCCTGGCGCCTTGACGGCAGGCCGATATTTTCCACAGACGGAGGCGACGCCGTGCTCCCTGAAGCTTCTCAGCAAGCTCTCCAAGGCCCTCGGGTAGGGAGACGGAAGGCCATAAAGCCTGAATGACGCCACTCATCGCCTGCCGAACACGTTCGAGCAGTTGAACCAGCTCGGGAAGTTGGTCACCCGTTGAACCAGGCATTTCCTCCGCAGGGCGACCTGTGAGCACACCTAAAGACACATTTCTGTAATTCGACTTCCTCACCGAATTCTTCTTTTCAAAGGAATTTGCTCAAGCACTTACTATAAATGCCGCGACAAAGCCGCTGATTCTCCTTCACGGAGCTAGACAGCTGGGCCCGAACACCTTTCAGCTCTTCTCCTAGCTGGGTGTGGGCATCTTGGAGCTTGTTTCTCTCCTGCTGCACCTTCATAAGCACCCTCTCGCCAGCCTTTAGCTGACGCAGTAGCTGTTGCTTGTCCGGATCTAGTCCGGTGCCCTCTGCAATATTATTGTTAGATTTACGCACACGCCGCACTTTGTTAACTACTTATCTTTTTGAAGTATGTATTACCAGCGGGGGTCTCTGTGGCTCCCCCTGTGGTGGCTAGTGCGGCCTCAAGAAGGACCGTGCACTCTTGGAGCTCCTGGGATAGGTGGGTATTCTTCTCCGTAAGATCCTGCATAATAAATGATCCTTAAATCAGTTATTTTAACTATTTTAAGTCTCGGGGGCTACTAGCATATATAACTATTAAAATTACTTACCCGTATGTCCTTCACATACTGCTCCATGGCTCTGGTTAAACCATCTTGAGCAGCACGGAGGTGCGCGTTTCCCGCATCAAAGGCATTCAACGCCTCCGGGGAGAAACACGCATCACGAAGAACTGTCCGGTGACGCCTGTGATTCATGGCACTCTCCACCTCAGATCGGGTGGCGGACAGCCTGTCGGCATCCTCCATCGGAGGAGCATCCGGCTCTTGCCCTGTGTTCGCCTCCACTTCCGGACCACGCGATGGAGCATGGCTGGCGGAGGCTTGATTGGCAACCTCTCCGGACACTGTCCGGCGAGCACTCTTTCTCCTGGAAAAAGTTATGAGCGTTAATATACCTCATAGGGATTCTTCCCTTAAAAACAACGGTGCGCCGTACCATTGCGGCAACGTTTTGATTTGCGTCGCACTCCTCTTCCGCCTGCTGGGCCGAACTGACCCTTGCTGGTCAGCCTCCGCAGGTTTGGCTTCCCGCCTTAAAGGCACCTCCTGCGATGCACCATCAGTATAGGATGGTCAGAATTGAGCACGGATCAAATGATGGTGTCAAGACCTCGGTCGTAGTCACGTGGGAGGCTGGAATCAAACCGGGGTAGTCAGCCGTAATGGCGACTAGGGCATTGTCCATGCTAAGTTGGTGGAACACCCCGTCAATCAGCTCCACCTTTATGTCCGGATCCTCTTCGGAGGTCGGATCAAGGGATCGTTTCGGATCCTCGGGCTGTGGAGTTAGGCTTCGTATGCCCTCCACGTCTCGGCGCAGCTCCTACGTCGAAATCACAAAGTAAAATACTTGATTTTGGAAGTATGGATCGGGTAGATAAACGTCCGCTTACCCAGCTCCGAGGGTTATTCATGGAGAATCCGTTCAATGGATTCGTGCAGAGAAAGTCCTCCTCCTCCCCCTTGTACAAGCCGGACAGGATCTTTGCCAGATTGGCTGCCGAGCTCGGCCCTCTGCGGCCGTGACGGGTGGCGTCGTCTTCCCCATTGAAATCCCACATAGGGTGGCCCCTATATTGGAGTGGCTGCACCCCTCGCATAATGCACATGGCCATGATTCCAATCATGGTCAATCCAGAGTGGGCCAGTAACCTAATCCGGCCCATCAGATAATGGACGCTCTTATCATCCTCCCGTTGAGGGCTCCGCGGGTGCCAACTCAGGCGTTTCTTCAAGGGAGCATTGCTGAACTCCAGGAGGCCGATCCGAACTGGATCCGGCAGAGGGGCGTCCTCCATGTAGAACCATTCTGAAGGCCAGTCTTCGGACGCCTTCTTCGGGGTGCCGGATAGATATCCGGTCCCGACGATGCGCCATATTTCGGCTCCGCCCACTTGATATATCGACCCCTCATAAGAACGGGGTACAAGGCAAAACAATCTCTTCCACAGTGCAAAATGGGGCTCGATGCCCAGGAACAGCTCGCAAAGAGCTACAAAGCCCGCGATGTGCAAAATGGAGGCAGGTGTGAGGTGGTGAAGCTGGAGTCCATAGAACTCCAAGAGCCCCCGGAGAAACGGATGTATGGGAAATCCGAGTCCCCTTATTAGATAAGGGACGAAGCATACCCGCTCTCCTTTGGAAGGGTTGGGGACGCTCTCCGCCTGCTTTCCACCCTTGAAGGTGGCCAGTCCGGCTCGAACCGGAACCGTGAAAGCTGGGGGAAGATATCCCTCGGTTTGGAGCGCCACTAGCTCGCTGTGTGGAACTGAGCATCTCCCCCAATCTCCTGGCTTAGGGCTGGGAGCGCGAGAGGAGGAGCCGCGTCGACTATCCATGATGGAATGGATTTTTGTCAGAAGCGCTTCGATGAGAACTTGCGAATGGAGGATGGTGTGAGCTGGATCTAGATCCTCGCCTCTCTTATAGGCGGCTCGTTCGCATGGCTAGGGTGTAAAATGTAAAAATACCCTAGCTTTTCGCATTCATACGACATGTGGAATAAGGCCATTATTGGGCGTAGAAGCCAAGGAGCGCAACATTTATAAGGAAGCCGGACACTATTCGACAGGAACATGAAGTTTGAAGGAGAACCCGCCTTGCAACGTCGAAGACAATATACGCGCCGGACTCGTCGTCTCTGAAGCCCGGTTCGGGGGCTACTGAGGGAGTCCCGGACTAGGGGGTGTCCGGATAGCCGAACTATCATGATCGGCCGGACTCCAAGACTATGAAGATACAAGATTGAAGACTTCGTCCCGTGTCCGGATGGGACTTTCCTTGGCGTGGAAGGCAAGCTTGGCGATACGGATATGTAGATCTCCTACCATTGTAACCGACTTTGTGTAACCCTAGCCCTCTCCAGTGTCTATATAAACCGGATGGCTTTAGTCCATAGGACGAACAACAATCATACCATAGGCTAGCTTCTAGGGTTTAGCCTCCTCAATCGCGTGGTAGATCCACTCTTGTAACACATATCATCAATATTAATCAAGCAGGACGTAGGGTTTTACCTCCATCAAGAGGGCCCGAACCTGGGTAAAACATCATGTCCCTTGTCTCCTGTTACCATCCGCCTAGACGCACAATTCGGGACCCCCTACCCGAGATCCGCCGGTTTTGACACCGACAGGGGGCGCGCCCCCCACCCTCGTGGACAGGGTGTGGGCCCCCCTGGTCTTCATCTTTGGTGAGGATTTTTTATTATTTTTTCTAAGATGTTGTGTGGAGTTTCAGGTCATTCCGAGAACTTTTGTTTTCTGCACATAAAACAACACCATGGCAATTCTGCTGAAAACAGTGTCAGTCCAGGTTAGTTCCATTCAAATCATACAAGTTAGAGTCCAAAACAAGGGCAAAAGTGTTTGGAAAAGTAGATACGACGGAGACGTATCAACTCCCCCAAGCTTAAACCCTTGCTTGTCCTCAAGCAATTCAGTTGACAAACTGAAAGAGAAAAAGAAAAACTTTTACAAACTCTGTTTGCTCTTGTTGTTGTAACATGAAAAGCCAGCATTCAAGTTTTAGCAATATTATGAACTAACCATACTAACAATAACACATAGGTCTCACAATTACTCATATCAATAGCATAATCAGCTAGCGAGCTATAATAACAAAACTCGGATGATAACACTTTCTCAAAATAATCATAGCATGATATAACAAAATGGTATCTTGCTAGCCCTTTCTGAGACCGCAAAACAGAAATGTAGAGCACCTTTAAAGATCAAGGACTGACTAAACATTTTAATTCATGGTAAAAGAGATCCAGACAAGTCATACTCAATATAAAACAATAATAATGAATGCAAATGACAGTGTGCTCTCCAGCGGGTGCTTTTTAATAAGAAGGATGATGACTCAACATGAAAGTAAATGGATAGGCCCTTCGCAGAGGGAAGCAGGGATTTGTAGAGGTGCCAGAGCTCGATTTTGAAATAGAGATAAATTATATTTTGAGCGGCATACTTTCATTGTCAACATAACAACTAAGAGATGACGATATCTTCCATGCTAAACAAATTATAGGCGGTTCCCAAACAGAATGGTAAAGTTTATACTCCCCCTCCTCCACAAGCATCAATCCATGGCTTGCTCGAAACAACGAGTGCCTCCAACATTCAACGGGTCCTAGGGGGAGTTTTGTTTGCAATTATTTTCATTTATTTTGCATAAAGCATGGGACTGGGCATCCCGGTGACCAGCCATCTTCTCGTGAATGAGGAGCGGAGTCCACTCCTCTTGAGAATAACCCGCCTAACACGGAAGATAAGGGCAGCCCTAGTTGACATATGAGCTATTCGAGCATGCAAAACAGAATGTTTATTTGAAGGTTTAGAGTTTGGCACATACAAATTTACTTGGAACGGCAGGTAAATACCGCATATAGGAAGGTATAGTGGACTCATATGGAACAACTTTGGGGTTTAAGGAGTTTGGATGCACAAGCAGTATTCCCGCTTAGTACAGGTGAACGCTAGCAAAAGACTGGGAAGCTACCAACTGAGAGAGCAACAACAGTCGTAAACATGCATTAAAATTAATTCACGTCAAGTACAAGCATGAGTAGGATATAATCTACCATGAACATAAATATCATGAAGGCTATGTTGATTTGATTCAACTACATGCGTGAACATGTGCCAAGTCTAGTCACTCAATTCATTTAAAGGAGGATACCATCCCATCATACCACATCATAATCATTCTAATAGCATGTTGGCACGCAAGGTAAACCATTTTAACTCATAGCTAATCAAGCATGGCACAAGCAACTATAATCTCTAAATGTCATTGCAAACATGTTTACTTCATAATAGCTGACTTAGGAACGATGAATCATCATATTTACAAAAACAAGAGAGGTCGAGTTCATACCAGCTTTTCTCATCCCAATAAGTCCATCATATATCATCATAATTGCCTTTCACTTGCACGACCGAACGATGTGTATAATAATAAGAGTGTATGTGCATTGGACTAAGCTGGAATCTGCAAGCATTCAATAAACAGGAGAAGACAAGGCAATATGGGCTCTTGGTTAAATCAACAATGATGCATATAAGAGCCACTTCAACAATTTAATCATGTTCTTCTCCTACTGACCCCCAAAGAAAAGAAAAGAAATAAAAACTATTTACACGGGAAAGCTCCCAACAAGCAAAAGAAGAACGGGAAATATTTTTGGGTTTTCTTTTTAATTACTACAACAAAGAGATAAACTACTACTAATTTTTTTGTGGTTTTTTCTTAAGGTTTATTAAACACACAAGAAGAAAGCAGGAAAAAGAAAATAAACTAGCATGGATATTACAGTGAAAGAGTATGAGCACCGACATCTAGCAATGAGTGTGTGTGAACATGAATGTAATGTCGGTGGGAAATACGTACTCCCCCAAGCTTAGGCTTTTGGCCTAAGTTGGTCTATTGCCAGGGATAGCCTGGCGGATACCCGTAGGTGAAGCTGGGGTCATACTGCAATGCAGCGGCTATCGCCGCCTGTGCTGTAGCATGGCGTCGAGCAGCCTCCGCTCTCCTCTCGAACTCATATGCCTCCTCTCTGGTAATAATATATCTTCCTTTTGTCTGAGAATCAAAGAAGGTAGGAGCAGGAAGAGTAATATGGACTACATGTCGTTTGTTAAAGACTAGTCGATACTGGAGAGGTGGTTCAGTCCTCTCAACAAACTGGTGGGAAACCATAGAATCAAAATCTAAATAAGTAGGGGGTAACTCCATATCACCCTCACGAATGTCTATCTCAAGAAAATTAGCTAAGCGGGTTGCATAAATTCCTCCAAAGAAATCTCCATTATGTCTATTATGATGCAACCTATGAGCTACAATGGCTCCCATATGATAAGATTGGTCTCCTAACACAGCACTTCTGAGAATGCTGAGATCAGGGGCACACATGTGACATGCTTCATCCTTAGCATTTATGCATCTACCTATGAAGAGAGCAAAATAATGTATAGCAGGAAAGTGAGCGCTCCCTATAGTGGCTTGTGTTATATCTCTAGATTCCCCCACAGTTATTCTAGCAAGAAAGTCTCTATATTCAGATTTAGGGGGATCCCTAACACTACCCCAAGATGGAAGTTTGCAAGCCAAAGTGAAATCCTCTAAGTCCATGATATAAGATTTGTCATAAAGGTCAAACATGACTGAAGGAGAATTACGCGAAGATGAAAACTCAAACCTCCTCACAAATGAACTTGTGAGATCATGATACTGGGGGCATTTGTCAGCTTCAAAGTCCTCCAGACCGGTGTTATGCAAATATGCACTAAATTCTTCTTTGATTCCCGCTTGATTCATAAAAATTTCCGAAGGCCACTCACAAGGCCTCACAGGAGCGTCTCTTGGTGGTTTCTCTTCAGCATCGCGCATTGCAAGCCTGGGACCTTGCTTCCTTGAAGAACCACCTTGGAACATCTTCCTAAACATATTGTTTCCTCTGAAAAATTTCTGAAATTTTTAGTAACTTCAAATAAAGGTGAACCAACTTCAATAAAATTGATAGCAACAACTCCCACAAGTGCCTAGAGCCTATATCAAGCATTAGAACTACTTGGAACCATATAAATTTGACATGCAAGCTCAAGAACATGGTCACCTATGCAGCACAAATTTGCAATGAATAAAGCACTAGAACAAAAACTAATTGGACCAATGGAGGAGTCACATACCAAGGAACAATATCCCCAAGTTGTTTTGCGAGAGGTGCTTTGAGCAAGGAGATCGAAAATCACAGTCATAGGGGCTGGAACTCGTGCTTGAGTTGGTTTTTCGTGTTTGTGTGGGACAGAGGAAGAAGATGGGTGCAGGGATAAGTGGAGGAGGGCCATCATGGGCCCACGAGGCAGGGGGCGCACCCAGGGGGTAGGGCGCGCCCTCCACCCTCGTGGCTAGGTGGCAGCTCCCCCCGCGGTAATTTTTGCACAATAAATTCTCAAATATTCCCGAAAAAATCATATTAAATTGGCATGGCATTCTGAGGACTTTTATTTTCGGGATATTTTTATATTGCACGGATAAGTCAGGAAACAGACAGAAAAAATACTATTTTACTTTATTTCTACTAAATAACAGAAAATGTAAAGAGGGTACAGAAGGTTGTGCTTCTAGTTTCATCCATCTCGTGATCATCAAAATGAACCCACTAACAAGGTTGATCAAGTCTTGTTAACAAACTCATTCCGAATAACACGGAACCGGAGAAATTTCAAATAACACTAAGTTACCTCAATGGGGATATGAAAATCGCCAACAATAAGAATATCATACTTTTTCTTGATAGTAGGGAGAGGAAATTCAAAACCTCCAAATATAATCGATGGAATTTTTCCAATAGAGTTGATACTATAAACTTGAGGTTGTTTCCTCGGAAAGTGTACCGTGTGCTCATTGCCATTAACATGAAAAGTGACATTGCCTTTGTTGCAAAGCCCCTGCAGTATTAAGGAAAGGTCTTCCAAGAATAATAGACATACTATCATCCTCGGGAATATCAAGAATAACAAAGTCCGTTAAAATAGTAACATTCGCAACTACAACAGGCACATCCTCACAAATACCGACAGGTATAGCAGTTGATTTATCAGCCATTTGCAAAGATATTTCAGTAGGTGTCAACTTATTCAAGTCAAGTCTATGATATAAAGAGAGAGGCATAACACTAACACCGGCTCCAAGATCACATAAAGCAGTTTTAACATAATTTCTCTTAATGGAGCATGGTATAGTAGATACTCCTGGATCTCCAAGTTTCTTTGGTATTCCACCCTTAAAAGTATAATTAGCAAGCATGGTGGAAATTTCAGCTTATCTTTCTTTTATTAGTAATGATATCCTTCACATACTTAGCATAAGGATTTGTTTTGAGCACATATGTTAATCGCATACGCAAAAAGATGGGTCTAATCATTTCAGCAAAGCGCTCAAAATCCTCATCATCCTTTTTCTTGGATGGTTTCGGTGGAAAAGGCATGGGTTTCTGAACCCATGGTTCCCTTTCTTTACCATGTTTCCTAGCAACAAAGTCTCTTTTATCATAACGTTGATTCTTTGATTGTGGGTTATCAAGATCAACGGTCGGTTCAATCTCTAAATCATTGTCTTTGCTAGGTTGAGCATCATCATGAACATTATCATTAACATTATCACTAGGTTCATGTTCATCACCTGATTGTGTTTCAGCATCAGACATAGAGATATCATTTGGATTCTCAGGTGGTTCAGCAGTAGGTTCACTAGAAGTTTGCAAAGTCCTATCATTTTTCTTTTTCTTCCTTTTAGAAGAACTAGGTACATCAATATTATTTCTTTGAGAATCTTGCTTGATTCTCTTAGGGTGGCCTTCAGGATACAAAGGTTCCTGAGTCATTCTACCAGTTCTAGTAGCCACTCTAACAGCATAATCATTTTTCTTACTATTCATTTCATCAAGCACTTCTTTCTGAGCTTTAAGTACTTGTTCTACTTGAGTGGTAACCATAGAAGCATGTTTGCTAACAAGTTTAAGTTCACCTCTAATATTAGCCATAAAATCACCCAAGCGTTTAATCATAAAGGTATTCTGTTTTAATTTTCTACCAAAATAAGCATTAAAGTCATCTTGCTTAAACATAAAGTCATCAAACTCATCCAAGCACTGACTAGCAATTTTATTAGGAGGGACTTCAGCTTTATCATATCTATAAAGAGAATTTACCTTTACTACCTGTGTCGGGATATCGGGATCAGGAGGTTCTTCAGTGAATAAGGAATTGAGATCATATACTTCTTCAATAGGCGGTAAATTAAGACCATGTATTTCTTTAATAGGAGGTAAATTCTTAACATGTTCAGCTTTAATACCTTTTTCTTTCATAGATTTCTTTGCCTCTTGCATATCTTCGGGACTGAGAAATAGAACACCTCTCTTCTTCGGAGTTGGTTTAGGAATAGGCTCACTAATTGGCTTGGGAGCTGGCTCAGGAGGTGGCTCGGGAGGTGCCCAATTATTTTCATTTGTCAACATATTACTCAATTGAATTTCAGCTTCATCCGGTGTTCTTTCCCTGAAAAGAGAACCAACACAACTATCCAGGTAATCTCTGGAAGCATCAGTAAGTCCAATATAAAAGATATCAAGTATTTCAGGTTTCTTAAGAGGATGATCAGGCAAAGCATTAAGTAACTTGAGAAGCCTCCCCCAAGCTTGTGGGAGACTCTCTTCTTCAACTTGCACAAAGTTGTATATGTCCCTCAAGGCAGCTTGTTTCTTATGAGCAGGGAAATATTTAGAAGAGAAGTAATAAATCATATCCTGGGGACTACGCACACAACCAGGATCAAGAGAATTAAACCATATTTTAGCATCACCCTTTAATGAGAACGGAAATATTTTGAGTAAATAAAGGTAGCACGATCTCTCATCATTAGTAAACAGGGCGGCTATATCATTTAACTTAGTAAGATGTGCCACAACAGTTTCAGATTCATAGCCATAGAAAGGATCAGATTCAACCAAAGTAATTATATCTGGATCAACAGAAAATTCATAATAATCCTTATCGGGAACACAGATAGGTGAAGTAGCAAAAGCAGGGTCGGGTTTCATTCTATCTCTAAGATATTCTTTACTCCATTTAAGTAGAAGCCTCTTAAGTCCGTATCTATCCTGGCAAGCAAAAATAGCTGCAGAAGATTCCTCATCAAAAAGATAACCCTCGGGAATAGTAGGCCTATTCTCATCATCACTCTCATCATCGTATTCAGATTCAATAATTTCTCTTTCTCTAGACCTAGAAATATGTTCATCAAGAAATTTACCAAGGGGCACAGTATTATCAAGCATAGAAGTAGTTTCATCATAAGTATCATGCATAGCAGAAGTGGCATCAGCAATAACATGCGACATATCGGAACGAATAGCGGAAACAGGTTTAGGTGTCGCTAGCTTACTCATAACAGAAGGTGAATCAAGTGTAGAGCTAGATGGCAGTTCCTTACCTCCCCTCGTAGTTGAGGGATAAATTGTTGTCTTAGCATCTTTCAAGTTCTTCATAGTGTCCAGCAGATATAAATCCCAAGTGACTCAAAGAATAGAGCTATGCTCCCCGGCAACGGCGCCAGAAAAATGTGTTGATAACCCACAAGTATAGGGGATCGCAACAGTTTTGGAGGGTAGAGTATTCAACCCAAATTCATTGATTCGACACAAGGGGAGCCAAAGAATATTCTCAAGTATTAGCAGCTGAGTTGTCAATTCAACCACACCTGGAAACTTAGTATCTGCAGCAAAGTGTTTAGTAGCAAAGCAATATGATAGTGGTGGTAATGGTAACAAAAGTAAAGACAGCAAAAGTAATGTTTTTGGTATTTTGTAGTGATTGTAACAGTAGCAATGAAAAAGTAAATAAGCGAGAACCAGTATATGGAAAACTCGTAGGCGCCGGATTAGTGATGGATAATTATGCCGGATGCGGTTCGTCATGTAACAGTCATAACATAGGGTGACACAGAACTAGCTCCAATTCATCAATGTAATGTAGGCATGTATTCCGTATATAGTCATACGTGCTTATGGAAAAGAACTTGCATGACATCTTTTGTCCTACCCTCCCGTGGCAGCGGGGTCCTATTGGAAACTAAGGGATATTAAGGCCTCCTTTTAATAGAGAACCGGAACAAATCATAGGTGAGTATAGACTTGCAAGATAGGATCAAGAACACACATATATTCATGAAAACATAATAGGTTCAGATCTGAAATCATGGCACTCGGGCCCTAGTGACAAGCATTAAGCATAGAAAAGTCATAGCAACATCAATCTCAGAACATAGTGGATACTATGGATCAAACCCTAACAAAACTAACTCGATTACATGATAAATCTCATCCAACCCATCACCGTCCAGCAAGCCTACGATGGAATTACTCACGCACGGTAGTGAGCATCATGAAATTGGTGATGGAGGATGATTGATGATGACGACAGCGACGAATCCCCCTGTCCGGAGCCCCGAACGGACTCCAGATCAACCCTCCCAAGAGAGATTAGGGCTTGGCGGCAGCTCCGTATCGTAAAACGCGATGATTTCTTCTCTCTGATTTTCTTCTCCCCGAAAGCAAATATATGGAGTTGGAATTGGCGTCGGAGGGTCTCCAGGGGGCCCACGAGGTAGGGGGGCGTGCCCAGGAGGGGGGGCACCCCCCACCCTCGTGGACGGGGTGTGGGCCCCCTCGTCTTCATCTTTGGAGAGGATTTTTTATTATTTTTTCTAAGATGTTCCGTGGAGTTTTAGGTCATTCCGAGAACTTTTGTTTTCTGCACATAAAAGAACATCATGGCAATTCTGCTGAAAACAGCGTCAGCCGGGTTAGTTCCATTCAAATCATACAAGTTAGAGTCCAAAACAAGGGCAAAAGTGTTTGGAAAAGTAGATATGACGGAAACGTATCACTCACCCAGACCGTTCACAAGCCAGTCCCGACCCCTAGCACGGCGAGGCGTAGGAGGAGGGACCTCGGCAGCTGCTGCTGCCTCGTGAGCCCTAGTGGCCGCGATGTGACCCTCCAGAACGTCCTTAGCCTGGAGGGACGCAAGCTACTCCAAAACCGGGCCCTTCTCGCCACGGAAGACTATAGCCGAATCGGCTGCGACCTAGGCCATCTGGGGACACCAGCAAGGGCAGAAAAGGAGTTGTCGCAAATATCATCAGAATATAAACATGAAGCCTCAGGGTCGGACGGACCTGTGTCAAGGTTGCGGATGGTTGCGTGACGGGAGGCCTTCTCCACCGCCATCGGTGAAGCCCCAGTCAGCCGGGGAGCCGCCTCGAGCCGAGCACTCTTCCGGGCAGACAATGCCGGAGTAGAGGCCGAGCGGTGGCCAACCCGGGACATGGGAGGCCTGGTCGACATGGAGGGGAGGCGGCTGCGAGGTCGGACTCCAGAAGTGCCGACGCCGGAGGGTCCTCCCTGACGAGCATCGGAGATACCAGCCGCGGGGAGGACGGAGGCCAAACCTCCATGCTACCCCGGCTGTCTCCGCTCCCTTCCTCCTCGGACAGGGACATCGGCGGACGGAGGAAGGGGAAGGGAGATTGGTGCCTGATGGAAGGGTGGCAGCCTCGTCGAGCATGGCTGCAATGGCCTCGATGTCCTCGGACTCATCCCCTAGGCAGGTGTCGTGGGACCCCACCCCGGAGTAGCCGTCGAGGGCCCTGATCAGAGAGTAGTGGGCAGACGGGGGGAGGGAGGAGCCAGTAGGGGGATCATCCTCAGGATCAGTCTAGTCCTTGTCGGAGGCCTCGGAGCGGGGTAAATGGCTACGTGAGCGAGGGTGGGAGCCGTGTGGGCCAGCACCCCCACCAGATCCAGCTGCAGGGTAGGCACCCCCTCCGTCAGCCAGGCTGAGGGGATCGGTGGGAGTCCCACCCTCAACCGAGATGCGTAAGTCATACCCGACATCGTTGAAGAACATCCGGATCGTCGTCTTGAGCTTGGCGGGGTCTGGAGACTTGATCTGCATACGCACAATAGGGCCCTTGGGTAGAAAGGTGGCGTCGACCACCACAAACTTGCCCAACAAACGGGACAAGCCACAGAGGACCCCCTTGTCCCTAGCCGGTGGTGGGAGTCCACGGATCTGCACCCACACCATGGACAGGGTGGCCACCTCAAGCGGGTCCACTGACGGGACGGAGATGCGGATGGAGAGCTGGTTGAGGGTGAGCGTGAGCC
Source organism: Triticum dicoccoides (assembly GCF_002162155.2). Lineage (NCBI taxonomy): Eukaryota > Viridiplantae > Streptophyta > Magnoliopsida > Poales > Poaceae > Triticum > Triticum dicoccoides. The sequence continues at coordinate 100,037,147 of NC_041393.1, forward strand.
TAGCGTTGTGAGTGTCATAGCGGAGACTGATCGGGTCGGGGAAGGTCGCAATAAACTCCCGGTCTGAGATCGGGGTCACCTCCCAATCCCAATCCGGGTTGAACAGCTGGCGAACCTCCTTGGAGATGATGGATGGAGAAGCCGTCTTGCCATCCAAGACCGAAATGAGCACGGTGACGGGTGGGGTAGCCCGGGCCTCAGGGATGTCCATCTAAAAGAAGCCCAGGTCGTCGAGCGCATACCCGAATAGCCCGAGCACACCGATGGGCTGGTGATCTCTGCAGAGCACCGCGGGGTGGTCCGTCTGCTTGCAGCAAAAGCAAGCTGGAGGCTGAGTGCAGTCGCCCTGGCAATGGCCGGCAATCCTACCGTTGAAGCAGACAATAGTCGCTGCCGTCGCCGCCGGAGACGGCTCCGCAATCACCGTGGGGTTGGAGACCGAGGAAGCCGGGCCACTCGGATGAGCCTGAGCACCACACTTCTTCTTCTTGGCAAAAGCCCCCGGCCATTACGGTTGTTGTTGTTGTTGTTGTTGGGACCGGCCGTAGGGAACTGTGGCTGCCGCCATGGGGGGTCATAGCGATGGGGGGCAGATGCCGGCTCGCGCGCGGACCGGGCTGGGGAGCGGGAGCGTCAAACGGGCGACCGATGGTCGTGGTCATGCTCGTGGTCCCGGCCGTGCCAAGGAGGCGAGAGGTCACGGTCGCGAGACCCGCGCCACCCCGACCCAGCAGTCAAAGCCGGGGACTTGCCACGGAGCATCTCCTCCCGGAGCTCGGACTCGCGGCGTGAGCCTTCCGGGGAGGGACGAC
>NC_041393.1:100038635-100063679 GCF_002162155.2 Triticum dicoccoides
AACATCGCTAGCCAGAAAGGCTGGAATTTGGGCACATACGCTGGCCGAGGGGACGCCGCCAACGTCGACGGAAGCGACACCGGACCCCCACAGCACGCATCAGAGAGGCTGGCCACCACAACCTTGACGCATGTCCTAAATCCGCCCTTCCGCCCACCCCCCAAGATCTAGCTCGGCCCCTTGCACACCAGCAACCAGCGGCCGCTAGCAGAGGGGAAGGTGGTGCGAGGCATGCCGGGGGCCGCGTCCATAGAGGAAGGGGAGGAGAGGTGATGGCAGGGACAGAGATGAAGGCCGCGGGGGACACGCCGGATACGGCCTTAGCCAATCGATCACCGAAGCGGCGGAGCCACCGGGGGATGCCGGCCGCGGCGGCCGGCATCTTCCCGGTCCTCCACCGCCGCCTAGTCCGCCCAACACACCCGGCCTGCAGGCACCAGCGCGGGAGCGGCACCAGGGCAGGTTGTGGGGAGGGGGAGGAGATGGGGAAACGGGGAGGGGAACGGGACTAGGGAGGGGCGGCGAGCTGGCGGGGCCGGGCAGCGGGCGAGCAGCGGCGAGCGGAGAGGAGGTGGCTGGGCGGACGACGGTGACGGAGGGAGCCGGTGCAATCGCCATCACGGGAGCCCCCGAGTCGCCATGGAGTTGGTCTTCCACGCTCCTGCTCTTCGCCATCATCACCTACTACACCTCCGTGATCCTCGCCAAATTGTTCGTGCTATGTCGCCACTTTGGAGTGCCGAGCTCTTTGCTCGGCCACCTCGGGACCAGCTTGGGGGTTGGGACCTCATCCCGCCGTAAGCTCAGGCCGTGCATCGACACCGAGCATATTAACCAGTTAAGTCGCTTCCATGCTCAGTATTTTAAATTTAATTTATGTCCGGTTCGACCATGCTCACATACGTTGTTTGTTAAAAACACTTCCTTTACCCAAGTTAACTGGGGGCTCTTAAATTTGTATGAACCATTCTATAATAGTTGTTTTCTTCCTAGTCATTGCAAAGTCTTTTTCTATCTCTCCTTTTTGAATCGAGTGTACGGTCAATAGCTGGATAGACTGGATTCTCTCTAAAGCCGCTTGAGTTTAGTTTGCTAAACTGGCCTCAGAGAAGCACTCCGCCTTCGGGATAAGGAGATTGAAGCCGATGCCGACCTACTTGCAGTCTAGATATCAGATGTGTCATGTTAAAGCACGACAGAAGCACACAAAAAATTTAAGACCAATTTTCAGATTGGCACCAAATGACTTGATTTAGTTCGGACGTCAAGCTTTTAAATAAGTTTTTTGGCTTTTTGAGCTTATGGCATTTTAAACCTATTTGTGTGTCTCCAACATAAGTCTTGCAGTACAACATCAGACACCTTTACAATTTCGGCAATATCAAAGAAGGGCTGCGGCTAGAGCCGAACCCACCAGAAAGCCAAGGTATTCCACGGACTCCTCGGCAAAACATTCTCGGATACTGCTTTATATGCATCGGTTTTGGATAGTGTCTTTGATCAATAGTTGGGTTGCCCGACTCCTGTGCTTGCCTCCTATGTTTCGCTTTGTTCGGCTAGGTGTGCGAAGGGAGAACCACTGTGATTGTGCTTCCATTTCGCATGGTTAAGGCAGCTCAATGGAGAAAGCCAAAAACGGACTGTCATAGTAAGCGCAAACTGGTCAGCGATCCGATGACTGTGTTAAACTGTAAGATCGATAGAGGTCACCCCATGTTAAATGATGGGTCGTTCATGACATTGGCGGAAGTGTTTACGGCTTGACCTCAGCTTTCGCCGAACACTAACTGGGGGCTAATAACTGGCCTCCCAACTTTAAGCTCCTATGACTAAGTAAAAGTTATAAAGCCCGCATATCTGATTGCCTTGTTTCTGCTAACACAACCACCTTCGAGCACTGAGACCTCGGCTAAGGGTTGTCTTGTTACTACGGAAACACCCTGCATAGCATCTACAAAGGGGTAGAAGCTGATGATGGGCCACTTTCAAATGATAAACGGTCGCAACAAAGTCAAAATAAATATATACCATCAACGTTTGTATTCATTATACAAGCGTTGCCTTTTGCTTGGCTCTTGTGCTTACCCCTACATTCCCGATTGTTCGGCTAGGTGGTAAAGGGAGCACCTCTGTGATTGTTACTACCGGGTCATCCGAGTTAGCACCTCAGACTGGGTGAAGTCGAAAGCTAGCCATCTTAAAGGATATAATTGGTCGGCAATGATGGAAGTAAATTTTTTGGTTCATTACACCATAGAGTTCAGGAACTTTCCCCGAACTAAATCCTCAATATTTTTCTCCCACATTGACCGGAGGTGAGGTTTCATGATCATGTTTTGCATGACAACCCAAAGAAAGGAACCGATAGCAGGACTATTTTCTTTGGAAGATGTTTCTTACGTTAATTGTAATATAACATATCTCTCCGTGTACCTTTGTTTATAAAACCACATGCCGGATTGCCTTGTTTGCCGTAAATCTTTGCCATTATGAAGGCTTTATAAAGTAGGGCAAACACTCCTCGGCTACTGGCCCAGGAGGTTGAAGCCGATGGTCAGTCAACAAAGTTTTGTACAATGCGGATCCGAGCATTAATTAATGATGTAGAGTACTTGGATACAGAGAATCATTACACATAATTTTTGATTTTACTCTGGATACCGATCCTTAATTCGGCCACCCGTGCCCGCATTAAGGCTCGGGGGCTATTGGGCTTCGGGCTTATCAGTTACTAATATTAAAGGGGCATGTCGATCCCCTAATCTGGTGTTTCCACCCGACCAGTGGTCCGGGGGCTACTGGACTGCCTATTCAAGGCAGAAATTTCAAAGTGTTCAGTTTTCGGCTTGACCGAACTATGGGCAAACGCGTCTTCGGACAACAATAGGTACCAACTGGGACTTATCCGGCATCAAGCTAATATATTACGGCTAATTCTCAAAACCCTCTCTCAAGGGCCCGTGTACCGATCACTATCTCCTCTAATATGCATCTCGGATTTTAGGCCGACACACACCTTGAGGGTTACTGGCTATATATCTCGTGAGTAAATAAATTGCATCAATCGGAAATAAAATCTGCAAACAATCAACCCGAGCCCGAGGTGGTCCATCACCTTGGAAGCAGTCCGGCATAAAGCTCGGATGCAAGTGGCTGGCTCTATTGAGGGCATTTCCGGCATTAAAGCTCAGCTAAACTCCTTTTTACTTTTTCGAGCCATGGTGATCTATGACACCTCGGATACAGTCTAGCATTGGACTTCGGATATAGTCCGGGGTTGGAGCTCGGATGCAGTCCAGTGTTGAAGCTCGGACGCAAGAGGACACCGTCGCACGGGAGCAACTTCAAACCCGAGGTGTGGCGTAAAAAATAACAAGGCATTGTTAAAGGCCAATAACTTAAAGGGGCTCCTCGGATACCCGACATGTAAATTCTTCGGATTCGCTTTGTCGATCCTCAAAATCCAAGATGAGAAGATTTGTTGAACCAGTTTTCAAGACCGACGACGGAAGATTAAGAACAGTTTGGAAGAATCGAGGAGCGTCCCCAACTCGAAGACTGGTTCAGGGGCTACTGACGCTGTCCTGGACTAGGGGTACTCACCACATCATCTCCCGATGAGATGGATCAGGCCGAGGACCCCCATGGCGATTCACTAATGGGCCACTTCGGGCAGCCCATGCCGCATACAAGGGAGATCCCACAAGACTTGGCACGCAAGACAAGGACTCTCCTAAACCCTAGACCTCTAGTGTGTTATATAAACCGAGGCCAGACTACTCAATAGACAACATCTAATATTCATTAGAACAATCTCGTGGTAGATACAATCAAAAGCAGGATATAGGGTATTATCTCTTCGAGAGAGCCCGGACCTGGGTAAAACCCTATGTCCATGTTACCATCGCTCCAAGACGCTAGCTTAGGACCCCTACTACGAGATATGTCGGATATGGAACCGACACGTACCCCCTGGGTGCGCCCTCCTACCTCGTGGCCTCCTTGTTACGTCTCCGACTTCATCTCCAAGTCTTCCGGTTTGCTTTCGGTCTAAGAAAGATCATCGCGATGGTTTCTTTCCATTTGGATTCCATTTGGTATTCCTTTTTTGCAAAACTCTAAAATAGGCAAAAAAAACAAAAACTGGAATGGGCCTTTGGTTAATAGGTTAGTCCCAAAAATAATATAAAAGAGCATACTAAAGCCCATTATAAACATCCAAAACAAATAATATAATAGCATGGAATTATCAAAAATTATAGATACGTTGGAGACATCTCAGCATCTCATCGGGAAAACAGCTGAAGCGTAAGGCGAATATTGAGCCTTCATTGATGTTGAAGGTCTTTGCAACTTTAGGCCAGTGCATGTGGATGATTGACCGCCCATCCTTCGTCCTCTTCAGGAACACTTCAATATTGAACTGTGGGTGTCGTATGAATACCTTCCTCGCCACCTGTCCGTACAGGTGGTTTGAGAGGTAATCATCAGTGAACTGTTTTGGAAAGGCCTGAAAACAAGGATGTGCATAAATATCTTCTCTATATTGGAAATGGGGCAAAGGAATAAAAAAGACAAGGTATAATAGTTAGTACCATCCTATAGTGAACTGAGTCTTCTTCATTCTGTAGACAAAGATCTTGTTGTTTTTTGTCACTAATTTCTTTATCCTAACAATCTTTCTGAGTTTCTTCACTTGACTGATATTCATGGACAACTCATTTGCCCATATGCAAAAAGGGTTGAACAGTGGGTCAAAACCTCTGACAGCATGACCTACAAGTGCAAGACCAAATTGTTTAAAACCTAAGTATTACAATGGTTCCTGCAATTGCACAATAATGTGCTATTAGACAAAGGACCATGCATGTGCAAACCTCGATTGTAAATCTTAGTGCTTCCCATTGCTTCCCTGCAACACATATAAGGTAGTTAGTGATCAGGTTAAGTAAGGGTCCGCATGCTATTAGTAAAATATGTTGATGAAAAATAAGCACATTGTAGATTCATCAGATTAATTAAAGCCACATGGAAGACCCATTTATCCAAACCAAGCATCATTAAGAACTAGGAAATATAGCAATTGTATATGTTTCCCATGTATTAAGTGCAGCCAAATTCGTTTATTCCTCACATGCACAACAATACAAAATCCTACCCACAACAACTGGACATTGCATTGCAGAATTGAACCAAGCAGTTAACTAAACACCACAACAAATGAACGAAACATTAACTGAGCACCATATTGCACAATATAACATACTCCTAATAGAAGATCAGACAGTTAACCAAACCAAGCATGCTTAACAACTTGGAAATATAGTAATTGTATTTGTTTCTCATGTATTTAGTATAGCCAAATTCAATTTATTTCTCACATGGTATACAATAACAGAATGCACCTAGAACTACTGAACATAGCATTGCAAAATGGAACCAAACAGTTAACTAAACACCACAACAAATGAACCAAACATTAACTGACTACCACATTGCACAATGTATAACATACTAGAAGACCAAACAGTTAACCAAACCAAGCATGCTTGACAACTTGGAAATATAGCAATTGGATTTGTTTCTCATGTATTTTGTAAACAAAAATTCGTTTTATTTCTCACATTAAAGACAATACAAAATTGCACCCTAAAGAATTGAACATCACGTTTGCAGAATTGAACCAAATAGTTAACTGAACATGACAACTAATTAACCAAACAGTTAATAAGTGAGCACCACATTGCACGACATATAGAACATATACACTAGAGAAACAGATTGCATGGTAAAAGTAGATAGCACAATTCACTAGAATTTGTTAAGGAAAGGCAGGAGCAGCACACGCAACGGGTAAACCGAGCATGCTTAACCGGCGTAGCTAGAAAATGGCAAGGTGCTCCTCCAAGATCTGGGGGTCGGCACGAATGGCAGCCATCACGACCTCATCCGCGCGTGCGGCCGCGATTTGCTTCTCCACTGTCAAATGCTCCTTGAGATCCTCGCTCTACTGCGTGCACTATAGCTTAGGGTGGCGCTTATTTGGTGGAGGGGTCGGTGATTTGGGTCGAAGGTGTCGCGCTCGCGCCGGTGGTCGGTGCATGTGGGATGTGGAAGGTGGAGAGGATGGGGGTCGAGTGTGGATTACCTGCCTGGATAGGCGAGGCCGAGCAGCGTGAAGGAGGGTCGCCGGCTAGGGGGCGGCGCTGCAAGCAAGGAGTGAAGGTTTCAACTTGGAAAGGAAGGCAGAAACAGGGGAAATGTGGCTTTTGGTAAGGGGGAGGGGGCGGGGAGGTAGATATTTCTGCGGAAGCCGAAAATTTGGAATCGCTTCAGCGAAAAAATGGGTGCGCAAAGTGTTATCAGACACGGTCCCTTATTCAGAACTGTGTACGATATGTGAACATCACAAACGATTCAGATAGCTTAACCCGTGTGCGATGAGTTTGAACGTCAAAACTTTTGGTTCCAATTTCCCTGGTTACAGTGCTCATCCACGTCATTAAATAATTTGGGTACACAAAGGAGACTACAACACACCCACACTTCTTAATCGAGCAACTTCAGCAATTAAATAGAGCTAGCTGGCCTAAACATTACTCTAACAAATTAAAGTCCGGCGCTCTTAATTAAACAAAACAAAGAGTACTACTACAACTGGTGCTCGTCGATCACCGCCGCCTCGTCCATGTCCAGCTCACGCCCGATGGTCGACTAGGGAAGGGACTCCATGGCATCCATCATACCATACTCGACAAGCATCTCGCCATCCGCGTCCGCCATCTCTTTGGAAAAGGCCACCACGAGCTGGGCATGGGCGGCCGCCATCTGGGCTTTGATGGGCTCTGTCGTGGCAAGGTATGCCGCGCAGGAACGGATGGCTGCTCAAACGCTCTCGGCGATTGCCAACTCTAAGGTCGTGGGTTGCCGACCATTGTCGGAGAAGCTTCTTTCGATTTGTGAGGTGACCGCCACGAGCTGGGCGTGGGAGGCCTTGACATGGTCCTAGGCGACCTCCATCAGGGCTAAGGCCGCCGTTGCGGAACGGACAGCTACTGTGCCGCTCTCGCCAGTTGCTATCCTGGAGGCAGATGTTGATGCCGATGCCTGAGAAGCAACAACGGCAGTTTGGGCTGCCTTGGCCCCCCGGTAATAGATTTCGGTCTCCCTCACGAAGCTTGTTAGCACGTGCCTGGCGGCTGGGGCCGCGCTCTCGCTGGAGTGGGCCACCGAAGTTGCCCTCGGAACGCGGGTCCACGTCCCATCTTTCACCGGCGACGATTGAACAGTGAAATGATATTTGGGGAGCGAGCTAGTGTGCTTGACACGCCAGCTGTGGATTGTAGCCGACGAACCTTCTCGCGTAAGCCATCGGCATACTATACACCGATGATGCTCCATGATATTTTGTACTGCATCTCACACGGTCGATGATAATAAACTGTGTGGGACGTACTTGATTTTTTGTCTTGATTTGAATTACATAATGGGGTCATAGCTGGAAAGGATGGTGTTTGAATTGCGAGAACTTCTATCTGTAGTGAACATGCAACTATAGGTGTGTCGTCAAAATTTTTGGAATTATTCAGGGTTCATTTGGACATTTTTATACGGTAACTTGGTTTTCTAGGCATTTTAGGTGCACAATTCAAAATTAAACCACGTGCACATACTCCGATGCACCAAAAAGGGTTGTAAAATGATATATGTGTCCATGTGTTGATGCTTACATCCCATTCAAGAAATGGGGATGAATTTCAAACACCACGGCACCGTGGCTCTCCGGCAAACGTTGAGGTGCTTGCTTTTGTAATTCTAGTAAATACAAAACTCATTTCAAATTCATGAACCTTGGCATGCTATCATGGAATGGCATCAAGATGCTTGGGTAAAAAAATATTGTCCCATTTGGGCCAGGTTATGGTATAAGCTTCTCGCAAGCTAGAGCTTCTCTCACAACAAGCATGATGGTTTTGGTAGCGAACGTGCCACCTTGGGGGACGAAAAGATATTTGTTGCATCTTCTTACTTTCAAAAAATTTCTCGTGTCAACATAGAAAAACATGAGTGTTTTCAATTTCTGGGGATATTTCGGAGTTCTCGTGGACATTTTTGTACATTAGCTGAGTTTTCTATGCATTCATGTGCATAATTCAAATTTGAACTACATGCACATGCTCATGTGCATATAAACGGGTTGAAAAATCAAATGTGTGTCCTTGGCTGCAACCTTAGGTCCCATGCAAGAAATATGAATGAATGTCAAACACCTTTGCCACCAACGCTCGGCCACTAACATTGAGATACATGGTTTTAAAATTCTGGTAAATTGAACACTCGTCTGAAATTCATAAAACTTGACATGCTATCATGGAACGGCAACAACATGTAGTGGTAAAAATATTGTCCCATTTGGGGCAGGTTGGGGTATATGCTTCTCACAAACCAGAGCTTTTCGCAACAAGCCTCATGGTTACGGTAGGGAACATTTCACCTTTCTGGACAAAATGATATCCATTGCCTCTTCTTGATTTCAATTTTTGCTCTAGTGTCAACATAGAACAACAGGTGTGTTGTGTTAAATTTTGGAATTTTTGGGGGTTTGTTTGGACATTCTTATGCATTAATTGACCTTTCATTGCATTTATGTGCATAATTCAAATTTGAACTAAATACACATGCTTTAATGCATATCAATTTGTTGAAAATTCAAATCTGTCTCGTTGGTTGCATGCTTAGGTCCCATGCAAGAAATGGGAATGAATGTCAAACACCCTGCCACCGTCACTCGGCCACAAATATTGAGATACCTGATTTTTAAATTCTAGTAAATCCAAAACTCGTCTGTAATTCATGAAACAGGGCATGCTATCATGGAGCGGCATCAACATGCCGTCGTCAAATTTTTGTCCCATTTGGGGCAGGTTTGGGTATAAGCTTCTCACAAACCAGAGCTTCTCACAACAAGCTTGATGGTTTCGGTAGGGAATGTTTCACCTTTCTGGATGAAACGATAGCCGTTGCCTCTTCTTGATTTAATTTTTTTTTCTAGTGTCAACATAGAACAACATGAGTGTTGTGTTAAATTTTGGCAGTTTTGGGGTTCGTTAGCACATTTCTTATGCATTAATTGAGTTTTCAATGCATTTATGTGCATAATTCAAATTTGAACTACATGCACATGCTCTATTGCATATAAATTGGTTGAAAATTCAAATATGTGTCCTTGGTTGCATGCTTAGGTCCCATCAAAGAAATGCGAATGAATGTCAAACATCCTGCCACCGTCACTCGGCCGCAAACATTGAGAACCTGGTTTTTAAATTTTAGTAAATCCAAAACTCGTCTGAAATTCATGATACCTGACATGCTATCATGGAATGGCACCCGACATGCCATGGTAAATTTTTTGTCCCATTTGGGGCAGGTTTGGGTATAACCGTCTCACAAACCAGAGCTTCTCACAACAAGCTTGATGGTTTTGGTAGGGAACATGCCACCTTTGAGGAGGAAACAATACCCGTTGCATGTTATTGCTTTGAAATTTTTCTAGTGTCAACATAGAACAACAAAGGTGTTGTGTTCAATTTTGGAATTTTTGGGGTTCGTTTGGACTTTTTTATATATTAACTGGGTTTTCTAGGCATTTTATGTGCATAATTCAAATTTGAACTACATGCACAAGCTCCAGTGCATATATATTGGTTGAAAAATCATATATGTGTCCTTGGGTACATGCTTAGGTCCCATGCAATAAATGGGAATGAATTTCAAACACCAACACTATTGACTGCCGGGAAAACATTGAGATACTTTGTTTTTAAATTCTCGTAAATCCAAAACTCGTCTGATATTCATGAAAGTTGGCATGCTATCATGGAATGGCACCCAACATGTTATGGTAATTTTCGTTTCCATTTTGAGAGAAGGAGCACTCGAATAACAGTCAACAAAGGCATTTTGAAACAACTAGCTGCCACTCTAACATCGCAAACGTTTTAGATAGAACACCCGTATGTACACTGACAGCTTCCCCTGTAAGCCAAGGGAAAATGTGCCGAGTAGGATTTGTGCAGCTCTTCATCGGAAATGTTTTAGATAGAACACTTGTATGCAAAGTGAGAGCTATGGTCTTCCGCAGTAAGCCAAGGGAAATTTCACTACGCAGGATTTGTGCATCTCTTTAATGCAAACAATTCAGATTGAATAAGGTATGCAAAGCGAGACTTTGGCGCTAAGCCAAGAGAAAATTTGGCAAGCAGGATTTATACCTTCCTTCAACGCAAACGGTTTTTTCGGATGACCCGTGTGCAACCATGTACAGACAATTTGGTAAGATTTGCATCTGTCAGATTGGGTATATTGCCATTTGTCAAACTGGAAAGATTGACATTTGTTGATCTAGTAACATTACCATTTGTCAATCCTTGTAACACTGCGATTTGTCAAAATATGCAGCTAAAAATCACGAGCACTATCTAGTGTTTGCAACTAAAATTTGGTAATTAAGCATAGATTAAGCAGTCATGCTTAATTTATACAAATAGTTCAACTTTACAGCTGAACCGACCAAACTTTTCCCCAATTGTTGCCAACCACATACTGAAATAGCTAGTTCAACTATATATACTAGCTAACTTTAAGTATGTTGTACAGTTCCACCACATCTATAGTTAGATGAACTCAACAAAATAGCCCCTAAATACTACTACGGAGGGGCTTTCTACTACTTCCGGCAGCCTCTCCTATGCCGACACGCTCAGTAAGAGGAACAGGAGGAGGAGGCTACCGACGAGCTGGACAACTGCAATACGGTGCCTGCTGCTGCTGCACCTTTAGCGACGCTCACCTCGAACACCCCCTACTGCTCTAGACGCTCCCTCTCGAAGCGGTGCTTCTCCTTGTAGATCTCCCGGTTCCTCGCCTCTGCGTCGGCGTGTGCCACGGCCACGGCGGAGGTAAGGCTCTTTGCTTGCTCGACGAGGCGCTCCTCCTCCTCCTGCAGGAACTCGATGTAGCGCGCAAGGTCGCTGTCGCATGTGCGGGCCTCCACCTCCGCCTCCCTCCTGCGGGCGGTGATGGCGTTGCGGGTGATGATCCCGGCGGTCGACTATGGGCTAGCAGGGACGGCGGACGATGATTGGGTGGCGGCCACAACCACCAACTCGCGCCTTCGGGCTGTGGTGGCAGAGCGGGTGATGGCCACGGTGGCTGGCAGTGGGGTGATGGCCACGGCGGCAGAGCGGGTGATGGCCCTTGCTTTTGATGGAGCTGTGGTTGTAACAGCGGCCAGCAACAGCTGCCGATGGGCACCGACGGCCGAGACCGTGGTGTGTGTTCCGCGCACACCCAACTAGGACATCGCGCACACTACACTACATTGGGGACTGCGTCGCCGTCGTGCTGTAGCCTCCCAGCTGGAGCTATGCTCTGATGACGACGGAGTGGCTGAGCGACGATGATGGTCCGGTGCCATTGCCGATTTTGGGAGAAGCAGTCAAGATAAGCTAAAGGGAGGGAGGGGAAAATGCGACGCAGGACTCGCCGGCTGTGAGGGTTTATATAATAGGCTGATAAGCATTGGGATTTTGGGGGATTTCACCGAGTCAGACGGGAAGCTTGCGCGGTTGCGCAGGAACGGGCTCAGCACGTTTGGCCAAAAGAATGCCCCCACGCGCTACTCAAGCTTGCGCTCGAACCATCTGCGGCAGCGGGGTGACAAGACGTGCGAGAGAAGGACGAAAGGACACGTACACATACGTTTAATAAAAAAAATGTTTGCGATTTAATTAACTACTATACACGTAGCCTGGTTTATAAGGAAGATTTAATTAATAAAATAAGAATGCATGTCGCCAAAGATTATATCGTCGGATTCGTATTTGAACATAGTTTCCAGTTATATAATTTTTGTAACATGCATTATCATTTTGTTGGTTAAATTTGAGGTTATATACCAGCAAGCGTTCGCCCATAAGACATACGGCGCCGACCTCTGCTCGCGTCCCTCGGCAAGCTCTGCTCGCCGTTAGGCGCCGCAGCATGCTGTGCTCGCCGTTAGGAGCCGCGGCGCGCTCTGCTCGCGTTCGTCGGCGTGCTCAGGTTGTGGACAGCTTTTCCTTGCGTGTTCAACTGCTATATGCATATATATGGTTGCTCGCCGTTGAGGCGACCACGGAGCGCTCTGCTCGCGTCCCTCCGTGCGCGCTCTGCTAGCGGTTGGGTCTGCGCACGATCACGTCGGGGGGGGGGGGCCATATGCATGCGGTTGCGCCGCGCGCGTTGCCACGCGATGCAGTTACGTGCGGCACGATGGAGTTACATGCTGCGAATTAGAACTTCCATCAGGACGTGCCGTCCGGCGTCCCCTTTAATTCCCGCGGCCATTATAAGCTTAGTCTCTTCAACCTTTCGATCGCGCCCCACAACACAACAAGCACACCCACGACGACACATAGAGAGGGGATGTCTAGCGGCGCTACAATGGAGTTCGGCGATCATAAAGTGGAGACCCACGCGAGGGAGACGGATCTCTCGTTGGTGTACACCATCGACCCGGCTGTGGTGGACGACTACATCAACACCGTTGAGCAGTTGCTTGCTGGAGACAAGTACAAGGTGGTCGGCATCGACCTCTAGTACACCGCCGGTAGTCCCGGCATAGATCAGAAGGTTGCCGCCGCCCAGTTGTGCGTGTGCCATCATGTCCTCATCTACCACTACTGCATGGCCAGAGAGCCTTGTGACTGTTTCAACAGGTTTGTCAACAGCACCAACTACAAGTTCGCCATGGTAGAAACCACCGACGATGTAAAAGTGGTCAGTGTTACGGGCTTGGCCTGCCAGAACCTTGTCGAAATCCGTGACAACTACAGGGTTTGGGGAAGCACGAAGAAGGACTCCCTGGTCGAACTCACCTCGATCATCATCGACCCCTTCTACGAAAATATGAAGCAGGATGCCCAGAGAACAAATCCCGTATCCTGGCATAGGGCCTGGATGCGGCGACTGGATGAACCTCACCTCAGGTTCACGGCCAAGAGCGTGTACACATGCTACGAGATGCACAGGCGGATCGTTGACATGAGAAAGTGCCTCGTTACCCAAATCGACAAGCCCGGATCGAGCCACAAGCAGAGCAAGTGTCACAAGAAGTAGAAGATGACCAGATGATCGTTTATGCTAGTTAATCATGCATGTAATATATAGTTTACTTTATTGGTGTGTGGAAGTATCATGTGTGTAGTAGCCACCTATGAAATTATGCATGTACTAGTTTACTTTGGTGTGTGCAAATGCCATGGTTGCAGTAACCATCTCTGTAATTGGATGTTTAATTTGGTTAATCATGCATGTAATATATATGTTATTGTTCTGTATGCAATCCCATTGCACAACACACACGTCTTATTAGCAGCAACCATTTGTGTTAATCGGTCTTCGCACACATTTCAGATTACAGACATGTTTGCCGCATATCACACACATCTTGTTATATTGAACCGTTTATGTTCTCTTGTCTCAACACAAATAGTTCATCCGAATGGACCGCATGTTGTATATCGCACACACCTTGATCTGGCTGACCGTGTCTTTTGTGTTGCCTAATCACAAACCGTTCATCCTAGTGAACTGTATGCTGTGCATCGCACATGCCTTCATCTTTTGTTACTCCGCATCGCAAACAGTTAATTGAACCGAACCGTATGCCCTGCATCGCACAGGCAACTAAAATATGAACCATGTTTGATGCATCTGCCATCGCAAACGTTTTGGACAATTTTGACGGTTCTCTGACACCACTATTTGCGATTATTGCATCCCACACAGTTTCTCGAAGGGTCTCTGATCGTAGTGTCGCGTTAGCAGCATCCTGCACTAGTGCATTCACACACAAAAGCAAATACTTGCACCCAACGCGGGCAAGGGGGTTGTCAATCCCCTTGAACTCGTTACTTGTAAGGATCAAATCTTTGTATATGTAGATAGATAAATCACCAACTAAAATAAAGGTAAATAAATTGCAGCAAATTATTTTTGGTTTTTATAGTATGATTAAAGTAGACTCGGGGGCCATGGTTTTCACTAGAGGCTTCTCTCTCATACACATAGCATAAAGTGGGTGAACAAATTATTGTTGGGCAATTGATAGAAAAATGCATAGTTATGACGTATCACGACAATGATCATGTATATAGCATCACGTTCGAGACAAATAGACCGACTCCTGCCTACATCTACAACTATTACTCCTCCAATCGACCTCTATCTGATACGTCTCCAATGTATCTATAATTTTTATTGTCCCATGCTATTATATTACCTGTTTTGAATGTTTTATATGCATTAATATGCTATTTTATATTATTTTTAGGACTAACCTATTAACCTAGAGCCCAGTGCCAATTTTTGTTTTTTCCTTGTTTTTGAGCTTCGCAGAAAAGGAATACCAAACGGAGTCCAAACGGAATGAAACCTTTGCGATGATTTTTATTGGACCAGAAGACACCCAGGAGACTTGGAGATCAAGTTGGAAGAGCCACGAGGCGGCGACAAGGGGGGAGGGCGCTCCCAGGGGGTAGGGTGAGCCCCCTGCCTTGTGGGCCCCTCGTGACTCCCCTGACCTAACTCTTCGTCCTATATATTCCCAAATATCCCCGAACCACCAAAAGAATCCACGAAAACACTTTTCCGCCGCCGCAACCTTCTGTTCCCGTGAGATCCCATCTAGTGGCCTTTTCTGGCATCCTGTCGGAGGGGGATTCGATCACGGACGCCATCTACGTCAACTCTATTGTTGGGGAACGTAGTAGAAATTCAAAATTTTCCTACGTGTCACCAAGATCTATCTATGGAGAAACCAGCAACGAGGGGAAGGAGAGTGCATCTACATACCCTTGTAGATTGCTAAGCGGAAGCGTTCAAGAGAATGGGTTGAAGGAGTCGTACTCGTCGTGATCCAAATCACCGGAGATCCTAGTGTCGAACGGACGGCACCTCCGCGTTCAACACACGTACAGCCCGGTGACGTCTCCCACGCCTTGATCCAGCAAGGATAGAGGGAGAGGTTGAGGAAGACTCCATCCAACAGTAGCACAACGGCGTGGTGGTGATGGAGGAGCGTGGCAACCCTGCAGGGTTTCGCCAAGCACCTACGGGAGAGGAGGAGGTGTCACGGGAGGGAGGGAGGCGCCAGGGCTTCAGGTATGGTTGCCCTCCCTCCCCTCCACTATTTATAGGGGAAAGGGAGAGGCCTTGCCCCTTCCTCCAAGGAAGGGGTGCGGCCAAGGGGGGGAGGAGTGCCTCCCAAGTCAAGTGGAGGCCCTCCCCTTTAGGGTTTCCCCTCTCCCATGCGCATGGGCCTTGGGGGGGCTGGTTCCCCTGGCCCATTAAGGCTAGGGCGCCCCCGTACAGCCCATGCTGCTGTACTGGACGTGGTGGAACAATTTCCGGACCTCCGGACCCCTCCGGAACCTTCTGGAAGCTTCCCGGTACAATACCGAAAAAACCCGAACTTTTTCCGGAACCCGAACAACAACTTTCCATATATAAATCTTTACCTCCGGACCATTCCGGAACTCCTCGTGACGTCCGGGATCTCATCCGGGACTCCGAACAACATTCGGTAACCACATACAAACTTCCTTTATAACCCTAGCGTCATAGTACCTTAAGTGTGTAGACCCTATGGGTTCGGGAACCATGCAGACATGACCGAGACGTTCCCCGGTCAGTAACCAACAGCGGGATCTGGATACCCATGTTGGCTCCCACATGTTCCACGATGATCTCATCGGATGAACCACGATGTCAAGGACTCAATCAATCCCGTATACAATTCCCTTTGTCTAACTTGTTGGAAGAGCCACGAGGCGGCGACAAGGGGGGAGGGCGCTCCCAGGGGGTAGGGTGAGCCCCCTTCCTTGTGGGCCCCTCGTGACTCCCCTGACCTAACTCTCCGTCCTATATATTCCCAAATATCCCCGAACCACCAAAAGAATCCACGAAAACACTTTTCCGCCGCCGCAACCTTCTGTTCCCGTGAGATCCCATCTAGTGGCCTTTTCTGGCATCCTGTCGGAGGGGGGTTCGATCACGGACGCCATCTACGTCAACTCTATTGCCCTTCCGATGAAGCGTGAGTAGTTTACCTCAGACCTACGGGTCCATAGCTAGTAGCTAGATGGCTTCTTCTCTCTCTTTGCTTCTCAATACCATGTTCTCCTTGATGTTCTTGGAGATCTACCGATATAATCTTCTTTTGCAGTGTGTTTGTCAAGATCCGATGAATTGTGGATTTATGATCAGCTTATCTATGAATATTATTTGAATCTTCTCTGAATTCTTATATGCATGATTTGATATCTTTGTAATTATCTTCAAACTTTCAGTTTAGTTTGGCCAACTAGATTGGTTTTTCTTGCAATTGTAGAAGTGCTTAGCTTTGGGTTCAATCTTGCAGTGTCCTTTCCCAGTGACAGTAGGGGCAGCAAGGCACGTATTGTATTGTTGCCATCGAGGATAAAAAGATGGGGTTTACATCATGTTTGTTGAGTTTATTCCTCTACATCAAGTCATCTTACTTAATGTGTTACTCTGTTCTTCATGAACTTAATACTCTAGATGCAGGCATGAGTCGGCCGATGTGTGGTGTAATAGTAGTAGATGCAGGCATGAGTCGGTCTACTTGCACGGACATGATGCCTATAGTTCATAATCATTGCCTTAGGTATCGTCATAACTTTGCACTTCTCTATCAATTGCTCGACAGTAATTTGTTCACCCACCATATTATTTGCTATCTTGAGAGAAGCCATTAGTGAAACCTATGGCCCCCGGGTCTATTTTCCATCATATAAGTTTCCGATCTACTATTTTGCAATCTTTTACTTTCTGATCTATAAACCAAAAATACCAAAAATATTTACTTTACCTTTTGTTTAGTTTCATCTATCTTTATCAGATCTCACTTTTGCAAGTAATCGTGAAGGGATTGAAAACCCCTTTATCACGTTGGGTGCAAGTTGTTTGATTGTTTGTGCAGGTCTTGGTGATTTGTGTGTTGTCTCCTACTGGATTGATACCTTCATTCTCTAACTGAGGGAAGTACTTATCTCTACTTTGCTGCATCACCCTTTCCTCTTCAAGGGAAAAAGCAACACGAGCTCAAGAAGTAGCACTATCCAACATGCATCTATGGTATTAAGTTCATAAAAACGAACTAACGCCTTAAGCAAAATGACATGATGTACACAAAGTAAACCAAATTAATATGAATAAACCCCATTGTTTTACCCTTAATGGCAACAATACAAATACGTGTCTTGTCCCCTTCTGTCAATGGGATATAGAGAACCGCAACATTGAACCCATTACAAAGCACCTCTCCCACTGAAGATAAATCAATCTAGTTGGCCAAACCAAACAGATAGATTGGAGAGAAATGCAAAGGCTATAACAATCATGCATAATAAAGTTCAGAAAAGACTCAATTACTTTCAATGAATATTCCAATCATAAACCCACAAATACACCGCAATATTACATCAGATAGAACTCCAAGAACATCAAGGAGAACATTGTATTAAAGATCAAAGAGAGATAAGAAGCCATCTAGTTACTAGCTATGGACCCCTAGGTCTATGGTGAACTACTCACGCATCATCAGAATGCAGCAAGGATGATGTAGAAGCCCTTTGTGATTGGTTCCCCCTTCGGCAGAGTACCGAAAAAGGCCTTTAGATGGGATCATGGAAGAACAGAAGTTTGCGGTGGAGGAAAAAGTGTTTCGGGTGGCTCTCTGTTGGTTTTGGAATATTCTGGAATTTATAGAGGTGGAACTAGGTCAAACGGAGTTGCGTGGGAGTCACGAGCTCGGGGGGCACACCCTACCCCCAGGGCACGCCTGGTGATCCCATGATTCTCCTGTAAGTCTTTTGGCCTCCTCCCGAACCTTCTAGGGTCCCTTCTAGTCTAGAAAAATCACTGTAAAGTTTCGTCCTGTTTGGACTCGTTTGGTATTGATTTTATGAAAGTAAAAAATAAGCAAAAAACAAGAACTGGCACTGGGCACTGGGTTAATAGGTTAGGCCCAAAATATGATGTAAAATAGCATATAAATGCATATAAAGCATCAAAGATTGATAATATAATAGCATGAAACAATAAAAAATTGTAGATAAGTTGGAGACGTATTAGAGATCACCCTAATAATTGACTACTGTGCAATCAAAGGGTGCAAACAACAAAGGCATACACATCTCAGGCAATTTATAACAACATGATATGGTATAGCCCTGAGCGCCGGGAACGCCTCCATGATCCTTAGAGGTCTTCATGAAAATTCTCCAAAAATGCTGCCATGGTGACAAATTTGAAATCTTCCGCCGTGTTAGTTGCGTCGAATAAATAACAAGGTTGACACACATGTCATTAAAATGACAATCCCTTGGCTCCAGCCTTCACTCCACTTAATGTTACAACATATAACCATCTCATACATAAACTCATTATCATGATGAAAGCTATACTACATCGCATGCAACCTGCAAAACCAAGTTAGACGTCCTCTAATCGGTTTGGCAAATTTTAATTACGTGGCTTCTAGGGTTTCCGTATAACACTAGCTAGCTACTAATACTTCCTTTTAGTTATCTGGAAATGGAGCACAACGTATTCACACCTATTTCCCTAGAGGTCACTACTAGGAAAATGCTTATACGTAGAATTTTAGCAGTAGCGCCTGTTTGGGCGCCCACGCTACTGGTATGTACCAGTAATGCCGGCCAAAATGAGCCGCACTGCTGCTTAGCGGGCTGCCGGGGCCAAAAGGGCTAATGTTAGAGTTGATGAGGAGGATGAGGAGTTGTGATTATGACTAGTTACCAACTTGTTATATATATGATGTCTCATTGACGAACATTGTTTGGTGGTGATGACTAGTGGTAATGAATATGCTATTTAAACAGACTAGTTCATGATGAGGTGTTATTGTATAAAAGATATATCTGTTTAAACATGTACAATGCCAAAATATGAAAAAAAAACATAAACTTTAGCAGTGGTACTTCATATCTCTGTGAGCGGCCCCGACAAAGAGGACGACGGCGCCGATGAAGCGAGAGGATGCGATGCAAGGCTATTGGTCCGTCGCCATGGATGAGAAACGTCCATCTATAGCAGTGGACGACACGGTCTTGGTAGGCGCTTCGGCATGGTGGAGGACGGTGGCGATGGATGTGGTGGAGGACGGCGGCGATGGATGGGGTGGCGGACGGAGGCTGGTGTGGGGATGGGGTGTTCTAGCGCGGACAGTGTATGAATGGGAAAATGGAGGGAGAGGTACGGGGAACCATGTTTTTGGGACGCGCCTGTCTGACATATGGGAAAGTTATGAACTTAGCCCCCATTTAAAATTTGGACGTCTCGTCAGTTGGGGATAGGACGGTAATCTCGCATCTCGCCAATATTTGCCCGAAGCGATTTCGGGCGAGGAGAGGGTGGTTGGCACCCATGGTTGGCACCCATGGTGTATGAACGGGGCTGACAGGTAGGGCGGTTGTGTCACGTCTGAAGTTACAAACCTGCCCCTATTGAAAATATTTGCCTACATCGATTTCAGCAGAGTCGAGTTTGTTTTGCCGCCCATCGTGTATGAATGGGGAATGGAGGGAGAAACAGAGGTCTTTCGGATGAGCTTGAATCAAATGTGTTTTGCCGCCCATGTTTGACGTCCACCATGTTGGAATGGGCTCAGAGGCGGTCGTGTCACATCTAATTGAAGTTACTAACCTACCCCTATTTAGAGCAGTGGAAATCAGACCGATGGATTGTCCGTGTAATGGGTAGACAGTAATTTCCATCTCCCAAACACTTGGCTTCGGGCAGCCGACGTGGGAGTGGACATTTTGTAGCTTCTTTCGAATTTTGGGACAATAAGCATCCACGCTTACCCTGGCAACTAAATTCGAATCCATTTTGTATTCCTATATGAATCCTTATAAATCGTTCTATGTGTTTTTATATATCTTCAAAAGGACGACAAAGATGTATTCCACTGTCATATATGAATATGGTTTACAAATGCCGATACTCAAATTCAGAAACTAGTATCCAGTTTAAGGTGAATTCAAATATTTGGAACACTTCATGTCCAACTTAAATGTCACACGCAGCATAATGTGTACTCCCATTTAGATATGTACACAAGCGATGTATCAAGATTCAAATACCGAGTCAATCAACCAAGAATGTACAAAACTAACAGACATATAAACACTTATAGAGTATATGGATCAATAATATCAACTAACATACATAAGCCAGGCCGCTGTACTTTTTTTGGCTACAACAGCATCTTTTTTTTAGCCAGCCTCTTGGCCCTTTCCGATGCGTGCCACGGTCCATCTATACTACTACTATTGTTGAATGCACATTCAGCCCGATTGGCATATTTGTAGGTCTGGCACAGCATTCCAAATGAAATGTCTCCGAGTCTTATCAATTAATACAGACTTGTGCTCAAATAAAACTACAAACCAAAAAACAAAAAAAATTATTACATGATCTCTAAAACAAATGGTTTGATTGATTACATGAACAGACAACACAAAGGTTATTCAACTATGGAAAGAACATTTCACCTATGATTTACCAAGTAGGAATTTAATTTCCTTTTTTCCTTCAGGACCTTAACAATCTGGTCAATCTCAGCTTGCTTCGTTTTGAAATCCACCAAATATTTAATGGTTGTCTTGAGTACTGCTTGTGATTGTGTTGTTTGCTTCCTCAACATGTCAACTTCATCTCTAAGTGTAGAAGCAGAATCTCTTTCTACCACTAGTTTAGCCTCTAGAGCATCAGCAGTTGGCAATTCATAATGCACGATTGGGCCGGTGCCACTACTGTGGGATGATGCAACGTCCATGGGGACCTTGCTCTTTGATCTTGGGCTAACCTGTTTTTCCATTAAAGTTCCGATTGGATTCAGAAAAGTTGAAGTTAGCAAAACATCTCCACTGGGAGTTATAACAGCAAACCAGTTAAACAAACAAGGAATAAAAGAGTTTCAATTGGATGCTGAAAAGTACTCCCTCCGTCCCATAATGTAAGACGTTTTTTAACACTATGCTAGTGTCAAAAACGTCCTATATTATGGGACGGAGGGAGTAGTTATTAACATCATTGTAACCCGTTGTTGCAGCAGCAAAGCAGTTAAACAAACAAGTAGATATTTAAGTTAAGGCAAACAGGTAATTCTTAACATTAAGTATCAAACACATAGATAGGCGCAGTCTACAATATGATTAATAGGTTGTGCCATTATGTAATCAGTAGCAAACTAAATTAAGCCAAGCAACGTAATTGAACAATTTTGCAATAAGTGGCTAACTAAAATTCGGAGAAGCAGGTAACTGAACTTACGCTAGTTCTTTGTACAGGCACATTGCAACTTCTTTTTCGCTTACAAGGTTGTACAAAGGAGTCCATGGCATCAACTGCTTGGATACGCAGTCCCAATACTTCTTTCTTCCCACACTTCATAGGTAAGTCGAATGGCTAATCTGGTAAGATGGTGAGTCCTTGATATGTTATATGAGGACGTGTAGTCAGACTAGTTGTAGCCAAACACATCACACTGGCTTTTACTATATATTTCATGCAATTACTTTTGGCATATCGAGATCTAAGCAATCTACAATAGGATGAAAAGACTGGCATCCTTCACATTATTGGCGAACTCAGTTCATAGAAACAAGCAATTCAACCATTCTGTGGGTAAATCAAAAGCGCCACTGGAATATTTTTTCACTATCCAATCATACACGCAAAAAGGGGCGACGCCACCATAGGGGCTGGTATGGGCGGCTGCCTCAGGTGGCTGGAAAGTGTGCACCTAGTTTGAGTCGTCCAGGTTGGCCCACGCTAGTTTTGTTCGTCCCAACGCACGAGCAGGCAATGTAAAAAATGAAGAAAAATGTGGCAGGCCCTATAGCAGGCTCGTGGCCCAAACGAGCGCCTCCCATATCGATCGACAGCTGGAAAAATCCCAATTCATTCGCTCCAGCCTCCAGTCTGGTTCGCTCCTGACCTAGCCGCCGCTGGACAGACCGACACAGCACTTCCTTGCACCCTCGTTGGAGGGCGGTCGCCGGGCTTCAAGTGAACAGAAGGACAAGAAGATGAAGATCCAACCCTGGGCGTAGCCTGCGTGGGAGGCAGCGGCGGCAGCACGGGCATGGCATCGAGCTTGCGCAAATGGACAGTCGTAGCTTGCAAGAGTAGCATGCGCAACGAGCAGGTACATCACATCCCTGATTATATCTAATTCAACTCTTCAATTTCTGGCCAATAGTTAAACCGAACGGTGTTGTAAAACTGCTTGTATGTAGGGAATCTATGAGAAAATGAAACCAATTTCTACTTATTTTATAACTCCCCCAATCAATACTAAACTAACTAAATCTGATGTATCTAATCAAGTTTCCGGTGCAAACATACAAGCTCATGTTGTTCTTGAGCCTGAAGTGTCTAATGAACAGACTGCTAAGGAAGGATTTGATGCAAACATTTTACATGCTCCTGGTGATGAACATATAGTGTCTAATGAGGGATCTAATGCAAGCATTTTGCAAGCTCATTGAAGGATTTAGTGTCTAATGATGATCTACTATGTTGAGAGAGACAGAGATTTGCAGGCAATGATGACAAGCAAATTATAGTGCATTTTCATAGCTTGAGGAAATGTCAAGGCCATCTACCAGAAAGTCCCCGTATCATGACAACATAGCATAAATACTATTCTAATATGTTGTTTGAAACTATTGGCATACTTGTGCAGCATAGATATATTGATATGCAGTTTGCGCACTGGTTATACATGCAATTACACTTCGATATTTTCAGCCAGAGAACGAATAATTCAGGTAGGTACAGACCATGTTTGTAGTCCTTGTACACCATGTTGCATTTTGTGTCTTTTGGTGCTTGCATCATTTAGTGTTTATAATCTGAACTACTTTGGATCATTAGTTGGTTTTCAAAGTGCATGTAGCTTCACATTTCTCAAGTTATGTTGATTTCCGGAGTGCAAGTGCCTTCGTATTTTTTAAGTTAAATGTTCGCCCCTGGTAACTTGAATTCATGGATCAGCCACTGCACACAAATCATACATGAATGCCAGTACGAATTAAATGAAATGCAGGGACTTACGGTAGCTCGTTGTACAGGCTCGCTGCAGCTCTACTTGCTCTTGGGATGTTCCATGTACAAGTCCATGTTACCACTTGCTTGGATGTGCAGGCCTTGTGCTCCTTGCATCCCCCTCTGCATTTTTGACATGGCGAATGGTTGATCAAATAAGAGGAATCGACCATGATGTTGTACCGGAGGACAGATACTTACAAGGTTATACGGGAGTGCAGGATGTGTACAGATCCCGTAGCCCCGTCATGCTTCGCTAAAAAAATGGATTTGCTTGTTTCAGATGATATCTCCAGAAGAAATAAGAGTTAAAGTCAAAGTTGCATAGGCGTGTAAGCTAAGAGAGCAGTGAAAGGATATCCAAACATCGTCGGAAAAGTGCACAAGGGAGTGATGTGTGGATACCTAGTCCGGGCCGGTGTTTGGGCATGCTCGCCTAGCTAGAGTGCGGGTCACTTCAGAGCCATTGCGGGTGATGCACTGGCATTGGCTGGCCGCGCAAGGATGCAGATCTTGAGTGGCAGCGGAGCACTACAATGCGGTGGACGAGACCGTTGGTGAAGCCCCAACGACCTCGGGGGCGGAGGTGCGACGATGTGCTCGGTGAAGTAGCCCCGGTGAGCTGGGAGACAGCGTCGGTGAAGCGCACCTAATGCGGTGGAACTTGGTGTCTGTGAGGCACGTCGGTTGCGGCAGCCGACGTTATCGGTGGACCACCCGGTGCGGCGGACGAGGGCATAGATGAGGTAACTCCGGTGCGGTGGTGAAGCGCGACCGTCGTCTTCGTCGTCGTCGTCTGGCACAGAGGTGTGGAATGGTGGGGAAAGAGACGAGACGAGGGGCGATTCGAGGGATGGCGGAGAATTAGGGATTTGAGCAATCTGGGCGCGGAAGGGGATAGTGGAGAAGTGAGATTTTGCAGGGCTGGAATTGGGGCCGCCAGATATTTCAATCCAAAACGTGGAAGCGTGAACTTATATTGTCGTTGTCCTTTTTGGGGGGGGGGGGTGGGTGGCTGGGTGCTACACGTCCGTCTGACACAAGCGACCACCCCGACAGGACTACGCTTCGGTGCCTTAAGGCCAACAGGTGGCTGGCCCATATGTCAGTCACCCAAGGGCTGTTGCCTTTAAGGCACCGAAGCAGCGTCCACCCCGACACGACCCTGGTCTGCCTGGTGCGCCTACATTTGAGAATGCAAACGAATCTTCCTTCATTTGCAAACAAATCTGTATGTATTACCATGCCCGTGTTTTCCTTGCAATAATTAGTCATTCGAAACGAGATACTACATCCGTTCACTTTTGTAGGTCGTTTCAGACAACTTGAAATTAACTGTTTTGCACATTGTCTGAAATGTCTTCAAGGTCTTATAAAAGTTAACATAGGGAGTACTATAAATTAATTAATGAGGAGTTATTTGAAAAAAAAAATCGAAACGGTACCCACGCTAATGTGGATTAGAGTGTGTCACATAATTAGTTATTTGAATTAGAGTGTGTCTCACGTAGTTAGTTATTTGAATTAGAGTGTGTGTCATGTAGCGATCTCCAATTCTAACGTGGATTTCGCATTTCATTGTATCCATGCTACTTTTTTAATACAAATTCATATATATATGATGAACACCATGGTAGTGAGAAAACTTTTGGATGGATTCGAACATATGACCTACAAAATAGCACAACAAATTGAGCCAATGTGAACTTTTCGAAACTTAGTATGGCACGAATTCGAAATAATTACCCATATGTCTGGTCCTCGGTTCAAATCTTACAATGTACACCGAATTGAAACATCGATATTAAGTCTCGTACTATGTACATTCAAATGTTGTTTTTA
>NC_041393.1:100064316-100080944 GCF_002162155.2 Triticum dicoccoides
TTGTATATCTAGGTCACTCCCTCGAGACTGTGTCACTCTTTCTTCCGCACGGCGGGCCACACTCTCTCAATCCCACTCTCTTTATTTGAGTCTCGTTTAACCTTGTTTTCTTTCACACACAAATGATATATCTCCCTATTCGGGCCTCGATCGACACACTCTATACTCTCTCATGCAGATTGTCTATCTAGGTCAGTCCATCCAAGCCGCCGCCACTCTTTCGACCTCATGGTGGGCCATGCTCACTCTCTCTCTCTCTCTCTCTCTCTCTCTCTCTCTCTCTCTCTTTCTCTCTCTCTCTCTATCTGTGTGTGTGTGTGTCTCGAATTACCTCGCTCTTTCTCAGAAAAAATGATATATCACCATGTTTGAGCCCAATTCGACCTATTCACATTGTATACTCTCTCACGCACATCATCTATCTAGGTCACTCTCTCCAACCCATCTCACTCTTTCGATCGCACGGTGACCCTATGTGATTGGTTGACCTTGCTTCCTCCCACACACAAAATATATCTACACGTCTGTGACTGGATCATCTCTCAAGCTCTATCTTACAGCCCTCACCCTTACCAAAATCTCAATCGGACAATATCTCTCCGGAGCATATATATTTGTTCAATGAATGTCGGACCACACTCACTTTGTCTCTCTATCTATATGTCTCTCGATTGACCTCGCTTTCTCACACCGTATCTTTCCACGCGTTGAAGCTACTACCTCTCCATCCCTCGCAAAGCCGGAGCTATTTACATTGCGAGGGGCACTCCAACCTTGGATTAATTTGTGTAGGCATTTATTCCGGTCGGTTTAGATTATATTTTCGTAGCATTCGGCCCACAACTACTCCAAACGCCGTTGCAACCCACGCAACTCCCCTAGTTGATTTCCCTCTGGCTCAGTCATCGTTCTCTCGCACGTCCTTTCACACCTTCAACGTCGCACCATGGTATTATTGAAAAAACTATGTTGTTCTCTTTAATTATTATAAATAAGCTACAAAACTACACACCGATAGTCCACTTGGAATGGAACAAATTTCGACCCACAAATTAAAGTGCTACAAACTACACACCAAGGGGCCCACATGTCATGAAACAAATTTGGACCCATATAGAAATTAAAAAATAAAGGACGAGGATCGAACATGCGACCGGGCCTTCAAGCCGCACGTCAATAGGCAACATACGTAGAATAGCAATGTTTGTTGTACCCCCTTTGTTCACATAATGTTTTTATATTACCACATCCTAATTAATGGATAACATGTAATATTATTTTTAGTACTATTCGCCTTCACTTACTGGTGGGTTCCATGTGTGCTCTCTCTCTCTCCTCCCCTTCTGTGTTTAGACGCACGGGAAAACAGGAAGAACTTGTGGGCGATGTTGTCGTTGACCATATCTGGACGGGTTCACAACTCACAAGTCACGGCACCAGTTTCACGTACTAGCAGCACTAGTCAGTGTGTACGTGCAATGCACGTTAATTTGGAAGTATATTAAGTGCATGCAGATATTAACTACTAGGATATTATTTGTGTGTTGTCATGTGATTAGCACTATTTTTGGCATGAAATTAACTGCACGCTAAACGTGTTGAGCGCTCGACATTGAAGCAGTCTAGGTCGTTGGATGACAAGGAATATATGTGGCTTGATGACGTTTTATATTTAATTTGATACGGCTCTAGCAGAACATTCAATCGATCAAACCATACATTTCGTTCAGTCTGACTCCGACTTTAAATTATACGGCGATAGATATAAAATAAACAGAAATGATAAACGTTCAGATTTTAAGCATGGCAATCCGAACGTTTTTTATGGAAAATTTAGATTACACGGCGGCGGCGGGGGCGTCTCGCGGTGGGAAGCGGCTCCTGTGCCGTGCCCTGTGTGTCGTCGGGCCACTAACCGATGGCGATGGCGGCGTCTTGCGCCGTTGTTGGCGTACTCCTGGACGTTGGCCTAGCTTCAAGGAAGGCCAAAATGTTCTGGACTTCGGAGCGAGTCAACTGGCGGGAGGAGGCGACTGGTGTTGGTGCAAGGAAGCGGTCGACGGCGGCCATCCATGCCGCTGAGGGGGGCACTGGCACCCGCGCGGGGATAGGCGCTGTCAACCGCGCGGCAGAGACGTTCGTGTGCATGGGCACTGGCACGGGCGTGCACATCAGTGCACGCGCAGGCGCATGCGCTGGCAGGTGCACGGGCACCGACACAGGCGTGCGTGTCAGTGCACACGCAGGCGCATGCGCTGGCAGGTGCACGGGCGCGTGAAAGTCGGCGGGGACCTCATGGAACCCCGTGGCATCAAGCTCGGCGACAATGTGCGGCTCCCAGCCCATCAATGCCACGTGGATGGGCGCTGGTACAGTCGGGGCGACGGGAGCCGGAACGGGAGTGGGGACAGGCGCGACATCTTCCCGCAAGGCCAGTTCAAGCTCGTCCCAAAGCGCCTTATGTTCTTGAGACTCCGGCTGGGTGTCTTCCTCATGAAACTGGAACACTAATGGCAGACCATTGTGATGCGGCCTGGCGTACATTTAGGTCAGGCTAGTTGGAGGTAGACGACAGGAGAATCGGAGAGGAAGAGAGAGGATTGTAGCGATACCGGGTAGTGCGGGGTTGATTTCAAACTGCGGCGTCAGTGACATTCAAAGTGGGAGCAGTTGGGATGACGGTGGGCGGCAGAGCCTGGTCAAAGGGCTCGCCTCCCGGTGAGTCTGCACAGCGGTCTGCTCGCACGCCTCCCTGAGAGCCGGCGCAGCGGTCTGCACGCACGCCTCCCGTCGACTCACACGCTTGCTGGGACGGCACCTGCCGATGAGAAGCGGGGACTCGTGGCAGCACGTAAACGCCCACGGTTTCAATAGTGAAAGCGTTCGCCTTAACGTGGCAGGTCTTTTTCCCTCAAAAAAAACGTGACAGGTCTTTGTTCCAAAATACCTTGGCTCTTCATTTGTGCAACTTGTCATAAGCAGCTTGTCTTGAATTGAAGAAAAAACTTACGAAGTAATATTTGTGCCATATCACGTGACCATGCTCAGTTTCAAGAATTTATGCTCCCTTTTGGATTTTCTAAAATTTAAGACCCAGGATTCGAAACAATATCATAACCTGCATCATGCAATAAATTTTCAAGCCGTACATATGTCCCGTTGTATTTCTTAAGAAAGGATTTGGTCAAACATTTTGCTTAGTTAAACCTCCTTTCCGGTTTATAGGGCTCAATTCAAAAATCTCACCAACCAAGGTAGATGGTGAGTGGTGGAACAATTGTTGTAGTTTGCAAAATCACTCAATTAATGCGCTTGTTTTCCTCAAAAATTGTGTTTACGAATTCATTAATTGCAATGCATGCATGCTAAAGTACATGCATTGGTCAATTTTCTCTTAATACTTGCATGTAATGATTTATTGCACCTTGAAATCTGAACATGTGATGGAGAACAACCAAATTGAGACTTATAAAATGGGAAAACTAAAATTTTGAGATAAGCCCTATAAATCGGAAAGGATAATCCCTCTGTACCAGTGCATTGCCTGATATATTAACTCAAGTACTAGGCACGAACAAACGGGCTCAATTTTGTGCTCATCCTGGTGTAGTAGTAGTAGTACTAGGCAATGTAGTTGACGGGTGATATTGACGAGCAGCGACCGAGGGAATTGAACCGTGCTCGCCACGGTAGGTAACGTTGTCTAGTTACTAAAGCATCCCTCCGTTGTTCATCGGTAGTCATTATGGACCGGGGACATGAGGGGAATTTCCTAGGGCTGGAATTCTGGCCGCCAGATATTTCGACTTGAAACACTGAGGCTCAACTGGTTGGGGTTTCCTAATGTGCGTACGACGCATGCCACCGAAGGACACGAGCCCGTTTTTTTAGGATCAACATGAGCCAAGGTCTGGCTGGTACGCCGTTGGGTCCTACCATTTGAGAATACGAAAGGAACCTTTTAAATTGCCGAACGAATCTATGTTTATTACAATAACCGTATTTTCCTTGCAAATACTAATCTCAATATGGTAATTGATTTATGACGAGTCGTTGAATTAGAGTGAATTTGTGATATAGTGATCTCAACGTGGATTTCACATTTCATGGTATCCCTAGTAAGTTTTCCAGTGCAAATTCAAATTTAAAAGATGAACAATATGGAGATGAGAAAACTTTGTATGTATCAAGCATATGACCACACACACACACACACACACAGAGACACACACGCACGAACACGACAACAATCCAATAAGTATAGTACATCTATTTTTCCAACCCATGCATGTACGACACGAGTTCAAAAACACTCCTTCTATTCCTAAATATTAGTCTTTTAGAGAGTTCAACAAGTGACTACATACGGAGCAAAATGAGTGAATCTAGACTCTAAAATATGTCTATATACATCTGTATGTGCCAGTCCATTTGAAGCCTCTAAAAAGACTAATATTTAGGAACGAAGGTAGTAAAATGTAAGACATCCATGGTCCTCAGTTCAATATTTAAAATGAACATGAAACTGAAACATGAATATTAAGTCTAGTACTACAGTACATGCAAATGTTGTGTTTAGGTGGAGCTATGATTGTCGGGGGTCAACCCTCGACCTTAGATAAAACTGTGGAGCTCTGTTTAGGGTTGTTTAGATTATATTTGTTCCCACCCTCCCAACCACCGATTGGTTGTGCATCCCCCACCCCTTCTCCCCGGGAGAATATCATGTGCCCCCATACCTTACATGCTATATGCCGATACGAGTTGCTTGGAGCTTGTAGATCTGAGATATAGCAGCTCACATGATGTGTCTTAATTTTTTTGCAGGAAACCTTGATGAGTTTGAGAATTGCACACAATTTGTACAAAAACTACTTAGATGCCCTTTGATCCCATATCCAACGACCTCGAAGCTCGTATCATCGTAGCATCTAAGATGAAGGAGGACATCATATTCTCCTGTATGTAAGAATATCATGTGCCACCACACCTTAGATGCTTTGGTGATACAAGCTCTTCGGAGGCGTTGGATTTGTGACCCAACACCTCCTCGGTGGTTCTAATGGTTTTTTGCAGAAAAGCCCCAAAAGAGTTCGGCCACTGCTTACAAGTACAAAGACTGCTCAGATGCCATTGGATCTCAGATCAAACGACCTCCAAGCTCGTATCACCATAGCATCCAAGCTGCGATAGCACCTTATGTTTTCTCGCACGGGAGAGTATGAGGTGCTCCCGCACCATAGATTCTATGGTGATACGAGTTCACTGATATCTAACGGCCCACAGTAGGACGTTTGAATGTTTTTGCAATATACGGCTGATAGAGTTTGGGAAATGCGCAGAAAGTACAAGTACTATGCATGTGCCATCTGATCACTGATCATACGACCTAGATGATCATATCACCGTAGCGGGTAATTAAGCTACAGGGAGCACCTAATATTAGCACCGGGGAGCCGTTGGATCGAAGATGCAGCGGCACACATGAGGCCTGAATGTTTTATTTGCAAAAAAAACTTTGGAGAGTTTGGAAATTGCGCATAATTACAAAGACTACTCCCAAGCCATTGGATCTCACTTCCAACGGTGTAAAAACTCGTATCACCATAGTATCTAAGCTGCGGGGTGGATGTGATATTCTATGCCGCTGTCATTTTTGTTCGTAAACTTGCAAAATATGTGTAACTCGTGTCGTTACTTGTCTAACCGCGCAAAGTGTTTGTTCAAAAAAAACATCCTACACTGAAATATCGGAACAACACAGACCCACTTGTCATTAATCAAATTTGGACCTAAAACTAACAAATCTGAAAGACGAGATTCGAACTGGCAACCTGGACTACAAAGCGTAAGTCGATAGCCTGAAAAAATGAACGGTTGTTGGCTTTGTCCCATAACTTGATTTTATACAATACTTGCGTTGAGTAGAGTAGAGGGAGTGCCTCGTCAACACGTGCATGACCGTTGTCTCACTTACGGGTGGTCCCAGGTCTGCGATCTCAATCTCTCTTCTCTCCATTGTCTAACCTTTGCACGGGCACACACGAAGAGCGGCACTAGCTTGCCGTGGTGTTATTACAACTAAAAAAAGCTTGGAAAATAGAAGAATCGCCTAGAACAAGAGACGTTGCGGCTGGTCGAGACAGAGCTAACCGTGTCATGTTTGCATGATGAAGCTGTGTGGCTAGTGGGGTGTTTTCGACCAACTGGCTGGGTCCCGAGGTCGAACCATAGGTACTACGTCTGATACAGTATATTTTTACACGCACATTTTTCCTCCGTGCCGAGACGTGGCACACCCTACCGCGTGGTTTCGGGGTCCTCTCGGGTGGTGCATGCATATATTCTTCCTGACGTGGGACGCCCTACCGCGCGTTTTCTGGGTCCTCCTCGGTCGTAGCGCCGAAGCAAGTAAATGAGTCATCAAATCACGAAAGACCACCTTTCCTGCCGAGTACATCAGTGAAGCACGGTGGCTAGCTAGTTGGGCTAGTTCGACCGATTAGCTAGGCCGCCGCCACATTTGTTTTTTCACCCCTTTTTTATCTACTTGCCGGCAGGTAAATTTAAATATCCACCGTGGCGTTGCTCTGGTGTTTGGGCGCGGCAGGATTTTAAATTTTTTGATTGATGGGAGCAGGCACGGTAGGATTTTAATTTTTTTGATTGACGGGAGCAGGCGCGGTAGCAATTAGTCACGATGACTCCGCTTGTAAAAACCCACTGCTCCCTGATGTGAGAAGTCGTCGGCTGGTGTTTTACCGTGGTGAAAACCAAAAGATTCCCCGCTCCTCGGCTGGCTTCCTCCGCCTTTCCGTGGATTGCATTGCCTTTCAGCCGTTTCGCCCCCTTTGCTTCCTCTCCCCATTGCTTCTACCTGGTGCCATGGCGGCGCAGCAGATCACGGAGTCCGAGGTGAGGCGCCTGACATAGGAGCTCCATGCCAAGGATGCGGAGCTCAGGGCCAAGTACGTGGAGCTCCATGAGCTCAAGGAGGAGAGGAGTGCCATGCTCCTCCGTTATGTGCGGGAGTTCACGGAGCTTCAAAAGCGGTAGGCGTCCACCACAAAGATGCTCGAGGCATCGGCGGCGTTGCTGCACAAAGCGGGAGATACGATAGGCCGTCAGGGGAGCCGGCTGGAGCGCGAGCGGGCCGATCGTGATGAGGTCCAGGATCGCCTCAGCCACTTGGTGAACCAAGTTGCCACGCATGTGTTGTGGCTGCGCGATGCCTATCGTCGTGTCAGCGCGACGATGCCGACCGTCGGGCTAAACCCGTTCGACCACCCGGTTGACTTCAACGAGTTCTGGCTTCCTGACCTGGTCTCCTTCTTCACCTATATCTTCGAGGAGTTGAGCCGTCTCCACGCGATGGTGGGGGCTGAGCTGGACAAGGAGGGGTTGTGCGCTACCGTCGCTGTTGCCGGGTGAATCCTTTCAGGGCTCCGTCACTGGAATCCATTCGTGCCATTGGACACCGTCTTTGACGAGCTGGCTCCCGTCGACCGGGAACGGGCTCTGCGGGCGGTTGCACCCTGCATCACCAATGTCGTGTGCCTCGAGAAGCAGAGGGACTTCGGTGGTGTTTAGGCGCCCTCGGCATGGGCATGTCCATGTCTCGGCGCAACATGACCGTTGGATCAAACTCAGACGGTGCAGATCCGTCACTGTAGCACAAAGCGTGTGGGTGTGTTTGGTTGCTTTCTCATCTCAATATAGTTGTTTCCTGTTCGTGTATTTTTGTCAACCTACTAGTGTGGACTCATGCACCCTTCATGCACTCTGTCAAACACACAAAAGTAGGTCGAGAAGGGAACTTTTGCTCCCATCCCGTGCACCCTTCATACACCCTGTCTAACACTATAGGATGTGCTTCATATGGTTCATGTTTCGTGGAGTACTGTAGCACCGTACTCTCCGTGCGCTATGGACCTAGTTCTTTTAACATCGATCTCACCGTTCATTCTCGACCAGACAGTCGAAAAAGTGGTACTATGTTACATATAGGAGTAGTTGACATGCGCACAACACAGCAACAAGATTGTGTAGTACTGACGTATGAACCACTGCACATGCCTAGTAGTAGGAGCACTGTGTATGTTCAAGTGGCTGCCGTGTTTCGCACTCCTCCGTCGTAAGAGTGGAAATGCTTGCTGTAATCATTTTTTTCTTCAGAATGAAAAATAGTGGACACGCTCTACCATGCGGATCCTCCTCCAGCCATGCACTAAATTACTCACTTTCGTCGACGTGTGGGACAGCCAGCACTTGGGTCCACCAGCCATGCACTAAATTACTCCGTAGTAGAGTGACGGTAGACTACCCCGATCGAACCGCCCCAGTAATGCCCAATGAGCCGTCAAATCACAAAGCCCCCTCCTTTCCAGCAGTAAGTTGGACGGACGAAGCAACCATCATTTCACTCTTCTCTCTCAGCTTCCTCTCTTGAAGAAAACCCCCACTCGCTTCGCTTCTCCCTCATCTCGTTCCTCCTTTCACTCTTCTCTTTCAGCTTCCTCTCTTGGATGGACGCCGGAGCACCGGCCGACGTGATGTCTATGGCTCTGGCCAAAACCATCGAGGCTCATGGTACGAAGAAGCACAAGCACCCCGCCGAGACTACCGCAGACAAGCTCAAAGCCATCGCCCTGTCCAAGCCCCCCTCTTCGGGATCCCTCATTAAGCAAGTCCAGGTAATGTCTCTTGTTGACGATCTTTTTCTCGATCTTGATCGTGTTTTTTCATCTAACACGCAGTACTAGTACTGGTAGTACAACTTTCTGGGTGATCTTGCATGTGATTTTAGTGTGCCAAATGACGGTTCTAAATTCCTCTTTTGACCAAAACATGCGAGAGGTTGACACTGATTTCTTATAGATTACTTTCAACTAATCCCTCTGTACCAAATTTCTTGTCTTAGATTTGTCTAGATATGGATGTATCTAATACTAAAATGTGACTTGATACATCCGTATCTAGACAAATCTAAGACAAGAATTTTGGGACGGAGGGAGTACTTTATGAACACCAATGCTACCTTTTAAGAGGGTATATTTGCCTCAGTAACTTGTGTTACTTATATTGCATGCAATCCCTCTGCTCTCATGCCTTTGAAGACATGTTCTAGTGTCGTTGTTCACTCATTTCTATGCGTATATGTAGTCATATATGGAGTATAATATCAAAAATCATCTTATATTTCTGAACGGAGGTAGTAATGAAATATGGTTTCTGTTTGAATTAGCACCAGGTCCGCGGTGGAGATGAAGTTCTCAAAGTCATGCCGTGTGAACTGGAAGACCTAATGATGAGTTCTATTGCTGAACTATCCAGCTACTGTGTCCCTGTCGCCACGTGTCCTGAACTAGTGTTTTCCTGTAGCATTGTTTTCAAGCGTGTTCTTGAGGCTGTACTTGACCACAACAATTTCCTGGTTGTGCCTTCGATTACGAAGGGTGTGGTTCTTGTAAAGCTTTCCAACAAATCTGATGCGGCCTGTCTTCATCATCATGTTTATGAGTGGAAAGACCACTCTGTTAGGTTCTCCAAGGTTGACAAGATGGTGATGGTGCATGTAGACATCTCACACGAAGTCCATGGCCTAGTCAGTTATGCGGGGTTCATCCTGTAGGTCGGTGGCAAGAGATAGTCTACAGAGTTTAGTTAGTGCAACTTTGCTTGTCTGTAGTAAGTACTATTGTTCAGTACTTGATTTGTGTTTGTGAACCCTGTATTGTTTATTAGTACTGCCGCTTTTGGTGTGTGGTCAGTCCTGAGAATGGTCTATGTTAATGTTTGTCCACTCAATTCAGTCTGTACATTTTGAAGTATCCAGATCATATTTTTTGTGAGGACGGTTTATCAATTATGGTTACACTCCAATATCTGTATGCATTGCAGGGTTTATCGCACCCACTAGGATTTCCAGTCCCATGGATGTTCGGTCCATATGATTTGTCACGACCTTTGGACTGTCCTGCTTGTGGGAGTAGGCAGGGCCCCTGCATGCCACGCGTAGTTGGACGATCAATCTTCTGTTTAGTACTTCAACATAGTGATTTCCTGGTAAGGATTCACTCGTGTCACATCAAGTAAATCTTATTGATTTACAGTCTAAATCTTATTGATTTAATGTCATGTTTTCTTTCTTTTCCTGCAATTTTACGATGCAGGTTTTGCCATGTGACATTCATCACAGTATAAACCGTTCGGTTTGCTCTATGATGGCTATTTTTGCAGGTTTCACTTCTTATGTCGTGTCAGTAACGAAGGCACTGTCCATCACTTATATTACTAGAAAAAAAATTGGATCAGTCTATTGTCTGAGTACAAGCTGAATCCCTATGATGAACTGTAGTTTGGTTTAACAAAAACGCCACAATTAGTCCTTCTCGCGTTTAAAAGAAATGAAGAAAAAAACTGGATCACGGTCACGGATCCTAGTCAAGTTAGAAAGCTAATCATAGCAGACCAGACATGATCGCCGTTGTCTCGCACAGATCGAGCACCGGCAGTTGCTCTAGCACTGACAGTGGCAGCAGCTCAGTCTGATCCAGCTGAGGTTTGGGCACCGACCGCGTCAGGGGATCAGTCTGATCTACCGGAGGATCGGGCATCGACACCGGCACCAGCTCTACAAGGAGCACCATCTCCGGCAGCGGCGGCGGCTTCGGCACCTGCACCAACACTTGCACTTGCATTTGGTCCGGCCCGTGCAGTTGCACCGGCAACAGACTGGGCTGCAGTTCGCACTTCATATACCAAAGTCCTTACAAAAACCGACATGTCCACCTTCTTGGTAAGCATTGGCCACCCAAGTGCTTCGTTCTTTTTTCTTTCCATGTTATTTCACATGATTCACTGTGTTGATCTAACTGTTTGGGTATGTCTTCTTGTTTTCAAACAGAGAATTCCTGGAGCAACAAGGGAGTCATTCAACAATCCGGGCGACCGCGGCCAAGTTTCTCTTACCATGCGCAGCCTTGGTGTGAATGAACCTGCTTAATATACCGTAAGTACAAAGGATGGTCGCATGATGATTGATGCTAAAGGATGGTCAAGGTTCAAATCTAAATCATATCTTGCGGTAGGGGATGATGTCAAAATCGAACTTTCTCGGCAAGGAGAGCTGGTCCAAATCAACTATGAAATTCTTCAGTAGCAGCACGCAACTGCCGAACTGATCTATCCTCCGAGAGATTTTGATGTAATAATCTGGCATGGTGAAACAAGTGTCCTGTGTGTATAAGTAGTACGACAGTATTATTTATCACATGGTATATCATTGATAGAATTGCAACTCTAATTGCTGGTTAGGAACTGTCGTTCGATTTCATTCCAACAGCTGCCGTGCTTTATTCAATTTTGTGTATTCGCCTTGCGACAGCATCTAAAACCAGCACAGTACCGATCGCTTGCAATATGAAAAGCGCTGAGGTAGAACACATGGGCCCCCAAACATGCAGGGTCGGCCTATGGCCCAAAGTCCAAAACCGTGAGCCTATCTGAGTATTATATTCTCAGCTGAACCCCCATCAAAAAAAGCTGAACCCCCATAATGCCCGTGCGTTGCAGAGGGAGTATATTTCTCGGCAAGGTGAGCCTGCCCTATAAAAGATTTGTATATTTCTTTACAGAGGGAGTATCTCTCTGTCAAAAAATATATTTATGTGTAACTAGTTACTCCTGTCTTTCTACTTCCTTTCGCTGATATGTGGGGCAACCGGCAACGGGGTCCACGTGCCATATGCACAAATTAGAGTGCAGAACTTCACGGTAGACACACCCCGTTCGTAGCGCCGCAGTAATGCCCAATGAGTCGTCAAATCACAACCCCCCCCCTTTCCAGCTTTAGCAGTAAGCTGGACGGACAAGGCGGCAATATTTCACTGGGCCTGAATCCCCTTCTCCCTCGTCTGCTTGTTCAGAGAAAACCCCCGCTCGGCGATTGCATAGGGTTTTCTCATGGAGAACCAGGTACGAAGTCTTCATCCATCCCCGATAAATCCAAGTCCCTTGGTCACAGGTAATCCTAGGATGGTAGCCGCCGCCATTGATGCATTTTTCTTCGTACTGAATCTAGTGTGTTTCAGTTGCATTGCCCAAAGTGCGAGTACCGTACATATTTCTGCGCCCACGGCGAGACGCCACACTTGTTCCTTCTCATCCTACCACATCATTTTGAAACACGCATAGTATGTTCCTAGAATCCTCTTCTCTATTCGGGAGGGTGCGGTTTACTTGAACATGTTGTGTTCTCATATTATTTTTCCTGCAGTGTATTATTTGCTCTGCCAGAACACATGTACTCAAGATGCTCGGCCTTGCCATAACTGAATACACTAGTTTAATGGTCACAGTGAAGACAATCCATGGATACTGCTTCCGAGTTGGGTTCATGAACCAAGAAGACCGCTACTTTTTTTATGGCCGGACTTGGATAAACTTTCTCAAGTGTTACGGACTGAAAGCTGGCGCACGAATGTTGATGGAAATAGCAGAACCTGGTCTCATCTTCACTGCGATCTTCCACCCCGGCGTCATTCCAATTGTTCATTCATGTTTGTTTTGTATCTGGTTCTTGCTTGTTGCCTCGATTACTTCTTAATCCACCTATTCTGTCTAACTAATCACAATTTAACTTTAGAAGTAGCAACGAATCTCTCACAAAGATGCTACTTCTAACTAATATTGTCTTATAATTGGTGGCACGTGTAGGTTTTTTCAGAGTTAAGCAGTCTGCTCGTTTGTTACTCTGTAATAACTCGGCTATTACTAATGGCACTGAAGTTGGCTGGATCGACATCCACATGTTCCTACACTTTATAGATCGTCTTGAGGTCCTTGTGGGGCGTTTCAATGGTGGAAGGCCACGTGGGATATGTGTGCCACTGTTGCACTCATTGAACAGGTCCAACTATGTAGAGAAACTTATGGTACGAGTTGTTTTCTGTTATATATGTTGTTCATAAACTATTGCTTATACACAGTTTTACAGCTATGATCTTCCTGAAACAGGAACTGCCGAGTTCTATTGTTCCTATACAGATGTCTGACCATGGTCGGGTCAGACTTGCGCTTGGTCACAACATGATGTTTATGTCGACCTACTCAATTCCCCTTGGAGGCGAAAAGATATTTATTCGTGGGTGGTCTCAGATAATGAAGGCCCGTCCATCTTGGAGAATAGGACAGAAGATTATGTTCATGCTTTTCCATGGCTCTAAAGTGAATATCTTGTTTATTGACCACGTTGCAAGATGAAGCCGCTTTCAGAAGGTTGTGGATGCGCGGGGTGGCGCCTGGGCCTTGTCCTGGGGCTTGGCGGCCTCACCCTTGGTTAACTATAGGCAAAGTAGCACTGTTCGAGGCGTGCTTTGTACGGTTGAACCTGTATAAGTACTCATACTGCTTTCAGCTTTGGTTGTTAAGTGCCCCTGCTGGTTTCAGTTAAGGTTGTTAAGTACTCCTGCTGCTTTTACAGTTTGTCGTGTTTCTTCAATCCTGTCTTCCTCCAGCCGCCAAAACCAAACCAGCGCCGGCGAGGCCGCCTGCTTCCGCCTCCCACGGCTGGCTGCGCCTCAGCGCACGCATCACCGCCCCACCGTCTCCTAAATCGTTAACGCCGACGTCCTCCGCGCGCTTTGGTGCACTCGCCACGGCGCCGCCCTCTCGCGTTGTCAACATGGTCAACAAACAACAGGAATCGGCAGAAGTGCGTGGAGAGGATGATAGTAGGGGCCCACCACGTCAGCGTATGGAAAAATAAAATGCTTCCTCCTAGTGTTTTCCTGACATCTGGGACCCACGACATTGTGAGCGTATATAGTCAATAGACAAGAGAACAGCACAAGATCGGCTGACACCTGGGACGTAGCTACTCGAGCAGTATTTTTTTTATTGGTATTGTTGAGACGGAGCAGGGTTTGAACTGGGATGTGGCCCGTCAAGCCCAGGCTTATATTTTATGTTCACCATGTGACCAGCCCAGCTATTTTTTCTTTGTGCAAATGAGCCCAGTTTATTTTTTCTGAAGAATACCCAATCCAGGCCTACTTATTTTTCTACGTCTTGAAAGTAATATGAAATGGGTTGTAAATATAAAAACAGATGACAAATTGGCAAGTACTTTATAATTTCTGATTTTTTCACATTTTCTGATTCCTATTTCACTGGGCATTAACCTAATTCAAATATATCTTCAAAGTACTTTAAATCTGACTCGACATTTCGGTATTAAAAATAGTTTGGAACCCACAGAAATATGCGAAATTGGCCCTGGCCAACCAAAAAAATGACTGCAATAAATTGCATAAGAAGTTGCCATGAGCTATATATAAATTATTAAAAAAAGAGGGAGTGGTCTGATTTGTGGGCCTGTTTAGTTGACGCGTATGCAAGATTTTTTTAGTTATTATATACTACATCAACAAACGATTCTAGCAGACGTAACCGTTGGATGTCAATTCAACGGCCGTCGTGTTTCTTCAATCTCTGATCTTCTTGCTCCAGCCACCAAAGCAGCGCCGGCGGGACCGCCTGCTCCCGCCTCCCATGGCCGACTATGCTGCCGCGCAGGCCTCAGCGCCCCTACTACTCCCACCGCTAGCCAGGGCATCCCTCTACTCACCCACGCCCCCTGTTATTCTGCAGCGACGGCAGCCTCACACCGCAGCCGAACCGGTGAACCCTCGTACTCCTCTCCGCGCGGTCTTCCACTACCGCGTCTTCCCCGGCTCCGCGTCGTCCCCTTCCTAGGCCTCGCCGTCGTCCACCGCCGTGGTGCTCTCGGCGCGGCGTAGTCAATGTGGTCAACAACAGACTTCCATCGGAAGAGTACTGTACATGGAGAGGCTGACAGCTGGGTCCACGGTAGCCGCAAGGAAGTGCCTCCTTATTACGCGGAAAATAATTATTCCTCCACCTGACATCTGGGACCCACTGGACGGGCCACCAGTATTTCGCGAAAAAAACATTTCCCCTGACTGTTGGGACCCACAGGTCGGGCCACCGTATTTTGTGAAAAAAACGTTCCCCCGCTGTCAGCTCGGACCCACCGGAAGTGCCTCCTTATTACGCACAAAAAAATGAATACCCCCTGCTAGCTGGGACCAACCTTGGTGGGAGGCTGACTTGTGGGCCTACTAAGTTGACTGGGACGGAGGCCTTTGTCAACTTTAGTCAATATATGAACGATTCTAGCTCCAGTGACCGTACGATGTCCATCCAACGGCCGTAGTGCTTCTTCAACCTCTGGTCTTCTTGCTCCAGCCGCCCAAAGCAGCGTCGATCGTGCCACCTGCTCCTGTCGCCCGTGGCCGGCTGTGATGCCGCGGAGGCCTCACCGCCCCCTACTACTCCCACCGCTGGCTAGGCCATCCCTCTACGCACCCACACCCCCTGTTATTCTGCGGCGATGGCAGCCTCACACCGCAGCCGAACGAGTGAACCCTCAATACTCCTCTACGCGTGGGCATCCACTGCCGCATCTTCCCCGGCTCTGCGTCGTCCCCTTCCTAGGCCTCACCGTCGTACACCGCCCTGGTGCTCTCGGCGCGGCATGGTCAACGTGGTCAAGGAATGGCTTCCATCGGACGTGGACTGTACGTGGAGAGGCTGACAGCTGGGTCCACGGCCGCATCAAGGAAGTGCCTCCTTATTACACGCAAAATAATTATTCCTCCACCTGACAACAGGGACCCACCGGACAGGTCACCGTATTTCGTGCAAAAAACATTTCCCCCTATCTGCTGGGACCCACCAGCTACATCTTCGCACGCAAGGAAGTGCGTCCGAAAAAAAAGATTCGCCCCCTTGACTGCTGGGACCCACCAGCTACATCTTCGCACGCAAGGAAGTGCGTCCGGGCAAAAAACACCCAAAACGATTCGCCCCCTAACTGCTGGGACCCACTAGCTACATCTTCGCACGCAAGGAAGTGCGTCCAGGCAACAAAAAAAACCAAAACGATTCGCCCCCCTGACTACTGGGACCCACCAGCTACGTCTTCGCAGGCAAGGAAGTGCCGACAGTCGGGACCCACCTGGTCGAAGCATACGTACCATTGTCATTTTGGTCGCGAACGTGTACATACATACTGGTCGATGTAGAGGCGTGCACGTGTCGTAGTAGAGGCGCGCACGTAGCATGTACACGTACGTACAGCGGCGAGGGTGCAAGAAAGAAAATACGGCCACGTACGTACATACGGGCAGGGTCTCGAACGCCTGCTCGCACATACGTACATGGCTGGGTCGGAACGGAGAAACAGGGTCATCGTCGTGTTCATGGGGAGCCAACTGGCTGGGTCAGAACGGAATGCGTGGTCGTGTTCATCGGGAGGGCTTGGACGGAACAGGTGATGGAAACGAGGCCTGGCGTACCGCACAATGGAGGAAACGGCCTTGTGTTCGACCGGCCATGTTCGAAACGGGGTCCTGTTGATCGGGAGGGGCCTGGCGTACCGCAAAACGGAGGAAACGGACCTCCTACGGACGAAACGGGGGTCCTGTTGATCGGGAGGGGTGTGGCGTACCGCAAAACGGAGGAAACGGACCTCCTACGGTCGAAACGGGGGTCCTGTTGATTGGGAGGGGTGTGGCATACCGCAAAACGGACGAAACGGACTT